>NW_023458559.1:78827355-78850145 GCF_013731165.1 Rhagoletis pomonella | reverse complement strand
TTTGCATTCTACTTTCAACTAATCGCTTTCAACAAAGTTGGTCGCCAGCCAACATTCGCCTCGTGCGTAAACCTTTTAAGTGTGCAATTACATACATACATCGCGCCATTGACTAAACCGAGCTGTCGTGTGACGATTGGGCCTATGGATGCGGTTTGGCAATATTATATTGCGTCAAAGCCTCATTCGGAGACACCAGGAGTGTGTTGTGGAGGACAATACCTAAATACCTTCGTTGGCTCATTTACCAAAACTATTGCATGCTTTACTTTACGGCGACTTGGCAGAATCAAGAGGTCTCCACGAACATCGACAAATATATTTCGGCATTTAAGAGAATTTCGTCTCTTTAGCCTACATTGAATTTCTGTAGTCCAACGATGCTCACACATTTTGTCTTGTTGGCGCCAGCGAATGAAGAACAAACATTTCTTCAAATTTAAAAAGTAAAAATTTCACTACTAACAATTTAAAAATGTTCTTAAAACTTGCAAAGATATTTGGAAAAGAAATATCACTGTTTTTGTTTTTAGGAGTATGGTGGGAGTGTCATTGATAAAATTAGAGCGAGAGAAAGTTTTTCTTACAAAACCTTTCATTATTGAATCATGCATACAGACATTCTTTTTGTAATTTTTTTTTTTTTAATTGATATTTTGACATTTTTTTTGCATCGCTTCAAACTCTGTTTGTTTTGTTGAACTTTTATTTCGTAGCTTATTTTGTATTACACCGTGCGACAAAAACAAAAAAGTTTCGAAACACGAAGTAGCTAAAATACTCACGAGAGTATGGGCCAAATATTGTAAAACTGCGTTTTTAGTTTTTCACACTGCCCAGCAAAAAACACGATTACCACAGAAGCGAAAGTGGAAACGAGCTAGGCGATGGGAATCGCTTACCCTTTCGCTTCAGGAAGGCCTTATTTTAACATGGGCATGTCATTGGCGGTAAGCCCTTACCCGCAGCATTACCTTCAAACGAAGGGAGAACGCATGCATAAACAGAATCCAGAGAAGCGAACAAAGAATGCCTTACAGAGAAACTAATGTAGAATGCCCAGATGAGTACATACTTATTTACATATATTAAATCAGAAAATGTGTTAAAAGATTAAAATTAATTAAAATTTATATAAATCAGTTTTTATACATACATATGTATGTATTTGGGTATTTAGATTTTACTTAAAAATCGGTATGTACATACATGCATATTTAATTAAGCTTAAAATTGTACTTCCTCACTCATGTACTTGACTTCATTGACTGACTTCAACTTCGCTGCAAATTGAACAAAGCAAAACATGATTTTTATGCGAGACAAATTTCCACAGAAACTAACGGTAGAAAAAGATTTTTTGGATATCCATTCTATTTTTCAGCTGGCTACGATGTAGCATTCTACTTTGCATTCCCTGAAATGAAGCAAAGAAGCGAAATAAAAAAAAAATATTGTAGGACATTCTACTTTGCATGCCCTGAAATGAAGCAAAGAAGCGAAAAAAAATAAAATGTTGTAGGACATTATACTTTGCATTCCCTGAAATTAAGCAAAGAAGCGAATTAAAAAAGAAATATTATAGGACATTCTACTTTGCATTCCCCAAAATGAAACAAAGAAGCGAAATAAATAAAATATTGTATGACATTCTACTTTGCATTACCTACAATGCCTAAAAGAAGTGAAAAAATTCGAAGGCATTACAACGCTATGCCTTCTAGAACACGTTACCACTAAAAGCGATTACCGATTTTTTGCTGGGTGACGTCAGGACTTTGAAATATAAGTGCAATTTAGAATAACAATATGGATACAACATGAAAGGGAAAATTCTGTGGAGTTTAAGAACATTTAACTTTTTGATTTACAGGACGAATGGCTATTGAAAATGCGCTCTTAATTCATTTTATATATTTTTTTAGCTAATAATGTTAGGAGAAAAAACATTCGAAGTATGGTCTATACACAAAAATAAAAAATTCAAATTTTCAAGGATATTAGGTAAAGCACAAAATTTTTAAAGGACATTTCCTATATCAATTCATCCCTTTATACCAAAAAACTTATCTTTTGTAATTCTACAGAATTTTCTCTTTTATTTGATACCCATATTTTTATATACTATGCATTGAATTTTTAAAATATTTTTTTTAATTTAATTATATTTTTGAAATTTAAAAAAACTAAATACGCTGTTTTGGAGGATGGTTCCGTGCGCAGAAGTGGAAAACTTTTGACTGCCATTCACCTGGGAGTGGCCAGAAGCGATTCTTGTGCGTACGGTTCAAATCGCAGCTCACAACGTCCGGATATTTATATCCACGTATCCTCTGGGTAGCAACCAAACACCCGTTTGGGAGCGAGCTAAAGTGAGAAGGCGTAAAACTTCGCGTGCGCTGGGTTTGGGTCCCGCCACGTTAAAACCCCGCCCAATGAAAAATTCCAACAAGCCTCGGATGAGACCCCCTTTTTCTGATGACGACCACGGCAAACGTATAAAGGACTATGATTTAAGGGTATGCACCTGGAATATCCGGACCCTTAATGGGGAAGGTGCCTCTGCCCGGCTGGTTGATGTCCTCGGGAAGACAAAGGCTGACATCACCGCCATCCAAGAAATGCGATGGACGGGGCAAGGTAAAGTAAGCGTGAAGCCTTGCGACGTCTACTACAGTTGCCACGTAAAGGAGCGCAAATTCGGTGTTGGATTCGTGGTAGGAGATAGACTCCGTCGCCGAGTACTGGCGTTCACCCCGGTGGACGAACGTCTAGCCACAATCCGCATCAAAGCTAGATTCTTCAACATCTCGCTCATCTGCGCCCATGCCCCGACGGAAGAGAAGGATGAGGCGTCCAAGGATCTCTTCTATGAGCGCTTGGAACGTACATATGAGCGCTGCCCCCGACACGATGTCAAAATCGTGCTTGGCGATTTTAATGCCAAGGTGGGCAAGGAAGGGATCTTTGGCGCCACTGTCGGAAAATTCAGCCTCCACGACGAAACGTCCGATAACGGACTGAGGCTGATCGACTTCGCCGGGGCCCGAAATATGGTAATATGTAGTACTAGGTTCCAGCATAAGAACATCCACCAAGCTACATGGCTGTCTCCGGATCGAAAAACGAGAAACCAAATCGATCATGTTGTGATAGACGGAAGGCATGCTTCAAGCGTTTTGGACGTACGTACACTCCGAGGGCCAAACATCGACTCGGACCACTATCTTGTTGTAGCCAAGATACGCACCCGCCTCTGTGCAGCAAAAAATGTGCGCCCAACAATGCAAGGAAAGCTTAACGTCGAAAAGCTGCAATCACAACAGACGGCCAATCTATTCGCCACTCGACTCACACACCTGCTCTCTGAGAGCACTCTTCAACAATCCGACGTACGCGAGCAGTGGAACCACATTTCCCGATCATTAAGTACCGCCGCCGAAGAAGTAGTTGGATTTCAGCGAGCCCGAAAGAACAACTGGTACGATGAGGAATGTCAAGAAGCCGCAGAGAAAAAAGATGCCGCCTACAGGGCCACGCTGCGATCGGGCGCAACGCGAGCCATGTGGGACCGTTATAGGGAACTGAAGAAGGAAGCGAGACGTATTTGCCGCAATAAGAGGAGAGAGGCCGAAATACGTGAGTGCGAAGAGCTTGAGATGCTGGCCGACAGGAAGAATGCCCGAAAATTCTACCAGAGGGTTAGGCGACTTACGGAAGGTTTCAAGACCGGGGCGAACTCCTGTAAGAACAACAATGGCGACCTAGTGACCGATGTCCAGAATATACTTAAATTGTGGAGGGAACACTTTTATAACCTACTGAATGGTAGCAGCGCTGAAAGTAGTGAGGAAGACGAACCCGAGTCCCCAGTCGATGATGATGGAGTAGCTGTCCCACCGCCTGACTATGACGAGGTACGAATAGCGATTACGCGGCTGAAAAACAACAAAGCTGCTGGAGCTGACGGCCTGCCAGCCGAGCTATTCAAGTACGGCGGCGAGGAGCTGATGAGGTGCATGCATCAGCTCGTATGCAGAATATGGTCAGATGAACGCATGCCCGACGACTGGAATTTAAGTGTGCTCTGGCCAATCCACAAGAAAGGCGACCCCGCCATACGCGCCAACTACCGCGGAATTAGCCTTCTAAGCATAGGTTACAAGGTCTTATCGAGCGTATTGTGCGAAAGACTGAAGCCCACCCTCAACGAGCTGATTGGACCTTATCAGTGTGGCTTTAGGCCTGGAAAATCCACCATAGATCAGGTATTCACAATACGCCAAATCTTGGAAAAGACCCGCGAGAATAGGATCGACACACACCATCTATTTGTCGATTTCAAAGCCGCTTTCGACAGCACGAAGAGAAGTTGCCTTTATGCCGCGATGTCTGAATTTGGTATCCCCGCGAAACTAATACGGCTGTGTAAAATGACGTTGAGCAATACCACCAGCTCCGTCAGAATAGGGAAGGACCTCTCCGAGCCGTTTGATACCAAACGAGGTTTCAGACAAGGGGACCCCCTTTCGTGTGATTTCTTTAATCTTATGTTGGAGAAGATAATAAGAGCCGCAGAACTGAACCGCTCAGGCACAATACTTTATAAGAGCGTACAATTGCTGGCGTATGCCGACGACATCGATATTATCGGTAAAAACAAGGGCTACGTCTGTTCTGCCTTCTCGGGATTGGATAGAGAAGCAAAGCGAATGGGTCTGGTGGTGAACGAGGACAAAACGAAGTATCTCCTGTCAGCACACAAACAGTCAGAGCATACGCGTCTTGGCACCCACGTCACTGTTGACAGTTACAAGTTTGAAAAAGTAGACGACTTCGTTTATTTGGGAACCAGCATTAACACCAATAATAATGTCAGCCTTGAAATCCCACGGAGAATCACTCTTGCCAACAAGTGCTACTTTGGGCTGAGTAGGCAATTGAGAAGTAAAGTCCTCTCTCGTCGTACAAAGATCACACTCTATAAGTCACTCATCGTGCCTGTGCTGGTGTATGGTGCGGAAGCATGGACAATGAAAGCATCTGATGAGGCGGCTCTTGGAGTTTTCGAGAGAAAGATTCTGCGAAAGAATTACGGACCTTTACGCGTTGGTGATGGCGAATATCGCAGACGATTTAACGATGAGCTGTATGAGCTTTACAACGATGTAGACATAGTGCAGCGAATTAAAATTCAGCGGCTCCGCTGGCTTGGCCATGTCGTTCGGATGGACAGAAACGCTCCTGCTCTGAAAATATTCAACGCGGGCCGCGATGCTGGGAACAGAGGAAGAGGAAGGCCTCCTCTGCGTTGGAAAGACCAGGTGGAGAAGGACTTGGCTTCACTTGGCATTTTCAATTGGCGTCAGTTAGCACAGAAGAGAAATGACTGGCGTGCTGTTTTGGACTCGGCCAAAATCGCTTAGGCGGTTACAGCGCCAAATAAGAAGAAGAAGAAATACGCTGTTTTATTATATGTTCCACACAGTTTTTCGAACACATATTTTTTTTGTGTGTAAAATTTACTGTCGCTCGGTTTTCTTTGAGAAAAAAAGGTTTCTTAATTGTATTTATATTTGGTTGTAAAGCTAGGAAGAGCAATACGGATAATTATTTATTAACACTAATATAAGTTGAATTCAATATCTTTTTCGATTTGAGTTATCATTCTTGCAAGCTTTTAAATTTCAATATAAAAAATTTTGAAAATTTGAGAAAATTCGAATAACTCGAATTTGTACCACCGAATTTCGATTCGATTAATCGAATGGTTGGGAAATGTTTGAAATTCGGAAGAAATCCAATTTCAGTTCCCCACTACCAATCCCTACTCCCACAGTTTGCAGCTCGTGAAGGTCGTTTATGAAGCTTTTTAGTGCGATAATTTATTTTTAACTTATTTTTTTAATAAAGCTTAGACCTTGGCTTTACAAAAAATCACCATGAAGCCTCTAAACACATGAGCTCAGCAGGCATAAATACAGCTTATCCTCAGCTATTTAACGTCTTCCAAAAAATATTGATAACCCTTTTGACAGCGACAGTGTTTTTACTCAAGAAACCCTAAATTGGCTAACAAAATGTTAAATACAACGGTGTTGTACTTATGCATATATATGTACGCATGTGCCTTTGTACATAAATGTGTCCAAAACAAACAGAGCAAACAAGGAAAAAATAACAAATGCCAAGTTACATAATAGAAACTAAAAAAAAAATATTTGGCCAAAAGTAAATAAAGGTGGTACGATGAAGTACGAAATTTAGCAACAAAAAACAAAATATATTTGAAAGGTAGACCTATCAATTTCCCACGGTAATCACATGCAAGACCAATAGGTATGCACATACAGATATGTAGTACGTTTGTATGTATATACATATGAGCCTTTAACCAAAAAAAAAAAATCACTTTAGGATAAACATATTGATGTGAAACTTGTCAATGTGTCTAAATACTTACACATGTACACTGTTAGTTGGAATGCAGGCAAAAGAAAATATTTATATGTATTGTTTTTTTTTTTTACCGCAATAACAAAACGAAAGGTAAACAAATGCCAAAAGGTGGTGCCAACAATAAAGTGGCCTTTAGGAGATTGTATAAAAAGGTAGCAACACTGAAAAAGTGCTTGCAGAAAAAACCGCAACACATTTGACATTGAATACCCGCAGAACAAGCCAACATTAACAACAGCAATAAAAATAGCGCCTTTAGGAGAAAACTAAAGGAATTACCTAAATAAATTGTAATATTGGCTAACAAAAACCATCCCAGCCAAAGGAAAACAAGAAAGGTGAGCAATCCACTCATATGTATGTATGTACGTGGCAGATTGATTAGATTGGATTAATTTCGGAAGATAAAATGGCGAATATCGTTTTGAATAATCCTTAACAGTTTCTTGTTTTTAAGTAAATCATATAATATCCGTCATGGTTTTTGGTGTTAGGAAAAAATCTTGACGGGATGGAGCGAAACGGATTTCAGATTCGTGCTTAGGGCACAAAAACACATGGGGTTTGTTGTACTGTGTTATTTTCTTGTATCATCTTTGATGAGCGTCTACAGGGAGTTTTTTCTGGCGTCTCAAAATAGCCTGGTAAAATATCTTGTACCTAGATATTCCCGATTTTTTTTGCAATAGCTACAGCATGGTGCTGGAGTTGAACAGGTTTTGACTTGGAATATTGAGACACATAAAACATCAAAGGAAAACAAATTTAAACACCGATTTACGACTCAGACAAAGTTTTGAGTCCATATTATAAGTCCCGATTGAATTAAGCATCATGAAAATTTTAGTGGCTAATCTTCAGTGAAACTTTCGTCAGTATTCTCTCCAGTGATTTTAATATAATTTATTACTTTTCATTGGAGTGGTTTTCTACGTAGCGGACGCCAAACTTAGCGCACGTAAGGTTTGTCGCTTTCTTAAACTTAGCTCACACTTTGGAACGAACTTCGAAGCCACCATATATGTAGGTTAAATGCTGGCGTGAGGGCACGAGGTCTGCTGACTCGGTGAATGTCTATACAGACTCGAAGATGGAGAAGGACATAGGGGCGGCGGTCCTATGCGCGGAGCTCGACCTCAACAAATCTTATAAGCGGCCAAACTACTGCAGCATTTTCCCGGCGGAGATATTGGTCATAAGAAGGGCGGCAGAACTAGCGGCCTGTAACTATTTCTGCCCGTCAAACCCTATCCAACCATGCTGGAATTATAATCCATTACATTCATAGATGATGCTCCACCTTTTGCCTGAAATATCTAAAAACCAGGCACTTCTAAATATAATTAAAAAACACACTTATGATATGAACACTGACATCATAAAATTTACAAGTAACCCATGAGTATGTTCTACAGATTGAAGAAATATATGCACACATGCGTCTATGTCCAAGGATAACAAAACCAAAAATAACCAAACGAATACATCCAGCGAAGGCAACAATATGTACATATATATGTATGTAGATCGATAATACCTTTTGTATGCATTGCATCAAAAGAAACGAGACAAATTGTAGATGTTACGTGGCATGGAATATTGAATCAACAGGATACGGATGGTTAAAAAATTAATTCAATACATCAAAATACAAAAATACGCATAAAATTCAAACAACAAAACGAAAAAGGTAACGAGGGTAATAAGAACAGCGCTGCGAGTGTTTGTTGTATGGAAGGGCCGCAGGCTACAACGAAAACTTCCATAGATTTTCATGCACACATGCTGATCCTTTGCACAAGCAAGAAGCACTCAAATGTGAACGAAACACGCTGTCCAGGATTACCAGGAAGCTGCGAGCTGACTGACAGCCAGTGGCTGAAATGTACTTAATAGAAAAGCCGCAAAAAGGAGAAAGGCATACGAAAGAAATATTTGTAAGTAGCCGAAAATCGGGAAAAAAAATTTTCACAAAAAACACAGACAGCAAACTAAGCTGGGAGATTTACTTTTGCTTTGTTGGCTTTGCTTTTGGTTGGCAAATTTCTTTTCGACAATGCGTTGATACTATTTTCTTGGCAATGGAACGTTGCAAAAAGGAAATTCTATTTTTTCGTAGGTAAAAAGTGAAATCGAAGTAAAATTAAATTGCTTCTGTGTTTTGGAGCTATTTTTTCGCAGGCAATCAAAAGGCACTGGGATAAGTTTAAGTGATAAGTAAAGCTTTGTATTGGATGTTAAAAGTGGGAAAATAAAATTAAAGAAACGTGAAAGAAACAATTGCAAGAAAGTAACCAGAACAGGGTTCGCCGCTTGTTGAAAGTTTCGCAAAGTCAAGGCGCTAGACGACATGAAATTTGGTACCATCTTTCAAGTAATATTGAAAGAAGTTTTGTTTTGGCTACCACCGCATGTCAAACTGACAACAAAGTAATGTTGCAAGAAATAAACAAACAAAAAATGTGCCTCGTTTTTGTTACATTTTTTCTATTTGCCTGGTGTTTGTGATTAATTGAAATTAATGGGAAATTTCTTATGCGTCCCTTTCACTGTTGTTGTATGTGTCCTCAGTATGTAGCAAACTGACATCACTCAATTGTCCTTCTAAATGCAGCACATATACGAAGATACACCGCCGCAACGGCCGGCTGAACTTTGTGCTCAACATTTTTCTTTTTTTTTTTTGTACCATCAACAGCATACGCGCTCCAGTGTAAGCTATTGATTCTTACCCCGCGCTGCAGTGCTCGCGTCTTCTATTCTATTGCCTAGTAATACTCCGATTTGTTACAGTTGCTTATTTAGCTTGTTCGGCTGTCTCGTTGGCTGTCAGTGCGCGACAATCTGTAAATGAAATTAAAATCTGTCTTGGGATTACAATCGCACAATGTCAGACGGCATTTGTAATGAATGCGAAATTAGTCTTTGATATATTTCTTGCTAAAGTAGGCACCTACATACATACATATATGCGACAATTACATACATATACCTGCATATGAAGGGGATAGGGAAAATGATTGTAAGTAAGATAATTTATCAAACCAACCGAAGATAGGAAATCGAGTCCTTCTCCACCTGGTCTTTCAAATGCCTTTTCCTTCCTCTGTGACCCTCGGACCCATATTGATTTCGACCGTTTAACCAGAAAAAGAACCGGCAGGTTGTCCTGGTTAAGTGCTGTGATAAAGAGATTTGCCTCGAACTTAGATCCGACAGACTGTCGAAAAAGAACTGATTGAGACACCGCCGCCTAAATCTAACAAAACCCGATCAATGGCAACGAAAATGTTCGATGCTATCCAGCTGCGAGAGTAGTCATTCGACGGAAAATCCATTCAGTTGGCGTGACCTCCACAGCATATTTCTCCAAGGCAGTCCACCATATTGTGGCGCTGTATAGCATAATATGCCAGACGACTGCCATGTACATCCCGTACAACATTCGTGGTTTTATGCAAGCATAGCGCGCAGTCGTTATTGTACAAGATGATTTCCAATTATCTAATTGCACCCGCTAGAGTCAATATGCCGCCACCAAGCGAAGGGAATTGAAATTGGAAACATATTCACGGATGGGTGGAAGTTTGATGTCAGAGGTGGAGGAGAAGTCTTCAGTAAGGAACTACACCTAGATATCAAATTTAGGTACCCGCGTGTTTCAGGCAGTGATAAAATATCTGCTCTGACAGCCGGAAACTGCTGTACCGATAAACTGGCCAGGTAGGGCACGTTAGAAGCCATCACCAAGTGAGGTCTTTGGGGTACCTAAGACAACCTGTGGACTGGACAAATAGGCTTTTAGTGGGGTTACGAACGCTGGGCGGAAGCATCGGCATACGAAGTTGGCCGGCCATTGATTCTGGGTGGTCTAGAAAACTTATCCAACAACTCTCGGTTTTAGTGGGGATTCTGACTGGGAACTCATACGCTAGGACTTAATATGGCTGCGGACTTGATGGACCACAGCTGTCTAGATGATGATGAGGTGGAATAATCTCAGCTGCCCTGCCTTTCCGAGGCTCAGGCTTAAACATCTCCGGTCGTACTTTATAATTGCTACAGAGGAAGTCTCTAGAGTGGACATAAGCTGCTAGCCCCCAGTGTTTTTCTAACCTTATTTGACTATCTCTTTTACCGCAACAGGATAATCTTTTTTCTTTTTAGTGGTTATTTATCAACCTAATACGCCATATAACTTTAATTAAATGAAACTTTGAGTTGTGTGGATATTCAGTTTTGATTCACAATTACCTAATAACTAGTCTATTAACTCCCGGCCTTAACCCCAAACATGCCTCCTATAAATTGTTCATAATTTCGCAAAATTTGGAAGTTCACTAGAAGTAAGCCAGAAAAATTAACAAAACAAATAATACAAAATTATAATTACCAAAATAAGATCAGCTGTATGGCGAAATAGTTTTCTACCAGTTCTTACTGCAACTGCCAACAACTATAATTGTCTGCAACTAATTATGTACATGCCAAACAACTGTGTATTTAGGTTGGCCGTAAAACCATAAACGCAACAGACGCGTGTAATTCTTCAAAGCGCTGCAACTACATACATACATACATTTTATGTACATTCCCAAAGAATATCCATGCCGGGCAAATGGCCAAAAATGTGGCGCATTAAGCTGAAAATGGGCGGCAAAGAAAGACAGCTGAACGAGAAATGCTGATCTTGTACATCTGAACATAGCTATGTATGTAGTGATAGAAATGCGTAAGTTAGCCGCGGCCCCTCTGCAGATGAAGCCACTAACTGTAATCAAAAAGAAAGTATGTGAATAGAATATGGCAAATAGGAAAAGGGGAATGTGCACATTTCTCATACTTTCTTACTCGAACTATCCACGTTTGTGTGTGCTTACTTTGCCTTATGGCCAAACTATGTACTCGTAAGTGCCAATGAACGCGTAAATGACTCGAAGAAAAGCAAAAAAAAAAAAACGAATTTCGCAAAATAAAAATAAACGCCTCAAATTTCGCGCAAATTGTGTGGGATAGATGTTGACGGCGACTGCTGTTTTGCTAGGGGCCGCATTCTCAGCCTCCGGTTGCTCGGTCGTGAATGGGTGCTTCAATGAATGAAAATGCAAATGAGATGCCGAAAGTTGGCTGCACGTTGTGCCGTTGCTGCGCTTGACTTGCCAATGCATTTCTTTTCAGACAAATACTAATTGTAGATACAATTCAATTTGCGATTAAATGCTAAATTTGAAAAATTCTCAAAATAGTTATATGTATGTTTAAGTTTAGAATATGCTTAGGCTCTTGTGTATCTATGTGCATATTTAACTCCTTGAGGTAGAATGAAAGGAAAAATAAAATGGTTTTAACAGTAACTGTATGGATAATTCCATATCGTATTTACAACTACAAAAAATATTTGCCATAGTCATTAACCGCCTACAATTTTTAGTTAGCAATGAATGAAAAGATGATACTCATGAAATTTTATGTGTAAACATTTAGCAACGAAATGGCCCTGAAAAAGTCTCCAACTAGATCCTAACTAAACTAGCCCTGAAGTGATCTCGAGCGAGTAGTGAACTGGCCCGTAATGGCTCCGAACTAATCCCGAAAATGTCCTGAACTAGCGCTGAACAGGTCCCGAACTGGTCGCGAACTAGCCAAGAAAAAGTCCTTAACTAGTGCCGAAATGATCGCGAAAATGTCCTTAACTAGTCCCGAACTAGGTACATCAATGAGCAGTGTTGCCAAAACAGCGGATGTGAGTGGTTTTCATTTGCACTACTTCTGAGGGCCAGTTTTTTTAGTGTATGATTAAATCCGACTGAATTCGTCTTTTTAACGCGTGTCGGTTACCGGCAGCATAGATCACATCAAAAACGGAATTGAAAATAATTTCGTAATTTTAAAATTCCGCCTTAACTTTTATGTAGTGCATATGCCACGAAAAGTTGTAGACTACAACCACTTGCAACAGGAGTAAATACAGGCTATTTCTAATGAAAAATTACAGATTTTCTGCTGGGTTACACAAGAAGCAGTTACTAATTTTCTACTGGGTTAATTCAAAATTATATTTTTTTACATAAAAAATATGCGATTTTTTAAATCTGTATAAACAAATAATAACAACAAAAAATATTGCTTCTTGAAAATTTCTCATTTTTAAACTGAATTAAGTTCTGAATATGAAAAATAGCTCATGAAATTTTCAGAGTGGACAGTCCAGTAGTTATTGTTATTGTTATTGCTTGCATTGGATTCTCAGATTTTCGCGTAATTTGCAAAGCTGCAGTTACAAATGACAGCCAAGAAATTTTGGATTCGACCCTCAATCATGCTTAAACAAGAAACTTCCCATAGACAGGATGTGTATAAGGAAGCAGTGTGAATCGATCTCCGTTCTCTCCTTACCGCTGCGGTTGGCTACTCTCATCAACACTGGAACAGATATTATGACGAAGAGTGCTTTGAAACTGCCGCAGAGAGATACGCATTATACCGATCCACCCTGCAGACAATTCCGATCCGCCCGACAATTGAGTGGGCCCGGAAAAAGAGAAGGAAAGAAAGGCGTATTTTTAAAAAGAAGAAAAACGACAGAAGGCGTGAGTGCGAATAGCTTGTGATGCTGATAGGCAGGAATGCAGCAAAATTGTATCAAAAGACCGGCGTTGGTCCTTGCAGAGCTGAAGATTTAAATCTGGCAACGGACGTCCAAAGTGCACCTTAGCTATCGAAGAAAAACTTCTCAACGCTTTCGAATAGTAACACAGGTGGCGCGTTTGATGAAAACGAACTCAGCCCAATGTATTGGACTTCGATTCAGTGTTAACTCAATGCGCTGATAGGATGGTGCATTGTTGCAACGCAGCGTCTCGCAGGCCTCATATGGAAATGCAGAGAGTATAGTTACGAATTCGACTACGCTCCTTCCTGGCTACCCCCTTTGAGCTAAGTTCAACAGTGACAGAATACAAATTCTATTTGCTGAATAAAACCAAGCATTTAATTATAAAAAGGCTTAACAGATTGTCAGAAGTCAATTAACTTCTTACTTTTAGATTCAATGACCATACCGAGAAGACAAAAGCCGCCAAAGGCATTGCCCCGACAAAACATGCACGCTGATGCAAAAAAAAATGGGTCGGGCCATCTGAACACTATCCTCAATCTGTCGATGATCACTGTGGTCATAAATTTGTGGAAATCAGGGAGAGGGAGTTGGGACACTTGAGGCCTTGTCAATACCACAATATGCACTTCACATGGCTCTAGATCGCTCGATAAAATAATTAAAAAACAAAAAAGTTTCGGTCCCTGGTCCGTGCAAACATCTAAATTGGAAAAAGTTTATTTTTAACAGCGGTCACCCTACATTAGTGTAGCAACATAAAAACGCAAACCATAAATTGCAGCAGAAGTTCGGCCAAAAACTTAGCCAAAGTGTAAGCGCCAAAATATTATTATTACTATAAACTTATTTACTTACTGATGCAATATTTTGCGTATCGTTTACCTTTGTTTGTTTGCTTTAACATTTTATTCGCTAATGAATAAAATACATAAATCTCAATTTCTGAGCAATTAATCATTCCGGGGATAACCGCATAAAGAATTAACTGCAGTAAAAATAGTTTTTAACTCTTGAAGAATAAAACGAAAAACAGAGCGAAACGTTCAAGTGACTCGTGGTTAAGAAATATAAACGCAATTAAACAATAGAAAAATATGTAGCAAAGTAAGTAGAAGCATCAGTAACATTAATATTGTAGCTCGTACTATGTAGAAGAAAAAAAATTTTAATAAATAAATGGAAATAATCAAAAGACTGCGCCAGACAACCTGACCTTCCGAGAAATCATTTTGCATTTAAGAATCTCAACTCAAGTTAAATAGTAATAATACTTGTTGAGAAGATGAAAATAAATAAACAACAAAACAGAAAGTTAACTAGGAAAAGTTTATAGTTAGCCGGGATGTCGGCGACCTCAGGCAATGTAGCGCTGCTACGATCGCTCAAGAGCCGCTTGTTGACGAGACGAGAACAAGTCGCTCAACAGTGGCGTTGTGGTGTGTGGATGGGCGGTTATTACTGGGCTTACAAATGCATATTAATAAGTACATTAAGGTGCATCACCAAATAATGTTGCGAGTTTTCCACCGGAATTATATTTTAAGACGTCCGCCAAAATATTATGGAAAAATATCAAAAATTTCCGTGAGCTTGACCGATTTAAAAATACATCCAGAAATCTCATTGTTTTAATTGCGTTGGTACAAGTTTAAAAATTTTATTTTTTATAAAAAATAATTTTTAAAAACTAATTTTATTTATAAAAAACTCGACTTTTGTAGGTATTTTCAAATACATCCAGCTCGGTAAACCTTAATATTTTTCCTTAATGTTTTGTCACGATAAAGAAACATCACCGTTTTTTGTTTGTATCGAGAGTGCTGCACCCTAATGTACATATAGTATGTATGTGAACATATAATTTAAGCACATGGAAGTATGTTTGTATGTGCGTATGTTTGAAATGACTGCAGGCTGCACTCGCCTGTTCACGATTGAAACTAAAGATGAAGATCAAGATCGAAATGAAGGCGGCAATAGTCGGGTTTGCTCAAGTCGGTCGGACGATATTTGTCTGTACGAAGGTACGAGTATGTTTGGATATACATAATTGTTGTTTGATGATGCTGCAATGAAAAAATATGCCACTATTAAAACACACATACATACATACATATGAAAGCACTTACAGATGTACAAACTTACATGAGCATTGATATAGCCCTAGGAAAGAAATAACTAGAAGCGGCTCTTTATTGCTCCTCTCGATATCACGGCGCTTGGCGCTCGGTGAACCCGATGCATACTAGGTATATAACACAATCATAGATTCATAAATATGTACGAGTATAAACCTACAAGTATGTATGTATATGCATACGCGCATGTAGTATCTAGAACGCCTCGTTTGAGAAGCTAAAGCAGCTGCGTGGCGACCGTCATTCTTAACTTCTGTGTTGGCGGCAAATGAAAGGTTGGAAGATTGGTAGCATTAAAGCGGGCGTATGGTGGCAATATGGCTTCTGGCGATGATCTTCACTCACAAGTACTTCACGTACATACATATGTATATGCTAAGGATTGTATTATTTATATCCAGCGCTATAGCAGGTCCAATAGCAGTGCGGTTAAATAGTTCAAATATTTTCACTGACGCTCCACAGCTACTGTGCTGTAAGCTGCTGCTAACAGTCGCAGGTAGATACTGATGTTTTTTTTTTCTTGAACCGTATTTTCTTTGATCACTTATTTGGCATAATTAATGATAGCTTCTCTTTTTTAGAAACATTTCCGTACATATCATTTGACTACTTAGCTCCTCGCCGGTATGTTTTGTAGTAAAAACAAAATTCTGCGAACCAAAGAAAAATCATGTTGAGGACAAATTTGAACAAAGATAAAGACATACATACATATAAGCTAGCAGCTGAACTATTTGAGAAGTTGATATGTGGCATACACCAACACTTATGCAGAATAAGATCGGAGCAACGCATGCATACCGACTGGAATTTAAGCGTCCAACCAACAAGAAGGGTGACTTCGCCATGTGTGGAGGATAATGTTTGTTATTGGAAAACGTAAAAATATTAGCTATCGGTTTTCCTGGAATGGACTTCCGGTTAACGTCACCGGTCTGTTTAACCTACTTCCGGTCAAAATCGGATGCCGGTAGAGCCATCAAAATATAGATCACCTCCGACTTGGTAATTTTAATTTTTTTGTTTTACAATAGAAACATTATCGTCCAGGTTGAAAACGGCACTTCCGAGAAAAAATGTCAAGCAAAATTGACATATTTGTTACCTCGGAATCCGAATCTGTAGTAAAATCGTGTATGTTCCATTTTAAAAAAGTGAACTTCCGGTCAGTTTCACCCACTTCCAGTCGAAACCCGAGGTCGGTAATACGGCCAAAAAAGATAGAGCATCCCCGATATTTTTGCGTTTTCCAATAAAAAAAAACATTTTCCTCCATCCTCTAAAGACCAGGTAATCTTCATGCGTTAAATCTTAAAAGGATCCGCAAGAGGAAATCGAAACCCCGATTATAAAGCCACTTTCGACAGTTCGAAGAGGAGTCGCCTACTCGACGCGATGTCTGAATTAAGTATACCAGTAAAACTATCGCGGCTGTGTAAAATATTTTTAAGCTATAGAAGTACCGCCATGTGAATTGGGATGGATTTATCCGAGCCGGTCGATACCAAACGGGGTTTCGGACAGGGCGGTTCTCTATCCTACGACTTATTTTATGTGCTATTCGGAGTACGTAATCAATACCAGCTGCAGAATTTAATGCTCTGGATCGATTTTCTCTGAGGGGACTTAGTCGTCCAAGTTGATTTAGAAGCCAACGAGAACAATACGAAGAATCAACCAAACAGTCTGATCGATCACGTCCCGGCATCGATGTTAAGCTCAGCATATGAATCTACTTCGATATCAAATCCGCTTCCGTCGTCGCAAAAATTATTATTTGTTTTTTTTTTTATGTTTCATTTCCTTGCATTACCAAAATCGATATTTTTTTTATTAAAGCAGCGTCTCGTCCATATTTAACCATTTGCTGATTTTTTTTTAAATTGAAACCAAAGGTTCAGTAAGTGATTATAACTTCAAATTCGCAGAATCTTAACACTTTCACAAAGAAATAATTAAACTTATGTTTTGCAGTTTGCGAAAAAAATAAATTCCCAGCTCTTGCTCCTCATTCCTTGCACAATCAAACAATCACTTTCTTGGCATTGAGTTTTTGACTGATAAATGTTTTTTTAGTCGGCAGCCATTTAGAAAAGAGAGAATTATAAATTGCGTGGAAGGACGAAGCAATTTTTCATACAGGAATTGCGTGAGCTATGGCCAATGCCCAATTTCCCAAGCCGAATTTTAACGAGCTGGTTTAATGCGTGGTTTCAGGGCAAAAAAAAAAAAAAAAAAAACTAAACGCAGGCGACTGCTGCAGCATAAGGAGCAGCTGTTCGCACCGTTTTCTTTGCGCATTCTTGTGCATAACATAACTACCAATAATACCAACAACAGCGCAAGTATCCTTTGTGCACTTTGTACGCTTTGTCCTTTTTGTGAATTGCACCTTTTATGCTCCACAGTTTTCAGTCTACGCTCTCACTACCACGACACTGTTGTTGCACAATCTATTTAACAATTTGGATATGGCCAATGAAAATGCAATAACAACAACAATCCGGCAAAGCATTGACAATAAGCACAGCCAAACACTTAACTGTTACACCTTTAGGGTAATTTTCTCATTACCTTTTTTTCAGGGCATTCTACACCGCCGCTACATAAATAGTACGATCGATCCTGCAACGGATGTCGGCAATTTTCTTATGCCAGCAACAATAAAGCAGCAGCATCAGCGCGATTGAAAGAAGTCCCTTTGGTGTATAAGAAGGAGCAGAGTACAAGGGAAGCAAATGCATTGAATGCAGTAAATGTGAAATAAAAAAGAAAACGAACAATTTTATGATCAAAGGAAACGTTTTGCATTTGTTTACAAAATATTTTCATTGCATGCCCCGCACACCCGGCATTATTTGTGTGTCCGTCTTTTGCTGCTTTGTGCTTGCGAGAAAATTGTAAATTGAAAATTGTATGTCCGCTTGCGGTGAAATTTCGTGCACAATTGACTATTTGAAAATTGTTGCGATTGAACCTTTTTGGCTTTGGTCTTTTGTATGCTGCCCCTTCCGCTGGCATTGCCAACATTCCGTTGCCATACTTTACTTTACCAATAGTTTCTTTACTATTTACCCGCATACATTAAGAGTGTATCGAGAAAATTAATGCGACTTTACTTCAACTTGCTTTTGTACCGAGCAGCGGGATGTCCTGTGACCTGCTTTTGTGCGCGCGCTCACAACAAGCTCACATTCTAGACCGGTGCATACATAAATAATTTAATTAGACCACATGTCGACATGCAAACATATCTTTAGATATATTAACTTTACTTTTGTAATAGAAAATTCACGTGAAGTATGCTGTCTGATGGCATAGAAAAGGCGGAGTTGTTGTGGCAGTGATGAAATACATATTAGGAATGGTTGCCATACTTTTGTTTTCAAACAGCGGTTAGCGTATAGTAACGTCTTAGACGGTAATAGCTCATCAATCATTTTTTAAATTGGTAAGGAGTGTATTGCGAATGAAGATGGAATAATGTCGCACTTTAAATTTGTGGGTCAACATTGGCACGCAATAACATTTTAGATAGTAAAAATTAATAATAAAAAATCTTATGAATTTTATATGAAGAACGATTCAAATATATGTACACATGTATATGTATAACAAAGTTTTCAAAAGATGCTAATTGGATTGATTCCCTTAGCACTCCAAGGCCATCGCATTCGATGCTGTTGTCAATTTGATTTCCGCAATCGTTAGCTATACAGTTTTGCCATATTCAGAAGTAAAAGTTTGTGCTGAGTCTTAAAGCGCAGTTACCCGCGGATATAAAAAGGGAGAACGTATCTGCTGGCACGATCTATCTTATGGGTTTGCGTGTTATCAAAAACTCACCACCGCATGACCATGAAGTAGACGTTGCTTATCTTTCTTTCTATCAACAGCAAACTTGATATGTTTACGTACTTCTACGATATGCTACGTACGCGTTCGTGTGTACATATGTAAATGAGTACATAGTATGTACAGGGTGGGCCAAATAAAATCGACCAATGTTAAAAACCCGAATAATTTCTTCATTTGTTAATATAATTGTATTTTTGCAGATTGTAATTAAATCCTTAGAAATTCATTATGGATAATTACAGTATACAGCAACGTATGTATGTATTAGAATTATCGAATTTTTCTATTCTTGTCAACGATAAATTGTTATGATCGTCAATATTTTAAATCAAGATCAGCTGCCATAGCTTTCTTGATTAGCAGTTGGGTCGACCTTTTTGAGGAACGAGGTTCCTGGAAGAAGTGTTCATCAAAATATTCGCACTGCGGACAACGTGGAAGCTGTGCGGCAGACTGTTGCAAATGATCCATCTGTCTCAACTCGGCGTCGTTCCGGCCAATTAGGGAATTTCCAGAACCACAGTGTGGATAATTTCAAGTTGGATCTTCAGGCGCACCTATATAAAATTCAAATTATGCAAGCACTGCTACCGCAACATCACCAACAACGTAATCTTCTTGGCGAATGTTTCATTTTTTATATGCATATTCAAAACACAAAATGTATGTTGATAAAAACCTGAGGCTATAAGACAGCTAAAGCAGAATATTGGAGACGAAAGACGGAGCCTGCAACCAGAAACATTACATGGTGTAATGGAAAACGCCATAAAAAAGAGCCAGTACTTGAAAAAATTTTGGACATTTATCTGATGTGAATTTCTGTCATACTTGCTTTGAACTCAAATTGGCAGGGGTTGAAATTCACTCGGAAGTGAATGGCAGAACCTGCCTGATTATTTCGATTTCATACGAAACGAAGAACGTGTGGAATCTCACGTGAAACAAAGGATCTCAAAAACCTTAAATACTATCTGGAAATGTAAAGAAAGTTATGGGGATTTAAACCTATATAAAAATACGCATTATCAGCTATGTATCTGTGCTGTGCTTTAGCTGATTATCAATTAATAGCGTGGGAAATCTGCTAACCGCACTTCATAGAATTGTCCCTACAGCCCCTAAGGCGAATCTCCATTCTTTGCTAAGACTTCCTTAAATTCATGTTTTTTATCAACGAGGAAGTGCCTCAAGCCTACCTATCCGCCTAACAAAATGTATGCTGATTTGATTATTTGAGGCAGATATCTAGACGCAAGTGTATGCTCATAACCACCCACCACCCCATACCCCACCATTCCTTTTTCTGAAGGTATGCTGCTACGCTGAGTTCCATGATTCTGAGTACAAATCCAAATCTAGTAGCGCTCGGAGAGCTTGTAGGTTTAACTCGCGAGTTGTCCACGGTGGACTTTTCGAAACGTTTTGCCTGTACCCGAGTTCAAGAAACTTTACATCACAATACCACTTTTGAGTAAAAAGTCAAGTATTCGTGTTATCCAGGACTAAGCATTTGATTTGAAATGTAATGAAATTGTCTAACCTTTTTCCCAGTCAAGATGGCAACACTCGTTTTTGCGAGTTCTCGTCACACAAAGTGGTAGATGCGCGCGGTCCCTAACTTCCACGCACTAGGCGACCGGCGCTGATTGTTGGTCTCCCCATTAGTGTGAAAACTTGAAATTTGAGGAAAAGCTTGGCCAACAAATTAGCAAAAACCATTAACGTATTTAGTAATATTTATTTAGTGGGTTAGAGGAGTAAGTTCATTGATAACTTAAAAGAAGATCATTACGAAATAAAAACTAGTACAATAAAGATTATGTTTACTACATCTTGAACTAATAATACACAAATTTTGTTTCTCAACTACATATCATAAGCGAATCAACAATAGGTGTGGAAGTAATTATGTATGTATATCAAGAATTAAATTTTAGGATGAATCACGTTCTTCTTTTTGTAAATTTAACTTTATGATGACACATATTTGGCATGCATGACTCTTCGCCTTCAATCTTCTTTGACCTTCAAAGTGCCTCGTCTAGTAAGCCAATTTAATTCTTAATTTTCTCTGCTATTTAATAACTAATACGCGACACTTCGAATTATTTTTTTCATTTTGCACAACTATGTATTTTAATTAAAAGTGCCACAGCGAATACGCGCGACACATTCCTCGTAAATTGAAGAACATTTTAATTAATCTTTATTGAAGCAGAGGAATAGGCTAAATATTCCGCTAGTAAAAACTACAATAGTTCAACTATGGTGTCAAATTCTAGGATGCGTGTGCAGAACTTTGAATATTTGCACAAATTTTTTAATATTATACAAATTACATACCGCTTTTTCTAACGAATATATGTATTTCGAAAGCAGTTAGTATCAGCTCTGTAATGAACTACATACATACATACATACATATGTATATGCATTGGAACTTCGCACAACACCATACAATTTGCGATATTTAATGCAAAAGATTGGTGCCTTTTCAAAAACGTTTATATATGGACATGATAAATAATTAAATTTTAAGGCAGTTTTGAAGATAAAATAAATGTGTGTTAATTTGTCTCAAAATGCATAAAATTCAATATACACAAATTTGAGCTCAAAAACGACTTCAAAAAGGTGAGTGCCGCTGTATATTTTCCAAAGTAGGGAATTTCGGAGTAAAGAAATAGGGTACACAATGTAATTTATTTTCTAAAATTTGCGGCCAATTTTTAAAGTTGTTGGACTAATATATGAACATATTTTGACGATATTTAAATTTATGATTTTCCGGTTAAAACCAGTATATACTCCGCATTTCATCCATTTTCCATATTTCTTCATTTCTAAGTGCAAATTAGATTATATGCAATTTTTGGCTCTTCTTAAATATGCACTCTTAAATTATTAAACAGAGAATTTGAAATTAGAAAGGTAATATTAACTGCTCGGAGCTTTCTATATAGAAAATAATCTTTCCAACCATACCATATATTTACTTAAATTACAGTACTCGCACCGCTACTTACCGTCATATAATGTATAACATACTTATGTATGTACATATGTACCAATATCGACGACGCTTTCATAAAATAAACTCAATTGGTTGGGAGTCTCATAGCATTCATAGCATTGATTGTTAGACTAATTACTCGATTATTTACTCAACTAGTTGGCTTCGTAATTCATTTGCTGCTTCTCTACAAATTTATGGTGCTGAGGATTGCAAGTGGAATTAATACTACTAGTGTTCGCCCAGCGGTTGAAATTCAACCGCTAAAATTAAGGATAGTTTATGTGAGTTGAGTTGAGCTGAAATAAAATTTGTTGGAATGGGTTAAGTGGAGGGGAGTTTAGCTTAGTACCTAGCATAACATAACATAGAATAGCATTAGATTCAATAACATAACATATGTAGCATAACACATCACAATATAACATCGCACATTCTTCAGTTGTATTTCCTTTTTATCCCTATCACTTTCTTCCTCTCTATCTTTGTCTCTATCGCTTTTAATGTTTATGTTAATCTACACCTTCATGTTCATGTTCAAGTTCATGTTCATGTTCATGTTCATTTTCATGTTCATGTTCATGTTCATGTTCATTTTCATGTTCATGTTCATGTTCAAGTTCATGTTCATGTTCATGTTCATATTCATCTTCATCTTCATCTTCATCTTCATCTTCATCTTCATCTTCATCTTCAT
>NW_023458559.1:78821974-78827255 GCF_013731165.1 Rhagoletis pomonella | reverse complement strand
AAAAAAAAACTGCTGCTTTTGTCATTGGCATTGCTTCCTATGTGGCACTTGTATAAATGTGGTGGCATTTGTCGCAATTGTTGCAACATGACCATCTTTTTACTAACTCTGCACTTCGCTTCATTGCACTATTCAAATATTTACAAATGTCTCCTTTTTCAGTTGCCTGGCTACAAAGTAGGCTACATCGTAGTGTTTACTCTTTAAACCTTTACAGGCGTATATACTAGCATATATACATGAATACTGTCGGAAAATTTCACACCTCCTACTCACTGCACTACTACAATTTTTTAGAAAGTGGATATGTATATATGTATTTGTTTGCTTTTTTGTTAAAATCAAAGCATTAATATGACTTTCCATTGCTTCGCACTGTGTGAATGAATGATTCTACACTTATAAATACAAAATACTCTAACAATGCCTAAATAAATAGAACATCAGTTAGAAAATTAGGAGTCATTGCGTATAGTCACACAAAAATGTTTTTGTTTGAGGTTGGAGTTCAAGTGAACTGCATAGGTTGGCAACTATTTTATTTGTTTTTTTTTGAAAACCCAGGGGTCTGTAGTGGCGTCATAAAAGCGAAGAGCAAATTTTCTTAAAGTTTGGACTGTGCTCTTTTTACTGCAAACGAAGATAGACAGACATGGCTTAACCCTTAATTAGGCGCATGGCGTTACAGCCATATCAAATTGATAAAAAAAAAATATGTCTTGGAGTGCTTGGAACGCGTTTGCGCTCTTCCCCGCTTCCTACTTCCTCGCGGTGTACGTAATTAAGTCACGGCCATATACATGTATCTCTGGAGTACAGGCCCCATGCGACCCCTAACGCAATATTTTTTGGCGGAGGTAAGTTTTTTATTTTTTAATCTAAGTTTGAAGTCAAAGTTAGGTTTTGGTTTTTATAAGTTAAAGATAATAAATAGCTGAAATATTTTTGGTAATACACACTTCGTCTTATTCAATTCTTACGCTCCTTTTTCCATAGTTTTTGTGATTTTATTTATGCGCCTAATTAAGGGTTAATCGATTTAGCTATTCGTTCTGAGCATTGTGGTGAATATATATCTATTGTACAATAGATATATGTATTATTTCGATTCATTTAGGTCAGACATGGGCAGCGCTGGCAGAACTCCATAAGCATGTGCTCCATGCCGCCGCGAAGCTACCCAAATTTGATGTTTGAAAGAGGAATAGTGTCAACGGATTTTTATTTCGCTTTTGAAAAGGTCATAATGGCAATTGATTTTATTTCCGTTGATTTTGTTACCTGTTACCGATTTGTATTGCAGTTGTTATAAAATTGGCTTAGTCTTTCTTTATTCTTCTTTAGTTCGCTCTTTCTGGGCGTAATATTCTATTTTTCTACGATGTACTATTTTCTGTTCAGAAAGTAGATGAACACAATTACGATTTGCCGCTATTTTTGCTCTTCTTCATCTCCTTATTCGTTGCGAACGTGACGTCAGCACTCGCAGGAATGCGCAATCTTGTATTCTATCATCCTTGATTTATTCAAACTGAGCCCAATGAGGAGAGATCGATTGAAAAGAGAAGTGGTAGTTGAGCTAAATTTTACATCAAAATAAATACAAACATTAATACCTGTTATACATATGGGAAAATCCCAGAAATATATATAATAGATTGGCGCTTACACATATGTATGCAATTATGTTTGTTAGTGTTTGGCCGAGCTTCTGCTCTGATTTGTGGCGTGCGCCTTGATTTTGTCACACAAAGGGGAGGGACCTACCGACTCCGAACGGCGATTTTATTTTTTGTCAGAAGCCCAGAAATAGTCAACCGAAATGTACATATGTATGCAGCATGTATGTAAACAAGTAATTTTTAGCAAAAAAAAAACCGACTTAAAAAAAATATATATATATCTATATATTTCATGATCCAATGATCGGTTCTAAACCAATTTAGTATGAGACCACCTCTGAGACACTACCTTTCCGTTGCAAAAAGAATTATTGAAATCGGTTGACGTGGTACAAAGTTATGCGGTAACATACATAAAAAAAAAGAAAAAAAAAATATTCCGACGAACTGATAACCTCCTCCTTTTTTGGAAGTCGGTTAAAAAGCAGTAAAAAACAAATGCGGTAAGCCTTCGGATAGGCAATGCAATGGCCATGCGCTAGCATACCGTTACTTTTTTAAAATTGCTCTAAAGTTTTCAAGGTTTCTTCTTGGTTCTAAAAAAAAAGGGAAATAACTATGGCCGGCAAAAAGTAAACTACAAAACTTTATGCAACTTTCAAGAGTTTACCACAAGCCACAGAAGTGTTGAATAGCAATTGAGGGCGAGGTGGGAAATTGGCCATGTTGACTGGACTTGAGCGTTTGTCAACTTCTAAGCTTACTGCTACCCTTGGCAATTGCCTGCACCCTGCAGGGAAACCGCGAACTAGTGAATCAAATTTCTAGACCTTTATCGCCAAAAACGAACCAGTCTGATTGTAACCAGATACCCACCAGTTAAAAATCAGCAAAATGTGATACTTTTAAAAAACTATTTTATTTTAGCTTTTTCATTGGAAATCTATATCTAAGATGACGAATTCAGAACTGGTTCCGAACTGCAGAAATAGGGATGCAGCGGGGGACTGGTTTACTTTACATAGATATGAGTTTGGAGGCTTTTTCATTGCTTGGTAATACAAAACAAAAATTTTGTAATATCATCTTAACATCTTGGGACTTTCTGGAATCTAGCCAATAACAGCAAGCACCTCTGCAAACTCAGCTACAGCCAAAGGTATGTAAACGTACATTTCTTACAACAATTCAAACAAATTTAATTGGAAAACACATTTATTTGAAAATAATTTAAAATCGTGCCCACGGAAGAACCGAAAAGATTGAAAATATTTTTTTCTTTCATCTTTCGATTTTAGAACTGGTTCGGAACTTTCGAAAAAGGGATGCAGCGGGGGGCAATTGACACTTCCTAGGATATCACCATGTTAAATTCGCCATTTGTTTGCATGCAAAAGAGATTTATCGCGAACCAATACTGGGTCTAAATGTACTATAAGCGCACCAGATCAGAACTAGAGATTTTTCCCACAGGGCTACTGCTAGTCGCCTATGCACTTTACGAAACGAGGCTCGATGTATGTATTGGCTAACTTATAAAAGAAAATAGGGAGACTCAAACCAAAACTTGTTGATCTATTTTAACAGCTTTTGTGCGGTTTCTACTTAAGATTTTTGTCTGATTTTCCGCCATCGAGCAAATGCAATTGAAATTTAATATTTCGTGTTTGCTTTGTTTGTTGGTTTGTCATAGAAATTTTTTCTTACATCACCGTTGCAATATCTTTCAATCAATAATAAGCGAGCAAATTTACTTGCGAGAAAGTTTCGTTGCATCTCTTACTGATAAAAGATTTTGATAAAAGGTTATTCCTAATAATGTAACATAAATACAGTTGAAGCCAGTGTTGCCGTTTTCGGGCTGTTCCTACCAAATTTAGTAGTATTTTTACCTCTTGGTTATAAACAAAAAAGAGTTTTGGTAAGTTTACTTTTTTCTAAATTATCAATTTTCATTCACATTCAAAACTGGCTCATTTGAAGGGGCGGTCATTTGCTAAAATAGGGGTAGTTTTATTTGTTTTACCTAACGTTCTTTTATGAGATATAAGGATTTATATGGAAGTACCTCGAGAAAATCTCTCAAAGTCAGACATCTTTTGCAAATAAATAAATACGTTTATATGACCTTCTTTAATGACGACTTACAAAAATCATAATTTTTTTTAATATACCGACCTCTAAAATGTAGCAGAAAATGCGCAGCACCGTAAAAAAAAACTTAAAATCAACTGTATTTGGTAGCCACTTAAAATTTGCACTTTACTGTACTAAAATTTAATGCGCTACAAACCTGCATAGTTGAAATGTTTGTAAAAATATTATTAGCTTATGCACTCCAGGTCATTAGGATAGCACACCCCTTTGTTGAAAGGTTTTTTAAATTTGCTATATTTTTATAAAAAGTTTGTGAATATTAAATAAACAAAAGGAAAACTGTGCATAATGTGGATAAAAAAAGGTCTGCTAATCACATGACTGTGAGTGTATATTTCTATATAGGTATGTTTTTCTGTAAAAAAAAATTTATTAAAAAATTTAAATAACTTGTATGTATGTAAATAAATTTTGTTAAGGTTTCATATGAATGCAATTAATTTTTTCAAGGGCTAAATATATGTATTTGAATTAAATACAGTTTGGCTGAATAGAAGAAACTCTTTTAAAATCATTCAAAATGAATTATCATAACATGCTTTTCATTCCATTAATTTCTTAACGATACTATCGCGATAGTACCGATAGTCTTTCCAGAAATTGCGAAAACTATTGTTGGTGTGACCATCGATAGTGTGTGTGGTGGATTTTCCATGTCTGAAGCAACGCTGATAAGGTCCAATTAGTTGGTCTCTCGCACAGAATCATCGATAAGATCTTATAACCAGTACATAGAAGGCTTATTCCGGGGTAAAGCAACCGGATCTCGCTTCTGGTGGATTGCTCCCTACTAATTTTAAGCCGCCGTTCTTGAACAGCTCAGCCGGTAAACCGTTTTTGCTAGATGGCATTTTTTGTTTCTAAGCCGCATCATTACTGTTTGGCTTCGTCCCCATGCTGTTCTTCATCAAACGTGCCACTTGATTTGCCAATCAAATCTTTTCAAGCACTTGTGGATAATTTGTCTTCAGTCATCAAACTCAATCGCAATAATATTGTATCTATTCGATGCATTTCCGGCGATGTTTATGGCTCTATCTGTTTTTCAATTTTTTTTAATGGGCTTAAACGTTTCAGCTAAGTGCTTTTAATTTTTCTTCTTCATTTCCAAAAAATTGATTTTTTCTCATTTAGTTATTTCTATTCGTTTTTTCATCAAATGTATGACACCATCTCTAACATAAAATAAATACATGCTCTTCAAACAGAGAATAACAATCAAGTTATCAATTTAAACTAACAGAAAAAAAGCAATAAAACCGTTACGTGAAGTAAGTATGTTACATAATCAGCAAAATTAAGTTCGACGCAATATTTCACCTCTTACAATTCTTTTGATTAGATATCGAATTTCAGTATCGCATCGAAAACGAGTATGACAGCAGCAACAGTTGATTGCTGATCACTGGCATAAACAGAAGCAGCTGAAGTAGCTGGAAAGAAGCAGCTCCGCGAACAGCAGGGGTTTGCCACAGCTGCACTTAATTAGCGGCAAAGTAAGG
>NW_023458559.1:78816505-78821874 GCF_013731165.1 Rhagoletis pomonella | reverse complement strand
CCTTACTTTGCCGCTAATTAAGTGCAGCTGTGGCAAACCCCTGCTGTGCGCGGAGCTGCTTCTTTCCAGCTACTTCAGCTGCTTCTGTTTATGCCAGTGATCAGCAATCAACTGTTGCTGCTGTCATACTCACTTTCGATGCGATACTGAAATTCGATATCTAATCAAAAGAATTGTAAGAGGTGAAATATTGCGTCGAACTTAATTTTGCTGATTATGTAACATACTTCACGTAACGGCTTTATTGCATTTTTTCTGTTAGGTTAAATTGATAACTTGATTGTTATTATCTGTTTGAAGAGTATGTATTTATTTTATGTTAGAGATGGTGTCATACATTTAAAGAAAAAACGAATAGAAATAACTAAATGAGAAAAATAAATTTTTTGGAAATGAAAAAGAAAAACAAAAAGCACTTAGTTAAGAAACGTTTAAACCCATTACAAAACAAATTGAAAAATAGATAGATCAATAAACATCGCCGGAAATGCATCAAATACATCCAATATTATTGCGATTGAGTTTGATGATTGAAGACAAATTATCCACAAGTGCTTTAAAAGATTTGAATGGCGAATCGATGGGGCACGTTTGATGAAGAACCGCGTGATGACGAAGCCAAACAGTAATGATGCGGCTTAAAAACAAAAAAATACTAACAAGCAGAAACGGTTTACCGGCTGAGCTGTTCAAGAACGGCGGCGTAAAAGTAGTAGGGAGCAATCCGCAAGAAGTGAGATCCGGTTACTTGCGCCAATTACCGCGGAATAAGCCTTCCATTTAATGGATATAAGATCTTATCGATGATTCTGTGCGAGAGACCAACTAATTGGACCTTATCAGCATTGCTTCAGACATGGAAAGTCCACCACACACACTATCGATGGTCAAACCAACAATAGTTTTCGCAATTTCTGGAAAGACTATAGGTACTATCGCGATAGTATCGTTAACATATTAATCGAATGAAAAGTATGTTATAATAGTTTGTTTTGAATGATTTTAAAGGAGTTTCTTCTATTCAGCCAAACTAAATTTAATTCAAATACATACAGAATTCAGTCTTTGCAAAAATTAATTGCATTCATATGAAACGTTAACAAAAATTATTTACATAGCCACACAAGTTATTTCAATTTTTCAATAGAATTTTTGTTACAGAAGAACATACCTATGTATATAGAAATATACACTCACAGTCATTTGATTAGCAGACCCGTTTATCCTCATTATGCATAGTTTTCCTTTTGTTTATTTAATATTCACAAATTTTTTATCAATATGTAATAAATTTTAAAAACCTGTCAACAAAGGGGTGTGCTATCCTAATGACCGGGAGTGCATAAGCTAATAAAATTTTAACAAACATTTCGGCTATGCAGTTTTGTAGCCCATTAAATTTTAGTACAAAATTTTAAGTAGCTAAAAAATACCGTTGATTTTTAATTTTTTTTTACGGTGTTGCGCATTTTCTGCTACATTTTAGAGGTCGGAAAACTCGGGATTTTCAATTTCCACGATGTTTGACCAACACATCCCCTAAATCTAAACGATATGTCTAAATTGCATTTATATAAAAAAAAAACATGAATCAGGTCATATATAAACGTGTTTATTTATTTGAAAGGGCTTAAAAGGGTCGCCGCTTCAAATGAGTACGTTTTGAATGTGAATGAAAACTAATAATTTAGAAAAAAGTAAAGTTACCAAACCCAAGAGGTAAAAATACTACTAAATTTGGTAGAACAGCCCGAAAACGGCAACACTGGCTTCAGCTGTATTTATGTTACATTATTAGAAATAACCTTTTATCAAAATCTTTTATCAATAAGAGATGCAACGAAACTTTCTAGCAAATAAATTTCCTCGCTTATTATTGATTGAAAAATATTGCAACGGTGATGTAAGACGAAATTTCTACCACAAAACAACAAACAAAGCAAACACGAGATTTTAAATTTCAATTTCATTTGCTCGTTGGCGGAAAATCAGACAAGAATCTTAAGTAGAAACCGCACAAAAGCTGTTAAAATAGATCAACAAGTTTTGGTTTGAGTCTCCCTATTTTCTTTTATAAGTTAGCCAATACATACATCGAGCCTCGTTTCGTAAAGTGCATAGGCGACTAGTAGAAGCCCTGTGGGAAAAATCTCTAGTTCTGAACTGGTGCGCTTCTAGTACATTTAGACCCAGTAGTGGTTCGCGATAAATCTCTTATGCATGCAAAAAAATGGCGAATTTAACATGGTGATATCCTAGGAAGTATCAATTGCCCCCCGCTGCATCCCTTTTTCGATAATTCCGAACCAGTTCTAAAATCGACAGACGAAAAAAAATTATCATGTTTTTTCAATCTTTTCGGTTCTTCTGTGTGCGCGATTTTAAATTATTTTCAAAAGAAATGTGTTTTTAAAATAAATTTGTTTCAATGGTTGTAAGAAATGTACGTTTATATACCTTTGGCTGTAGCTGAGTTTGCAGAGGTGCTCGCTGTTAGATTCCAAAAAGTCCCAAAATGTTAAAATGTTAATACAAATTTTGGTTTTGATGAAAAAGATTCTGGGAAGTGCAGAATGAAAGCATGTTTGAATGAAAAGCCGCCAAACCCATATCTATGTAAAGTAAACCAGTCCCCCGCTTCATCCCTATTTCTACAGTTCGGAACCAGCTCTAAATTCTTCACCTTAGATATAGATGTCCAATGAAAAAGCTAAAATAAAATAGTTTTTTTAAAGTACCACATATCGCTGATTTTTAACTGGTGGGTATCTTGTTACTATCTGACTGGTTCGTTTTTGGCGATAAAGATCTAGAAATTTGATTAACTAGCTCGCGGTTTCCCTGCAGGCTGCAGGCAATTGCCAAGGGTAGCAGTAAGCTTGGAAGTTGACAAACGCTCAAGTCCACTCAACATGGCCAATTTCCCACCTCGCCCTCAATTGCTATTCAACACTTCTGTGGCTTGTGGTAAACTGTTGAAAGTTGCATAAAGTTTTGTAGTTTTCTCTTTGCCGGCCATACCTATTTTATATTTTTTTTAGAACCAAGAAGAAACCTTGAAAACTTTAGAGCAATTTTAAAAAAGTTACGGTATGCTAGCACATGACCATTGCATTGGCTATCCAAAGGCTTACCGCATAGGTTTTTTACTGCTTTTTTACATACATGCTGCATACATATGTACATTGCGGTTGACTATTTCTGGGCTTCTGACAAAAAATAAAATCACCGTTCGGAGTCGGTAGGTCCCTCCCCTTTGTGTGACAACATCAAGATTCTCATGATTCTCTTTGTCCAACCCGTGACTGAAATGAGGAAAATTTGGTATTTCTTAAGTTCTACTAATATTTTCATTTATTTTTATAACTGAGTGCACTTACCTCCGCCAAAAAATATTGCGTTAGGGGTCGCATGGGGCCATTACTCCAGAGATACATGTGTATGAGCTGATGTTCTGGCCGTGACTTAATTACGTACACCGCGAGGATGTGGGAAGCGGGGAAGAGCGCAAACGCGTTCCAAGCACTCCAAGACATATTTCTTTTTTTATCAATTTGATATGGCTGTAACGCCATGCGCCTAATTAAGGGTTAAGCCATGTCTGTCTACCTTCGTTCGTAGTAAAGTAGAGCACAGTCCGAACTTTAAGAAAATTTGCTATTCACTTTTATGACGACACTACAGACCAGCGTTGCCATTTTAGCCGTTTCCCGGCTAGATTTAGCCGGTTTTGATAGCAACTAGCCGGAGAAAATTCGATCTAGCCGGCAGCCGATCTGTTAGCCGGTTTGTAAAAAAAAGTTAGCCGTTTTTAGCCGATTTTACTATTTGCCTAATTTTCAGGTGCAAAAAGTAAACAAGTTGTTCGAAAGCAATAATGCAGACCCAATGAAGATTTTTAATGAACTCAATGTTTTACTTTCGCATCTATGCTCCCTAGTGGTTATTAGCGCGGACACATTTGATCCTATATGCTCCCCGTTGGAACCATACCTTGCTCCATTTCCTCAGTTGTATCACAGTTTTGAACAGTATTTAAAAACAAAAGTAAACACAAACGCTTTTGACCACGAAGCCGAGAAAATAATTCGAGAAAATGGTCGCTATTTTATTATCACTTTAATAAAGGAATTACGCCAACACCTCCCTACAAATATTGCCACACTAAAAAAAATTGACTTTTTTCGGTTGGAAATGCATTAAGAGTAATTAAACCAAAAGTATTTGTTCAACTACAGCAACAAAAACACAAATATAATGCCGACGAAATAACATCCATAGAGATGCAATGGCAACGGTTAACGTTACATACCTGGAGTAATTTAGATTCAACGGTAAAATTTTGGGCCGAAGTTTATCAATTTCGAAATGCCCTAGGAGAAAACCCTTTTGCTGACCTTTCAAACCTAGTTTTTAGTTTTCTTGTTTTGCCTATAAGTAATGCAGAAGTAGAGCGAATATTTAGTTCAATGAATATAATAAAAACTAAGGAAAGAAATTCAATGTGCGTTAAAACGTTAAACGCTCTTTTATATATAAGATACGGTTTAAAACGTGAAGAAAAATGCTGCCATAATTTTACTGTAGATGACGATCTCTTAAAATTAATGAATTCAGGTGATATATACAATAGTGATTCATTTGATGATGAGGAATATACACTCGATATAAATTAATGGTGTTAACTAGTCTTTCGTTTCTTGCGATTTTTTAAATAAAGCATGGGAATTTTCACTAAAACATTTTAGCCGTTTTTAGCCGCTTTTTTTTGCCAATCTAGCCGGTCGGCCCAAAAAGTTCTGGCAACACTGCTACAGACCCCTGGTTTTTCAAAAAAAAAAAAAAATAGGTGCCCACCTATACAGCTCACTTGAACTCCAACCTCGAACAAGAACATTTTTGTGTGACTATACGCAATGACTTCTAATTTTCTAACTGATGCTCTATTTATTTAGGCATTGTTAGAGTATTTTGTATTTTTAAGAGTTGAATCATTCATTTACACAGTGCGAAGCAATGGAAAGTCATATTAATGCTTTGATTTTAACAAAAAAGTAAACAAATACATACATACATATGCACTTTCTAAAAAACTGTAGTAGTGCGGTGAGTAAGGAGGTGTGAAATTTTCCGACAGGCTAGTATATACGCCTGTAAAGGTTTAAAGAGTAAACACTACGATGTAGCCTACTTTGTAGCCAGGCAACTGAAAAAGGAGACATTTGTAAATATTTGAATAGTGCAATGAAGCGAAGTGCAGAGTTGGTAAAAAGATGGTCATGTTGCAACAATTGCGACAAATGCCACCACATTTATACAAGTGCCACATAGGAAGCAATGCCAGTGACAAAAGCAGCAGTTTTTTTTTT
>NW_023458559.1:78789228-78816405 GCF_013731165.1 Rhagoletis pomonella | reverse complement strand
TGCCACATAGGAAGCAATGCCAATGACAAAAGCAGCAGTTTTTTTTTCTTTCACTTTGTACATTTAGTATCTACTTTGACCGCACAAGTTGCAGAGATTTTGTTGGGCGAAAAAGCGTTAACCATCTGAGGGAGAAGGAAAACAAAACAAATACAGGTAGACTGACAAATAAATACATAGAAACTAAATAGTTGCATTGATATTTTTGTATGTAGGGTGATCCTTAAAAAATCAAATTTGCAATTTTTTTCGGTCTCACTCCTCTTTAATCGGTAATACCACGGTCACAGATATCACATAAAAATTTTGGTCCCTATCTCTATAGAGGAATCCGAACTTTACCCCCTGTGCGACACGTCTTAACCATCTCTAATCGGGACCAAAATTTATATACGGCTTAGGAAATCTGATGTAAAAATTTGCTTCTTACACTTAAGGACCACCCTAATGTAAATAGATAGATGCATATGTAGCTAAATGTGTGCAGTGTTATGTACGTAAAAGGAAATTTACAAAGGCAAATACAAGGCAGGTGCAGAGAGAGTAGCAACAACTGCAGCAACAACAGCTTGGCTTGGTAAATATTTGAATTTGCGCTGTGTCAAGGTGAAATTAGAAATCGCTTCGGCAATTAGTCAAGTCAATAAGGAACTTATGCGAGAATGTGACAATGTTTTGGCAACAACGAAGCAGAGTTGAAACACAAAGGAATGGATATTATTGTTTATTTTATTATATGTTAATACCAACTATATTTTATGGGTCACCCGTTGGGGTTTTTTTTGGGTTTTTGAGGGTCCTATATAGTTAAATAAACAATTAGGTATTATTATTGCAAGTATCCTGAAGAAAAACAGAGTCTTTTGATCGAAAAATATTGACTTTCGAAAATTCTATACCATTTCTATGGAAAAAAAATTTGTTTCCCCTACATAACATACATGAATGCATGAAAAACTTTGAGCGCTTTAAACACGCTCTAAATATTTTTTGATTTCAAATGAAGAAAACAGGGGTATACCTTTTTCGGTGTAAAAATATCCTAGGGGTATCTTGCTTTCGCACGCCTAGTACGTCTTTCGCTCTCTCATTCGTAATTCGCACTCCAATTACCCTTCGAATAACGCGATTCGCCGTACAAAGTTTTAACATCGAATTGCCTAATTTGATGGTAATTAATTTTTCTTTACCGTGGAACAGCCAATTGGCGCTGTGGATGCTTCAATGCCAGTGTCTGGTACTACTCGTAATTATTACGTATTGGGCAATTTTAGGCTGCTAAGCTTGGCGTTTGCCGTAGTCGAATATTTACACACATTACCATCCGGTAAGACCCAGATTAGTTTCCTAGTCCGAACAAAATGGCAAGCCTCCGCGTGTATATCATCTTCTTCTTTATAGTCGTTGTAAAGGCCCAAGCGATTATGGCCGAGTCCAAATCAGCACGCCAGTCGTTTTTATTGCATGAAAAAGAATGTCATAAAATCTGCCGTTCAGAAGCGGCATGAAACTGTAGGTCCCGCTATTTGTATTAAAACATTAAAGCGCTCACTACAAAATGGAGAAGAAGCTCGGCTGGTCTTTTAGCAAAATTTGTGAAGCAAACCGTTAAATGAAGGTACGTACAGACGCCACATATATATGTATATACCAAAGCATCTCGTAGTTGAGACACGAACCAAAACCTATTAAGCTCTATATCTTTCCAACTAGTAGCCGGAACTCAATATAAAAGGTATCGTTAGAAAGGTATTAATTTATAGAATAACACTCGATATGTCGAATGTGCCCACATACCCCCTTAAACCGGCAAAAGCAAACAAAACGTTTTTTGTTTCGCAACACTTTAGCCTAATTTCTCAGAATTCGGATAATCGCGTATGAAACTTGAATAAATTTTCTGGACACACTCTGCAAGACCTTTCCAACGATACCTCAAACATGTCCATTGATGGTCTGGTTAAAAACTTCCAAATCTCATATCTATATCTATACTATATATAAAATTAAAACTCAAAATAACGTGAGAGCAAAACAGCCGATGTACTTGGTCGATTTCTATGATTCAAGTTTTAAAATGACATATTTCTACCACAGTAGGACACAGTGGTATTTTTAAAATGAAATTTTAATAATAAGTATGTTTAATTAAAGTATTAAGTTAATCAACAATACCATGCATTGCTAGACCGTTTGCCTTTCACGCGTTTGTGTTTAGAGAGCATCAACAAACCACATACATATTTCTCTCTATTCTCTTCTCTTTTTATACTCATCTAGCACAGCGCAAAAATAAAAAAAGAACATTTGCCAGCTTCAGGCATGCGTACGGTGACCCTCCGTCCTGTATTATACGGGACAGTCCTCGTTTTTCGTCAATTGTCCTGGTAATTTACATATTTTATACGGGACGCCAAATGTTCTGTATTTTTTCGATGTCCCGTATTCGGTATTTTGGCGCATAATCTTCAGTTTTTTGTAAAGAACAAGATTCCAACGCGAAATTGTATTAAAATGAAAATTCGAAAAATATATACATACTAAGTGCCGTTTTCTCATGTAGGTTTTAAAATTTATCTCCTTTAAACACATTTTTTCAGAACAAAATTTTTGTTTAAAGGGCAGAAATATTTTTAAATCTACTTGAAAAAGCGGCCCTAAAAAAGTAAAAAAATAACCACTCATGCTCATGTACCCGTAGTTGCGTATGTAACGTATACGCCCCCTAGCACCATACGCAGTCACCTAACACATTTACTCGCGCGCCTTAACTTAAGAGCCATATTATTTAAAATTAAATATCGGCGTTTAAGATTTTTACACAGTATTCTTTATGTATTTATACATATATTACTTTCTTAGTGTATGTAACAATCTTAGAATGAATTTCGAGTATGCCAAGAAAAATTTTAAAATGGAATTTTTGTTACAACGCGTAGTCATCTTTTACTCAATGCAATTTTTAATTCATTTGGTGACGCACTAGATGCGTTCGGTTTGGCGAGAAGAACATTTTCACCGTTTAATTTTAACATTTTGAAGTATGTATCTAAAATTTTGAAATTAAAAAAATTTAGAATCTCAAAATATAGCAAAATAGCTGCGACAAATTTTCAGCATGCTGCCATTTTTTTTAATTTCGTGGCACAATCCTGAAACTTCAAAGATATGTTGTATTTGATGCCAACTTTCATTGCCTTTAATATAAACTTTCTATTTGAAAACTTCCCAAAGTTATTAAAAATAAAAACATTATGATTTTTTCGAGTGACAAATGAATAATTTCGTTTCGTTTTCGCCTAAATAAACGTTTTAAGGCTAAAATTTTAAATTTTTTTTATTTTTTTATTGTACTTGTTTCTGAAACTCCTTGGATGAAAATATATGCGAGAAGAATGCTTTAGTGTTTTTTTCTCGAGAGAGAAGTAAGTGATATTTAAAAAAACCACTATCTGACTAAGTTTTAGGCTCATTTTCCGAACTAATTGTAAACCATCGCATTTGAAGAATTATGCTTTAAAATTTTTGTGTTCCTACTCATGCCGGTCTTCTTACTTGTTATCCACGTAGAAGATTTGTATATCCGACCCACTGTTCCGCCTCACTTAAATACCACAGCGAAATGCCAAACCAAAATGACTGTGAGATAAATGATGCACTTCAATTTTGCACTCACCTTCTGCAACTCAACTCCGCTCCGCCCAACCACGCTGAAATTGAACTGCAATGCTGACATCAAAGTTCGCGCATTGATCGAATTGGCTGTGTGGTGGTGGATGGGCCACCAAATCGACATCATAACCAACACCAGACAAACGATTACTACATACAGTAAGTTTTCAATGCGGACAGCCTGCCGACTACCACTGTCCACCTGGTTGTAGTTTAGCTTACCGCATAGCTATGTAAGGGAAATGATGTCGTGAAGTTCGGCGTCTATGACGCTAAGCATATAGCAACAACAACAACAACAACAACAACGAGCACCACTAAAATAAGAAGCTTGCTTCAAGCGGTCAAACAATGTGCGCACAACAATAGTTCGACAAATGATGCAAGCATCGCGACGCTGGCGGTGATGGTGGCCTTAGTTTGGCATGGTTCCTTTGCTGGACAATTCAAGTTCGCGAGCAGTTCATGTGAATGGAGTTGCAGCCGCTTGTGGCATGCAGTGCAATAAGAGAAATAAAGCACGCTGAAAATATGAGCTGGATATATGGATATTACGTGAGACAAACGAGCCGATCCTCGCAGGCATGCGCAATGTACATAGGTAGGTATAACATGAACGACAAGCAAGTTGCAAGGAAAATAATATATACACACAAGTTTGTTTGTTTGCCATTTGGCAAGTGCCGCATCATTGCACGACGATCAGTTCTGGACTGCATACCTTCTGTACCTTTGCCGCTGGGTAAGTTATCCAGCTAAGGCTTGTTAGCAGCCTCACAGCTGGAGCTGTTTGGATCGAGAGGCCTGGAGATGCATCATCAGTGTGCTATGTTGTTTTCCTTTTCTGTTGCAATTGCTGTTGTTGTGTGGTTCGTAAGCGTTGGTAGTGTCCAGCTGGTGTGCAATGTGAAAAGTCTCAAATTTGTTATTAATAAATGACAGCCATATAAATGATCCTTCAAAATGCGGGGCATTGGCTAAGTGATCGACAGTGATTTGGCTGAGTTTGGAATTTTTCGTATGCCTGAGAGTGAAGCACAAGGGACGTTATATGTAGGTAAGGTGCACCTTTTTAGGGAATCGGCGGTGAATAAAATTAAAATTTAATGTTGATAAGTTGGAAAATGATCGTGGCTCAAAAAAAGTTAGCTGTACTAACTGTTCTGGTTGAAATGATTGTTTTCTTAAAATACAATTAACCTAAAATTTTCTGAAACTCTCTGCTAATAAATGCAATGTGTATATATATTATTTCATAATTGAAAAATTTATACGTACATGTACCTGTAAGATCTTCTAAACAGAAATTTCCTAAACGTTCAAAGTAAGAAATAAAAGGCATATCGGGCCTGTAACCGATAAAATTAGTAGCGCCAAACTCAACGTAGAAGTCTTCCTTAGATCAACGGTAAAAAGACAACTGAAATATTAGTGACTATTACTGTAGTGACTGTAGGAATATTAAAAGATAGCTTAGTCAATGAAAAGTTACTGAGGCATTTGGAACTTGATTTCCAACATTGGATTTTGGATTGGATTTTTGTGGAAAGCCGAGAATTGATGAACTTGGAGTAAAGAGACGAGTCGAGCCTAAACACGAAGGCATAAAGGCAATGTGTGCGCCGGTGGGTGGGCCAAAACGGTGGTGTGCATTAACGTCCTCTGTTGTTTCCTTTAAATTGGGCTTGATAAATCAGTACTCAACACCCTGAATTTATGTAATTTCGAAGAAAAAATGCAGGTTTATTATTTATTACACTCTACACATTTTCCAATTTTAATTCGGAAACCATAAAATATACTTCAGATTCCTAAATTGTACTACGGATACCCTAAAATATATGCACATCAGATTAGTCAGTATAATCGCCACAATCACTTCGGCCCGCAAGCGCTACTGCTTTCAATAACCGAATGGCGTACATAGGAGGGTCACGGCAGCAGGCTAGACAAGTTTTATCAGGGGTGGTGAGGTCAATACTTCTTTACGAATCGACAGTCCGGCGCGTCGTTTTCAAACGGGCATCCTACATACGAGGCATCAATGCTGCTTACCGCCTATTTGCTTCTAGATTACGTTCAGCTTACCGAACTTTTTCCGAGCATGGAGCACAAATCATCGCAAGATTATATCCACTGGATCTCGTGACCCAGGAGATGTCTCAAATAAAGATCGCACGGCAGGATCAGCCTCACGCATCGCGTACTGCACTTAAAACCGCAGCGAAAGCATAAGGCATAGAACAGTGGCAGAATCGTTGGAATACCACAACAATGGACAATTGGCATCTGGCTCAATAGGCGGCATGGTGAGGTAGCCTACTACTTGACACAAATCATCTGTGGACATGGCTGGTTTAAGCCACACCGCTTTTCACTTCCATCAAACCTTAACTGCGAACAATGGGGACCAACAGTTACTGCAGCCGCAGAGCACACATTTTTCAAGTGTAACACCAGAAAGTCTGATATCTCTAATGCTAACGAGCGAGAAAGAGCTAAAAGATATCTGCCATATGTCTTCCCAAGACTTAAAATACTTCCGACACAACCCATTATAATAGCTGTAAAGGTCATACAAAAGCCCATTTTCTTAAAAACATACGGCATATAGAGGGATGGCCGCTTAACTAATAGCGGAGAACCAGTCCGGAAAGTACTAGACTTAGAAACTAATTTCTTAGGGCCAAATTCACAGTGCTTAGTTACAAAAATGGGTGGTTAGTTTAACACAAACCAAGGAAGACAGTGGAATAACATGAACTGTAACGGACGTAGAGCTTAGTGCTCAAACCGCCTCCCAACGAAATATTTAACAGTGGTACCGGGGGGATCGGTATAAAGATGGTTGGAGGTTTAGTGGTTTAAAGTCTCACACTGACAGGTTAAGGCTTTCGATGCTTCCTCCTCTGCAACTTCAACAACCGAGTGGATCCGTTTAAGTTGTACACCTACATACCTTTCGGCATGACCGCACCCTATTGCATTCGCAGTTTATGGATATTAATTTCATTGTAGTTCGAATGGCTTGTTGGCGATATTTTGAACCAGGTATATCATAGATGCTTAGAAGAGAATCTTCAGTAAGATCTTTAATTGTAACCTGAATTGTGTGGCATCCTGTGCATGGGTTTGGCGCCAATAATTCCGTGGCCTATCATGACTTCCTCGGATGTAAGAGTATCCTTATCTCCTATAAGAATTTAATGTTCTGTAACCCAAGAAGCAAAACCCGACAATAAAATATCAAAGATGGAGAAAATTCGGTTTCGTGGGGTGATAACTTTCGCAGCACAGAAAAACACCTGCAGTGTTCATCATTTGCAGACATGTTCGGTCGATTGGGTCAGTGTCATTGTTAAGGAATATAAAAAAAAGGCTTGGTAAACGCACGTCTGGATTAGAATCAAATCATATACATGAATTTACTATCATACATTTTCGAATACTCTTCGAGATCATTTTGCAATGTCTAAGCACAGTTCAAGACGGACGCCGAGTAGAATGCTCACAATACTTGCGAAGCAACAATGCGTTAGTACTTCACGCATATTTTGAATATATGTGTGTATAGCGAGACCGTAGATAATTGTATGAACCGGATAAAAGTCTGGGTCGAAAAAGAAGCCTGGAGGGTAACAAAAAACGCCTTAAATGTGAAATGTAATGTGACGGTTTTAGTTTTTGGCATTCGGAAACTATCTCATGGGAAATTACATCCTAATCTTTTGAAAAGTCATCGATAGCGTTGGTGAAAATGTACTCAGAATGGACTTCACTTGCATGACAATATGGCTGTACATAAGCTTTATGTCCCAACGCTAGGTATAGTTAAGATTTAGGCATTGAAAAAAATTTAAGTTAACTGACGAATGTGATTTAATTCTGCGACGTTAAAACGGCTAATAAGTTTATTTTTTCCCCCAAAAGTGAAATAAACCTTTACAAGGGAAATAATTAGCGATGACGAGTATTTGGTTGGGGATATTTTGAAGATGTTTTCATCCAAAACAATATTTAAGAACTTAGGGAAATACTGCTTTAAATACATGTTCAATTTGCACATATTTTTAAATCATCTGGAACTTAACAACAACGAATAAATTCGAACTTCTTATGTGCCGCTTTCAAGCGATCCAGTTAATAACCGATTTATGTATTTCCGCAAACAACCGTACAAGGGATTTGAATGAATGCAGTAATGGATATGACTGTACTTATGTATATACATGTGTACATATTTTATGGCAACTTTATTATGCGTACAAATTTATTAACCAAAAACTACAATAATCCATATGGCATCGTAGATAATAAAAATATTGTTTATGATATGTTTAGCAATCAGGAAATACTGTATTGCTTTTCAGTAAGTTTCGTTACCTACACTTAATATTTTTTGGTAATGCGCATGCGCAGCGGTGCATATCAAAGCGCGTTAAATGTGCATACTCGTATAGACAATAGGAAGAGGCACGCACATGCGCACAGGTTATTTAGCGCCACAGATTCGTTTGTATAGCTTTTTTTACGCTTTTACGAAACTTTGACACACCCACAATTCTAAATTGCTTATGAAAATTGTCGTCCCAGTGCCGACAATGCAATGCTACTGATATTTATTTAGATATTTATTATGCAATGTCTTAATTAGTCATGCTCACTGAATTATGAATACTTATTTTAATTGCTGCATTGACTTTTACGCTCCAACAGTTATTTTGTTAAAAAATTCTATGTATGAGTATGCAAATGGAGTAGATACGTTGGATTTAATGAAATAGAAAAAAACTGTCGATTTGTTATTTTATAAACTATGAAAAAATCCGACCTTTGAAATTTTTCTATATAAAGAAAACAGCTCACAGGCTCGAAAACATCTACAAAAGTGAAGAAACCTAAAGAGGTATTGTGGCACTGACCTTTGTAGGCGTCAGGTTCGATGTCCGAGATTAAAGAATTTTTCCTAACCATTTTTTTGGACAACACTATTCCGTTCTCATAAATATTTATATGTCGTCAATTTTCGGATACCTTCAGTGGGTTCCTATCAATCCTAAGAACTAAACATCCTTTTACTGGTCCATTTTTGCTTTGCTGCATCGAAGATTATCATGCACTATAGTCAAAAAATCTGTGTCTGTTAATTTTTTATTTTTATTTTTATGGATTTTATTGCGGGATATAGCTTACAAGCTACTCGATATTCCTCGTAAATTGAGGATAATGTCAGATGACCTATTTGCAAGTGTCAATCCCGTTTCTTGGTCAGCTGGCAACAACTAATGAATTTCTGCAGTCGAGCGGATAATAGTTATGCAATCTTCGAGAAGGGTCATTTATTTCTGGCCACCTCAAATAGTAAATATGAAATATTTCGGCACTGAAGGAAATGTAAACGTAGCAAGTTTTTAGTTCATACTCATTCAAGTAATCAATGATTTTATTGTACCGAAAGTTGTGAGGTATTTTTTTTTTTGTTGAATATTTTGTGTAATTTGGCTGACTAAGATTTGTGTAAAACTTTGTTGCACGATAATATCTCGTAATGTAAGGTAATCACTAAACTGTCGACTATTGGAATGTGGATGATTAATGGATTTATAAATACAGGCAATTATTAAATTTAGCATTTACAAGTTGGTCGTTGTTAAAATTTTACATTTGAATTCAATCAAGCATATGTATATGCATACAGATGTGTGTACTCGTACATACATCCATAGGTATTCAGCTCTTGTAGCACGCGCATCTATTTGTCGTATAATTTTCTCGTCAATCTGATTGCTGAGGCGTGTTCACAAGAATCGCCCAGAAATATGTAGGTGAGACCAAAGTAGAAATACACATAATTTGTAACAGTATTTGAGGACATCGTGAAATTATCTTTTTCGCTTTTTCAATGCAAATAGGTATGTAACACAATTTTTATGATTTGGGTTTTCCAGATATTATGGGTATGTATGTACGTACCTACATATTTTTTGGTTACGAATACTTATGTAAAGTTAGAAACCACTGAAAAAAAATAACAACAAATTTTTTGTGACATTTTTACATGCGCAACATGCAACAACATGCAACACATGCATGCAAGTACAACATTTGAGAGTGATGCATGTAAAGTGTCTCGTGTAAATCACTTTCGGGTGTGGAGCGCATACGGAACTCGACTAAGAGGTGGTCTAGCTAATTGCATGGTGGTATATTTAGTCAGCTGTAGGTCCGTTAGTACACGAATATATAGGCATTAATTTACATACATATTTACATTTTACCAAAAATACTATGACAGGCTGTTTACATGATTGGTGTGTGTCAATAAATCAATTCGTGGCTTACTAAACAAGTCTTAGAAACCGTAATAAGCTATAAAATTTATTAATTATTAACGAAGGCTTTAATCTTATACTAATTGAAAAATCGTGTTAAAACTTTAGCTTTCAGTATTACATGTACCTTGTGGTATCTAAAACAAAGCAATTAATCAAACGCGTTACCTATGTTTGATGTAAAATTTCGAAATATTGGTACATATTCATACCCACAATAAAGTCGACACCAAGCTTAGTGGCTATTGATCTTGTCCTTTTTCAAAGGATGCGTAGCCCTTAACTACGTATCTTTGTCGTGGAGGCGAGTGAAAGTGGCTTTCATCCCAAAACCTGGAAGGCGAGGGCACGTCTACGCTAAAGAGGTTCGCCCAATCAGCTTAACTTCCATTGTTCTCAAAACTTTCTAGAAGGTTCTAGACGCGCACGTCTGGGGGTTCTTCCATGGCAGTAGAAGTAGTTCAGCTTAACTTGGAAGTAACACGCTAAAACGGAACGTTAGTAGGGGCACTCCTCAAGGTGTAGTGATCTCTCCAAATTTATGGCTTAGCACCAACAAAAAAGTACTAATCAAGCTCAACCAGACGGGAGTAAAAGTAGTAGCCAACGTTGACGATGTAGTGATTTTAGTAACCGGGTTGTTTCCATCTGTGGTGAGTAACATCGTGTATGGAACTTTAGCAGAGCTATGCCGTTGGGCTGAGCAATATGACCTTAAAGCAGCGATGGGCAGAGAGAGCTTTTACTCTGCTCTCGCCTATACAAATGTACAGAAAGCTTAAAAGAGCTTTGCCCACGGGCAAGGCAGTGCCCATGAGTGCCTTAAAGTAAACCTGGAGAAAAAAGAATTAATGTTCTTTACGGCCAGTAAGCTTTGAGTGACCAAAGCTGAATGGACAAAATCTACAACCATCTAAACAAGTGAAGTATCTAGGAGTCATACTGAACACTAAGCTAAGTTGGAAAATGCCACAATCTAAAATAATGCAGTCGACAAAGATTGTTTTCATTGCCTCTTCTTGGTTTGCTAAATCAAGAGGTGGTAAATCCAACAAAGCATTAAGAGCCGGTCTTGACGTTGTACTCATTGCGCTCGTAATGCCTACTCACATGCTCCTTTAGAGCCTGTTTAACACAGAAACCCAGGTTGTGATGATGGCCCTACGCAACCATACTCCAGTAGAGTACGGGACGATTGGTCCGACTAAAACTATGTGTATCCAGAATATCATAGCCGGTCTCAGAGCCCAGGTCTTACTAAAGGTCCCCCGACACTCTTCGAAAACTTTCAGCGCTCAATTTATCTTCAAGTCGACGTGAGTTTTCTATCTCAGCTTCGTATCTTATACATACATATATGTATTAGTATATGCTTATATACATATTTCGCAAATAACCGTTACGTAAACAATGTCAAAGGGTATATCCCTTGTGCACAAGTCCGCTCGTAAAAAAAAATACAGTAAAATATAATAGGGATTTTCTAAATGGAGCATATTGGTAATCTAATCAAACATACATCAGAACTGCTGTAAGCACAGAAAAATAACAACACTGAGTAAAACAATTGTACCTACGTTTACATAAACACACATACGTCTATATTTGTATCAGGTATGTTGCGAATATTTGCAATCGCATTCGTTATGCAAATGATTCGTATCATTTTAAAAATTCGCATTGACATTCGCATTCGCATCAAATGATTCCATTATTTTTCGAATGCGAATGTATTAATATTTACATATTTTAGTTATTTTTACAATTTATTCGTCGAAAGTGAGCATTTGTTCAGTGCAGCCAGCATTATATACAAGCCTCTGAGAAATCGCCTCATATCAGCAAAGGCAACAAAATTACTTGTAATATGTATGCCCCTTTTGAACTTTGACTAAAACACTGTATAGGTTATGCACTGGTTCAATGTTCTAATAATTTATAAAACGATGACTCAACTTGATTACAGCTTAATGCTATTCCTAATATTCGCATTCGTATTCCTAAAATTCGCATTCGCGAATCTGTAAAATATGGTATTCGAAACATCCCTAATTTTTATATCTGCAAAAATAGGCTACTGCGATGTCGATGCTATTAAGTTCTTGCACTTAAGGTCACAACGCTAATTCAACAGAAAGTTAAAATTTTATTACAAATTGCACATAAAATGTTTTACAGAAAAACTATTTTTTAAAGAATATAAAGGCCTCAGTGCTACTCAATTCCTGTAAAGAATCACAAATGCAATAAGTGAGATACTAGTTTTTGGCTTCCATGGCCAACTGAAGTTATCGGTCGGTGGCAGGTATAGCGCGATTCAACGTTGGTCATAATTTATTTGAAAGCATATGAGCACGCTTACTCGGTGATTTAATTGTTGTGCAGCTTGCCGACAAGTGAAATGCTAAGTAAACTCAGTAAAAAACACTAAGCTGTAAAAAAAGATGTTGTGTATGGATGCATTTATTTGCTCAGGTAAATCGGAACGTTCCAATGTTAAGCGCTTCAGACTAGCTAAAACTCATCAGGCGCATATCGAATGTGATGACAAAAGGTCAACTTAAGCCTCTACTGGATCATGGGCCACCATTGGTATGCTTTGGTTACCACTTCTATACATACACACACATATACCTGAAGAAACTGAGTTGCTATCACCGTCAGATTAGATATCATTAAGTAAAAATCCTATACCAAGCTTTGCAGGCAAACTTGATTTCAGCGGTCTATTCAGTAATAATTTTTATGTCGATGTGAGCACATAAAGTCACCAGGAAAGCTTGATGTAGACGTGAACACATTACACAATTATGGCCGAAAAATGATTGAATAGTAAATGTTAAAAAAAAAAATTCTATTGATATACATATTAACCCCTGCTAAATTACATCCTGGCTACGCCTTTGCTCATATCGTTGATGTATAAAGTTTGGCAAAAGATATGTAAGCTTTCATTCAGTTTTCCAAATTGGTTTAGGCTGGAACACCTCAAAACGTTATCCTAAGAAGTTAGTATTTGTTGTTTCTATTAACTTTTATTCATATTATACAAATCTATGTATCGCTCCACCTTAATGTATACATGTGCATGATGCATCAACTGATATGTGAATTTGTTTTGCGCGGATTTGCAAAAAACAAAAATACAGACTGCTATTGCAAATTTGATTTGATTTTACTTTGATTGGAATTTACATACAAACTGATTGGTAATGCGGATTTTGTGTATCAAAGCAAAACCGCAGTACACATTGCAGAGCTAGAGGAGTTTAGTTACTACATATTTGTATTAAATATTGTTGGCAACAGAAGCCATTGCCGTTAGGCGATTTCAATTTGTAGATTAGCATATGCCGTATTGCAGCAACAGCGATTTGATAGGAAAAAATTTCTAGCAGCATACGTATGCACTTTTGTATCTATTAATAGCTTTTATGAAAATTTACCTGAAGAGATTTCTGCTAGTTCCAACACCTTTACCAGATGCCAGTTCAACACACAATTTCGCATTAAACGCATTGCCGCTGCAAATTGGAGATCTTATCTTAGCATGCAGAATGTTCTTGCATTAACGTCGAAGACGAAAATTAGATTTTTTGCATGCTGATTTTTTTCACCCCCTTCTAAATTTAATAAACAGATACATTTTATGTCATACATATATATTTTTTTTTACGTGAAACTACTTCAATTCACAGTTAAATTGTATCTGTTCAGGAAACATCGACTATCTTCACACTTTCTAATAAGCAATTTGCAATGTCGCTGCACTAATTAAATACACGTAAATTGACATCTTTTTTAGTTCTGCGATAAGCTATTATCTTATCAGTGCTAAAAAACAGGTAGCATTGTCGGATCCCCTCTTTTTTCAAATAGTTGCTGTGATTTTTCTAAACAACCATTCCTTGTTACATCTAAAAATAACCTGTAATGGTTCGTTTTGTATTGCATCCAAAGCAGCCCCAGTAGGAAAGCTTGGTATTCTGATGGTATTTATTGCGGGTCTGCCCCACTACATTATAGATGCATAGCTGATAATGGGCCTTATAATACAGTGCAGTCCATTAAATTCCTGTAGGTGACTTACTCCACGACTTACCAAAGATCTGCTTGTTTTACCAGAAGAAAGTCTGCTTTTATTTGCTTCAACTATTGCTTTCAAGTCCGCTCGTTCGTAGCCGAGTAAGGCGAGAAGACAGGGGAAAAATACAAATACTTTCGTACCGCCAATTTGTTTCAAGTTAGCTTGCTTTGGTTTTGAGATTTCATTCACATTTAAAGAACAAATAACCAGAATTCGATAAAAATTTAAGCCGTTAAAAGTAAACCTAAGAAATGCAAAAAATAAAAATAAAATACAAAAAAATACACAAAAACGTTTAAGTTGCTGCTTGCAGTGAAATGCCTTATATACTAGCCGATAGCTCACTGTCACAACACTAACCGAATTTCGCACGTGAGTCGAAGTTTTGGCATACATTGGTCTGGATTCTTATTTGTCAAACCCACCACTGGGTTTGTCCTTCAAAAGCGTTGAAAAGAGTTTCATCCAGTTCTCAAGTGTATTCATTCTGCATGCCTATAGTCAGATTTACGTCTGCGCCTCATCGGCATTCAGCCTTGGACTTGAATCCATTCGATTCCCGCCTTATTTTCTAAGCCGCATTTTTGGCTAGGCTCTACCAGCCTGCTTTGCGGTTTCTTTATTTGGCCCTCTGACCAGGGGATACCCCAGTGGTTTTATGCATGCTTCGATGCTGGTGTCTTGAACTGTCACGTTTCTTGCCGCGGAGAAGGTGATCAACCTAAGTATTTCCGTTATCCGATGTGTTGTCATAAAAATTGAAGTTTCCGGCAGTTCCCCCTAACCGAAAATCCCACAAAGAATTTTCGCGCCGTCTCAAGGCGTGGCAGATTTTGGCAGCTGAATTTGGTTTTATTCAGTAGTAGTAATACTTTGGTAAGTAACTTCCAATAGGTTTACAAAAAACAAACTTATGTAGATTTCATTTGGTTTTGCTGGATTTCCTTTAATGAAAGTACTTTGACACGTTTATAGCTTTTCTCTTTGAATCCTCAGTAACGTTGCGCTGGGGCGCAATCACTTTCCGACCGAAAATAAATAGGGCACTTAGGGTAGAGGCCGTCACTCTGAACGGTTTTCGCTTCTTAGAGGATCCCTTTAGCCAACTTAGTGATGGAAAAGCATTATATAGAAACTTTTGTTTTCGAATTTCGGCTGCACTTTTGGATTTCGGCCGCACTGTGCGACGGTATTTACATTATCACTTCAATTACGCTATTTCAAATAAATATCTAATATTGTGAAGAAATTTATCTTGGTTGACCTAATTTGTAGCAGCACAAAAAGATAATCTAATCAGCTTACACAATTCCAAGAAAAGCGATGAACTTAGTTGTATTAAATAAATCTATGCCATTACGATAATAAAAACTGCACGAAATAAGTATGTACATAACTATGGTTGTACATACATATACTTATAAATCAATCATTATGAGTAAGTGCACAGAACGTCTATAAATATGCCACAAATGGTTGCAGTAAAACAGTTACGAATATTCCTTGGCTATCGTTGCAATTTAAAGCGAATAACGATTATGAAAACCAGTAAGTAGTTACAAAATTATCGCCTCCTCACATATCCTATGCGTTATTTTCTCGTTTAACAGTTGGCACCTTAGTTCTTTGCACTTTGCTCTTGGCTAGCGCTGCTGATGAGTACTGCGATCCGGATAGCGATGGCGCACCCATTTGTCCGACTAATTCTAATGGTCAAACATATCGTAACTTCTGGGATCCTACTAGATATTGGTTGTGCTATGGCGCTGGTGAGCCTATTTCGGTACTGTGCCCCAGCAATACTGGTTATAGTGGTGTTAGTAATAAATGCGTGTCATGGATAGATTGGGTGTGGGTGCCACCATGTACAGACGCTATATAAAGAAATTCACCATTCGGTAATTGATTGCGGCATTATGGTACATCTAGAAGAATTTAAAAATGTAAAATGTGATATATGTATATATATATACATATTTGTATACAATATTATGGTATAGTAGTACCAAGATGATTGAAACAAAATGCTATTTTTATATTATTTCACATTTGTTGCCGCTATAACTGCTACTCGTCTATATTCGGAAACAATAAATACTTTAGGAAAGACCTCAATTTTATAATTACAGCCCTTTCAGAAAGCATCCGGAAGTGTATTGACAAAAACGCAACGCTATGGAAATGACATTCCTTACACATTTACTATGCTGCCCCATACCCAGAAAAGTACCAAGATTGCTATTCCCGTCTACGTCGCAGTGTCCCGAAATGACTCAGCGATCTCGTTAAAAATTGTTCGATATTTCATGGCTACCATGGAGATTGTCGGAAGGTATTTGATTGCCACCAGGCTATCAGTGAAGATGCAGACATCAGCTTGGAATATCATATCACACTTTAACAATTTTGTGGCAATCTGTTCTGCCTGAAAAACGTTACAGTGGTCCGGAATATGAAAGCTAAGTTAGTATTCTACCATGACCATAAAGAAAATTCAGTAGGATATAAGTACGTATGTATGTATGATATGGTGTTGTTCTCATCGCACCAGCGTATAATTTTGGATACCATTCTCCATCTTTTTCCTATTGGCCTGGTGCAGGAATATAGTGCCACTGTTGCTTTGCACACTCTATCAGCAATGTTGGGCCCCCAGTTTAGTTTCCTATCTAGTATGATACCTAGATTTTTGGTATCTTCCTTTACTACAAGGCTCATCCCCTCTAGAGTTATAGGATCGTGATCGGGTATATTGTGCTTCCTAGTGAAGAGCACTAGATCCATCTTTTCAGGATTTGTTTCCAGTCCTCGCCTGTTGCACCAAAGTGATAATTTGTTAAGAGATCTTTGAATTAGACCGGCCAATGTTGGGAAGTGTTTACCCAATATAGCTATTAAAATATCGTTGGCTTATGCAATTACCTTCGCACCATTATCTTCGAGTTCTTGAAGGAGGCTGGGAACCTTTTTATTTTTTATTCACCTAATCCAGTGCTTATTTCTCGTATATATGCACTGTATTATGTTTATTTTTTTTTTGTTTTCGAAATTCCTTTTGCGAACTTCAATTCCAACTAGAAGAAGCAGTTAAAGAATTTTATTTTGATAAATGCAATATCTATACATTTATCTTAATTACTTCTGTAAGTTCCAAAAACAACTTTGTTTCCGCATTTAATGCTTACCTCCATATATGGAATAATGGATCCAAATATTAACTTATGTGTATCACATTAATTGAGGTTTTAAACAAAAATATATCCAAATACTAATTGGCATTTAAGTTGTATCGCTTTGGGTCATTCTGTCTGTATGGACTATGCATATGTATGTATGTATGTAGCTGCTGAGGCGTTTATGTCTCTGTGGCCAACCGCCCAGTGGCAACGTCTGCACTCAACTGCTGGCCAAAGCTCGGCGCAAAGCCAATTGCCTGCGGGCCATTTGTGTTAGCAAATGATTGACTTGCTACTTGCTGGCCACTATCAATTATAATTATCGATTACCAACAACTACTGAATAATTACTAATGAGCGATAACAATATTGGAAGCGCGTACTTAAGTCAATATGTATGGATGTAAAGAAGTATACACAAACGTATAATTGTTAGGTATGGAATAAGATAAAAGTACATAGTATATACAGACGACTATAGAGTACATATATGAATACATACAAACATTTCTGCTTACAGAGATATGCATTAGTACATATGTATGTATTAGGGTGGCCCAAATAGTTTTTCCTCCAGATCTGAAGAATATCAAAAATTAGAAGACACGTTGTTTTTATAAAGAAACTTAATTAATTTTATCGAGCCTTTAAATAATTTTAAATTTTCAAATATATGGCAACCCTATTTTTCGAAAATTTATACCACATACCCACAGAAATAATCGAGTAGAATGCAAAAAAAAGAAATAAACGCATTCATTGAACTGTTCGTGCGTGATGTGGTTATGAAAAAATAAAATAACTATTTTTGTATATAACAGATGGGATTATCGGTTACTAAAGCATACTTAGTAAAAATTTTAAGCTAAATAAGCATCATAGTGTTATTTTTTGAAGACTTCTGACGGGAAATAGCCTTATTCGATAAAAAAAAATATTTTTTTTGAACAATTTTATAGCAATTTTATGAAAAAAATTATTTTCCCCATGTAAAATATATGGGAAATTTCAAAGACCCGGCGTCACGGGTAAATATTGCTTATAATATTCTCCAATTCTGGGGATGGCAGCAGGAAAAATCAAAACAGTTGATTTTCCTATGTATTTTTGGACCACCCTAATGCACATAATATAAGTAGTGAGATACGAAGATTACTACAATTGGCCGGCTGATGGCTATTTCCTTTTGCTAATTGATTATTTAATAAAGCTTAATGGTATACACTTTAAAGCGCGCGAGCTGCGTTAATTCTAAAGTTTCCGTTTTACTTAAGTGTTTACGTTGGAATTGAATAGAAAAAATTTGAGTTGGTCATATCGATTAAGGCAAAATGGTTAATAAGGTGGAAAATAGAGCAGTTTTTGTATTTTTAGGTTTTCTACATATTTTACTTTTTTTTATTTTATTTTTTTTTTCTATACATATTCCAAACTATGTATTTGCTATCTTCTCTTCTACAGAATAGGCCAAATGTCAGTTACTAATTAAATGATAAAGAAAGTGCCGGAAGTGCATTTCAAAGTGAAGTGTGAGTAATGTGAAAATCGATAAGAAACAATTTTAAATTTGCAAATATTAATTTGCATAAGTAGTTCCTGATAACTGAACAGCAAAACACGAGAATTTTTCAGTGCCCTTCTATGCTTCTGTGACAAGAACTTGTAGGGGTTACGTAACTAGTTGGAGCGAAAGTTTCACTATAAAAACCGCAGAAATGCAGCAAAATGTCATTCGACTTTAGTTTTTTCGACGCCTTCACTCGAGCAAAAAGCACAAACAGGAAAATGAAGTTTGGTACGTGGAAAGTTCTGAAGAAAAAAATAAATTTTTTGCAAAAAAAGAAAATATTAAAAATCTAGGATCGTCCTACAAAAGTGAAATGAAAAAAAAATGTTTAAACAAAGAAAATAAGCTAAACACCAACAAAATTACAGAAGCAAAGTAAAAAAAAACAACTAACATTTAAATATCTAACTCAGATACTTGAAGGCCAGTGCGGGAATTTCAAAAATAATACATAAAAAAGTCAAATATACTCTTTAAAAAAGAAACCCTTATTAAACATATTTTGGCGCTTTTGTTAAGTGTTGTTACACAAATGGAAGGACCTACAGAGAAACCATTTCATAGCAGAAATACCCTCAAACGCTTTAGAAACAAACTTTTATTTTAGAATATTGCTCTGCGCTGGTCTGGAAAATTGGTCCAAAATCTAAAAATTAAATAAACACAATTTTTAAATCATTACTTTCTTTCTAAATAATGCATATAAGAATAGTAATATTCTTATTAAAATTTTTTTTCGGATTCTCCTTCATACAGCCTACGTATTCACCTTCTTCGCTTTGGTTTTTGTTGTCGCCATCCACGCAGAGTGTGACCCCGACGGCGATGGACAACCTACCTGCACCGCTGATAACGAAGGCGCTATTTCACGCAACTTCTGGGATCCAACTCACTATTGGCAATGTAAAGGAGGTGAAGCTACCTCGGTTCAATGTCCACCAAAAACTGGTTTCTTAGAATCAGCTAAAGGCTGTGTCGCTTGGAGCGAATGGAAGTGGACTCCACCATGCCCCGATGTGAGGCCTTAAATATATTTTATCTTAAATATTTTCCAATATGGTCTAATGTTCAGCTCTAAATAAATAAATATGTATGTACATAATGATAGCTAAAGCGCTGTAAAAGGTTTTACTCTTTGTGGTTGGTGGTTGGTTTCGTATTCATTTTTATTTTTTATTAATATATTTTTAAGTCAAAATCATCGCCGTTCTTACGGGTTAGGTATTGGTTTCTTGGAAGAGGCTTATAAAAAGAAAATGAATAAGAAATTAGTCAAGACGCCCAGCTTTAATGTAGATGCGGAGAATCGCTTCTAGGAACTTCCGTCTCCTGATCAAAAAACACATTGATCACATTGTGAAAGACTTCAAATACGGTTTGAGTGCTGTTGATGTACGTTTCGCCCAAGGAGCCACCATCGACTCGGGTCACTATCTTGTTTCAGCTAAGATCCGCTTGCAACTGTGTAGCAAGTCCGGCTTAAACAAGCAACTTCTCATCGACACTAGTGGCGCGTTTGATGACCAAGACAAGGTGATAACAGCAATAATGCGGCTTCGGAATACCGGCCGAGTGGAACAAATACAGTGGCGAACAGCTATTTGAGCGCGTGTACCAACTGTTAAGCGCCATTTGCTCAGATGACTATGCACATGCAATTACAGGAGGGGCGCACAGTCCACTTGAAAGATGCTAATGTTTGTGCCAATTACTGAGCTGTAAGTTATTATGCATAAATCATAAAAACGATACTAGAAGATATTCCCAACATGGGAAGAAATTTCCTACCGATAATTCTGTGCGAACGACTGAAGACCAACATGAACCAACTAACTTGGCATTGCCAGTGTGATTTTAGACCTGGAAAATTCGCCATTGGTAAGATTTTAACAATGTGCTCAGAAAGTCCAGGAAAAGGCACTAAGAATTTAAGTGGATCTGAATATGAAATCCCTGTAAAACTCTGCGGCAGCGTAGACTGATGATGACCACAACGTTTAGCTCCGTCCAATATGCCCAAATTGGGAAGGACCTGTGCGCGCCGTTCGCAGTTAAAAGTGGCTGAAAATTGTGCGATTAACTTTCCGTGTGAGTTCTTTAATCTGGTTTTGGAAAATTTTATACGCGCTGCCAAACTGAATCGCAGACGTTGGTCAAATGGTTATCGAAAACCAGATTAATAGCTCCTGGCAACGCACAAAGAGACATCGCGTGTTGAACACACATCACTGCTGGCAGTTATAGCTTTGAAGTAGTGAAGTACTTTGTCTACCTAGGATAGACAGATAACTGGAATTGCATGGCTAGGTCAGCGCTTAAAACTGCAAAGGTTACGCTTCTTCGGCATTTCGTATGCATGTATGATGATTTCCCGGTGAAAGGAGCCTTCGACTCGGCTCCCATTGGTGGACAACGAAAGCAAGCGCGGCAACGAACAAAGCGCAGGATTACCTGCCTACACTTGGTTTGAATAACTGCCGTAACTTCACAAAGGAGTGAAGTAGTTGGCGAAGTCTTTAGTCCTCAGCCAAAGCCCACAAGCGGTTGTAGCGCCGTACATACATATAAGTAGAAATGGTATATTTATTCATATCAAAAGTAGATATTTGTTTATATCATAGTATTATACGATTTTTGGAGAACTTGTCGAAACTTGTCGAAAGAGGGCTGTGGCCTATGTTCTATGTATGTAAGACCCTAAAATCTGTTATTTTTTTTTTTGGTACAACGCACCCAGTGCGACAAAGCTTCTACTTCAAATAACAGTCGCAGAAGCAATGGTTTTTATATATATTTTTTCAATATTTCTTATTCTCGTTATTTGAAAACAATTTTCTTAACAAAATTTTTACCTAAGTGCAGTACAGTGCAGGAAGACATAAAAAGCAAACGAATTCTTGTTTTCGCATATCAAGATCATTTCGTTCAATGTTGACTCTTAACACCTTTGGAGGTAAAGAATTCTTTTTGGCCTGACTAGTATCAACATATGTATGTATGTATGTATGTACGTTTGTACGCGCGCTTACTGTCGTCTAACGGCCTCTGCAGCCAACTAACTGCCAAATGGCCAACGTATTCAACTGATTGTTTAGCATTGATAGTGAACACACGTCGCGAGCGGTGAACATTATTTGTAGACACTATGCTCCTATTTATTTTTCAGGTGTTTATGGGTGTTCTCCCGCGCATTTGGGTACACACTATATACTTTTTATATTTCTACATTCGCATAGTTTACTTTATTCGATTATCCTAAGCAAAAATCTACAAACAGTCGTACATACTTTTCATGTAACGGGTAACCTATTTTCATTACAAATTTATATGAAATCGATTTTGTTTTATTTTTTCAATTTCAATGTTTCCATTCTAGTTGTTCAAGGTAGAGATGCTGATAACTGAGCAACAGCAGCTACTGTGTTTTTTGTATTTGAAGACAATATACTATCATACATATGTACATATTTATGTATAGTTGCGTAGGTCAGGTCATCACAATTCACACCCTCACTTGTTTGGTAAGTTCAAAATGCAATAAAAGGCATATCTTTGATCTCTACAATAGCAATGGTTTCTTTATTTGAATTGTCGCAGTTAATTGGTAAAGTATTGACTTGCAGTTCAAAGCGTTTTTATGCAAGTTTGCTACAATGCCTGCATAGAGTTGTATTAAGATTATATTGCTTTATGTGAACTCTTATCTTCTCTAAAATAAAACAAGCTAAGAAAAAAATGAAACTGTGTGTTGTTGGTTTTATTTTTAGCAGCCTCACGGAAGTTGCAAAGACATTCGACTTCTTATATCACATGATAAACTACTTAAGTATACGAGGAGGAGTAAAGAAGAAAAGAGCCTTATTTGAACTTGTCTACACAAAGTATTGGCTAATCGCGATCTCTTTAATTTTGTTTAAAGCGGACCATTTATACCCATATAATGCTCTCTCTCCCATTTTACCTTCGAATTTGAAGCAATCTTCCTTCGAACACTGCTTGTTTACTTTTACTTATCATATGTGTGGCGTAGAACAAATTTCAAATTTGTTTGTTGAATTCTAAACACCTAATGTTCACAATTTCACAGTTTGCACAAAAAAATTTTAAAATTTGCTGTAATTTTTTTTTTTTTTTTTAAATTTATGCATGTAAAGAGAGGTAACCAGTTTTCTCTCCTAATGTGTGCAAAGTTAAACACTGCCTGTTTACTTTTATAAATATACCAAATTTGTCGCGTAGGCAAACTTACACATAAAATGTTTAAAATTGGGTATATATGAGCACTTAATGTTTATTATTAGTAGAAAATATATTTTAACTTTCAAAATTTTTACAATTTTAAACATTTCATGTGTGTACCTATGTGAATATTTTAAACACCTAATGTTCAAAATCAAATCTTGAACATCTTATATTTATATATTTACACAGATTCTGGTTGAAAAATAGACACTTTTCAGTAGTAGATTTACATACACTTTTTAGAGTGCAGTTCAGCCAGTATTTCGTCGGCCTCAGTACATTTATTAGGTCCAGTGGAGGGCCCTTACCCTTGTCGCTTAGTATTTGTCTGGGTTCTCTTTCATGATACGCGTCACTCAAAAGCGCTGAGCGGTGATCAATCTGTACCTTAGGTATGTTCAGTGCAGTTATACCTTTCTGATTATCCTTTTTCTCTACAAGGAAATACGTATTTTCTACAACCTTCTTTCTCGGTGGATGCTGCGTAGTTAGCTCTGCTCTTTCGAAACGTACAGTAACATAACTATAGAAACTGGTATAATGAGCTCTATATTTTCGCTTTTCTACATCATTGCGCCTGGAACCGAGGTACTTTCTTAGCAAGACAGATAAGTAATAAACCATTCGACTACGCAAACTGTTGGCTTAACTATTTGAGATTATGGCAGTCGATAACGCGGAGTCTTGCACGCATTCCGTCCTTGGCATTGCGTACCCAGATTAAATGGACGACCTGCATTAGAAGATTTTAGAACTGGCTCTTATCTGTGTGTAAGGTTTTATTAAGGATCTAAATAAGTACTTTCATCCAAAGAATCTAGCTCTTTGTATTTGGATTGAATCGATCGAATTGCTGTCTTACAATCACTCTATTTTTAAGTGTCTTGCTATGTGTTTTTGGTGCAAAATTTTAACTGATTTTTGCACAAATATTTACACGCTTTCCGTTGCACGATTTTTAACTTCCCGCTTTTTGCACTAGCATACACTAAATATCACAAAAATAACTACACAACTTTTGTGACTAGGTCAACACTTTGTCGATGCACAAACAGTTCATTTGGTGATTTCCAATTACAATTGAATTAGAAAATACCGCAATTCCGAGTCACCCTTAATCGGTGTCGTTGCGGTCGCACCGGTGGTGTCGGTGGCGGCGGTCGGTAGTGTTGGTGGCAATGTTAGCTTGGGCCGTTATTGACGGTGTCATGACTGGGCTGCAGCGCATGCTGTTTCTATTGTTGTTGCTGCTGTTAACCTGTTATCTATGCTACTCATCTCAACATAGCGGGATTAGCTTTTCGCGCGCGGACTCGCTTGTCTTTCATTTCCTTCTCCTTCGATTTAGGCTCAGCCATTTTAGTTGAGTGTAGCTGTTTTTGGTAATGACGCTCAATGCACTTCAGACTTGACTTGGTTCGCCTGTGCGCCTGTGAATGAGGAGTGAGTGAGCGCAAGCGCGCGTGCGTCATTTGCCAATTGCGGCCGCTGTGTGCAGCATGTGGCAATGCTGGTTGGCATGTGAATGTCATGTCGATCGAACGACACGATCCTTGCACGTCCAAAGCGCGCCTTCTATATTTGTGCTAGTCTTCCATTGTAAGAGTACTTTTCTCGTTTGTTTTTCTTGTGTTTGCATACTTTTTCCAATCGACAAATTTACATAAGAAACATGTTGCAACTGCTACAACAACAAAACAATCATCAACGGTAGTAGGCTGACACATTAGGCATCGGTAAAGTAAGCTGCGGTTAAATCTCATGAGGATTTTCACCATAAGGTGCAAGTTGTATATTTTGTGGCTAAAACTTACTTGTAGGCATGTAATGCCTATATATTTACTATTAACCAATAGGATTTGGCGACGCTTACAAAAATGAACTGGAGATGAGCAGAAAAGTCAGACAATATATACTAGATTAAGTAGTATTTAGAGGAAGGAGCAAATCACTTATCCCTCCAAGATCGTCGAATGCGCATATACTAGGTTAAATGAGAACCTATTTAGTTCCCCTTAGCCTGGTGGCACCCCTTATTTAAACTTCCGATATTAAAGAGCTTAACACTATCGCTCTCAAAAGTGAAATACTAGGACGTCATTTGGGACGGGGAACTGACCTCAAGTGGGCCTGGATCTATACAACAGTCGTACCGCTATCTACCTTCAAAACATGGCTTGCCCGGGAAGGCAAAAAACAATGGTCGCAAGAACCAACGTGTGGAATATCTCAACAAATCTAACCAGGCTTCGACAGGAAAAGATCCGATGCTCTCCTTTGCTTAGAGCGTCCTCTACCCAAATTATAACGGGTAATTGCTTCATGGGAAGTAAGGCGGACAGAATTGGCTTGCCGTCTAAAGACTTTTGCCGAAACGCCGTGACAAAGAAGAAATTGGGAGTGTTAAGAACTACCTCTGTCACGGATCTGCCCTATCGCTCATTTTACCATTACCTTTTTGTCTGTCTGACAGAGCTAAGCGATGCAGGCATTCATGAACTCTTGCGCTTTATTTACCAAACCTACTGGTTCTACTTCTAGGTGAACGTACGTGATCGAATTCGAGCTCACAATTGGTACCACGATGGACCCACTTGGTCTAAATTGTTCTCTCTCCTACATTGGATGCAGGCAGTCACTTCAACCTAACCTGGTTGCGAAACATACTCCGGTAGTCTAGCCTGCTTTGACCACAGGTATGACGTAGGGCAAGACATTAAGTGTAAAGTTGTGGTGTTTCGGAACGCCCACTGAATGCGTTTTATTAGCAGACCTCCTAGTGCATTTTACTTGAGAATAGATGTACTATGGTTTCATACAGTCAGTATATTACATTTCGAGATAGGTCCCACGGGTTCCAATATAGCTTCCTGTAGAGTATCTAGCCTAAGTACTTAACCCTATTAGACAGCACAAACGAACGCCAGCTATCGAGAAAGCTAAGCATTAGGCATCGATACATTATAGTGAATGGAACCATCTCCGTCTTCCGCTATGAATCGCAAACCCGCTGCTAACAGATAAATTCGTGAATAATTCTTCATATGAATTTGGCTGTCTGAATTTATACCATGCATGTACCCACAAACTTAGACCTTACGATAAGTGTCACGTCGATGGCGTAAGCGATAACTCGACAGCTGCTACTTTCCAGCTCTTGCGGATGTCCTTGACGACGATGATCCAGAGAAATGGATAAAGAAAGTTCGTTGTGGTGTGCCTCCATTGTCTCTATATCGGTGATTTCACACGGTTTGCGATTTAGTGGGAAGCTCGTATCGAAGAGAAACTTACGAGAGTCCTCCACGCTCACCGCTTAGTTTATGTCGTCACTCAAGTACCCCAATGGAACGAAGCTCAGCCAGCCTTTAATGCTTTGCAGAATTTCCTCGTTTAGCCTTTTTTGCTCAGATTTAAAGACTCCTAATCCGTGGTCCAAATCAGAAGCGTCTTCTAGACGTTTTGAGTTCTGTAAGCTGGGGTTTCTCTACCCGGTGGCCTGCTAGGTCATCAATCGAGCGCTCCGTAAGAGCAGAATTCTCGTGGGGAGCTTCTGGATGCAGTTGCTTCAGAGTGGTGGTTTTAAGCAATTATCAGTAGATAATATTCACCAGGAGAATTGAAAAGCTATGAGCTTCTAACGAACTAGGCCACAAATTAGTGATCCTGGCCATGTATTTTAACGTAATGGGTTTCGCTATTGCAGTCTCTAGCGTCCTACATTTTAAACAGTTGAGCCTTTCGAATTTCGGTTGTGCTTCGCCTAAAAATGTCCACACAATACTCATGCATAAGTATGTATGCACCTTAAGCGCGCATTGTTGAACGACACTCCTATTCCGCAACAACGGTAAAGTTGCTCGTCAATTTGAATTGGAAATATTTTGCGCGCCAAATGTGGCGTCGAAACATTCCTGTCACTGTCACCGCGAGCAAATGGTCATAGCGGTTTACGTCCGTTGATCGTTTTCATCATTCAACAGCCAATTATTTAACACCATCACCATAGGCAGAGGGTGACAACACCAAAAAAAAAAAACATTCCACAGATAAACCACACTCCAAAAACAAAACACAAAAACACACAGTATCCGGAACTGG
>NW_023458559.1:78760468-78789128 GCF_013731165.1 Rhagoletis pomonella | reverse complement strand
TTTTTTTTTTCTTTCACTTTGTACATTTAGTATCCACTTTGACCGCACAAGTTGCAGAGGTTTTGTTGGGCGAAAAAGCGTTAACCATCTGAGGGAGAAGGAAAACAAAACAAATACAGGTAGACTGACAAATAAATAGAAACTAAATAGTTGCATTGATATTTTTGTATGCAGGGTGATCCTTAAAAAATCAAATTTGTAATTTTTTTCAGTCTCACCTCTTCAGTCGGTAATACCACGGTTACAGATATCACATACAAATTATGGTCCCTATCACTATAGAGGAATCTGAACTTTTCTCCCTGTGCGACACGTCTTAACCGTCTCTAATCGGGACCAAAATTTATATGCGGCTTAGGAAATCTGATGTAAAAATTTGCTTCTTACACTTAACGACCAGCCTAATGTAAATATTGCAGTGTGCAGTGTTATGTATGTAAAAGGAAATTTACAAAGGCGAATACAAGGCAGGTGTAGAAAGTAACAACAACTGCAGCAACAACAGCTTGGCTTGGTAAATATTTGAATTTGCGCTGTGTCAAGGTGAAATTAGAAATCGCTGCGGCAATTAGTCAAGTCAATAAGGAACTTATGCGAGAATGTGACAATGTTTTGGCAACAACAAAGTAGAGTTGAAACACAATGGAATGGATATTATTGTTTATTTTACCATATGTTAATACTAACGATATTTTATGGGTTACCCGTTGGGTGTTTTTTTTGGGGATTTTCGATGGCCCTATCTAGTTAAAGAAACAATTAGGTATTATTGTTGGAATTATCCTGAGGAAAAAAAGAGTATTTTGATCGAAAAATATTAACTTACGAAAATTCTACACCATTTCTACGAAAAATGGTTTCTTCCCTACAAAAAATACATGAAAAACTTTGAGCGCTTTGGGCACGCTCTAAATATATTTTTTTTTTATTTGAAAGGAAGAAAAAAGGGGTATATCTTTTTCGGTGTACAAAATTTTAACAGCGAATTACCTAATTTGATGGTAATTAATTTTTCTTTATCGTGGAACAGCCAATTGGCGCCGTGGATGCTTCAATGCCAGTTTCTGGTACTACTCGTAATTATTACGTATCGGGAAATTTTATGCTGCTAAGCTTGGCGTTCGCCGTAGTCGAATATATAGGGGTGCACATTACCACCCGGTAGGACCCAGATTAGTTTTCTAGTCCGAACAAAATGGCAAGCCTCCGCGTGTATATCTTCTTCTTTATTGTCATAAAAATCAAAAAAAAAAACGTTTTTTGTTTCGCAACACCTTAGCCTAATTTCTCAGAATTCGGATAATCGCTTATGAAACTTGAAAAAGTTTTCTGGACACACTCTGCAAGACCTTTCCAACGATACCTCAAACATGTCCGGTCTGGATAAAAACTTCCAAACCTCGCGTCTATACTATATATATATAAAATTAAAACCCAAAATAACGTGAGAGCAAAATAACCGATGTACTTGGTCGTTTTCTATGATTCAAGTTTTAAAATGACATATTTCTACCACAATAGGACACAGTGGTATTTTTTAACATGAAATGAAATTTTAATAATAAGCATGTTTAATTAAAGTATTAAGTTAATCAACAATATTCTCTCTATTCTCTTCTCTTTTTATATTCAGCTAGCACAGCGCAAAAATAAAAAAAGAACCTTTGCCAGATTCAGGCATGCGTACGGTGACCATCCGTCCTGTATTATACGGGACAGTCCCCGTTTTTCGTCAATTGTCCTGGTAGTTTATTTATTTCATACGGGACGCCAAATGTTCTGTATTTTTTTGATGTCTTTGATGATTTTGGCGCATTATCTTCAGTTGTTTGTAAAGAAACTATTATTTTGTAACGAACTTGTATTAAAATGAAAATTCGAAAAATATATACATACTAAGTGCCGTTTTCTCATGTAGGTTTTAAAATGTATCTCCTTTAAACACATTTTTTCAGAACAAAATTTTTGTTTAAAGGGAAGATAAATTTTAAAATATGCTTTTTTTAAATGGAATTTTTGTTACAACGCGTAGTCATCTTTTACTCAACGTAATTTTTAATTCATCTGGTGACACACTAGATTCGTTCGCTTTGGCGAGAAGAACATTTACATCGTTTAATTTTAACATTTTGAAGTATGTATCTAAAATTTTGAAATTAAACAAATTTTAAAATCTCAAAATATAGCAAAATAGCTGCGACAAATATTTAACATGCTGCCATTCTTTTAATTTCGTGGCACAATCCTGAAACTTCAAAGATATGTTGTATTTGATGCCAGCTTTCATTGCCTTTAATATGAACTTTCTATTTGAAAACTTCTCAAAGTTATTAAAAATAAAAACATTAAGGGTACTCATTTAAAAGCGCAAAACTCTCGCAAAATTGGGCAAACTGTGCAAACCCTCGCAAATGAAATGTCAAAATTCGTATTGAAAGCTATTTGCACAAAAAGGGCAAGTTTGCGCCGAAATTTTGTCGCGCAAATTTGCGCAGTGTGATGTGCAACCCTCAATTAACTATTTTGTTTACTTTCATTTTGAATTGTGCTCAACGCTTTTTCGTAAGACTTAAATATTTTCTTAAATTCGAGTTTCAATTGTTCAACTTTTTAAATTAACATTGTCAAATAATTAAATGTCTGAAATTGCACAGAATATAAAATTGTCCTTATGAAACACACTGCGCAAAGTTGCCTAATTGCCCAAATATAAAACTTGCGCGAATCGATGAGTACCCTTATTATGATATTTTCGAGTGGCAAATGAGTAATTTCGTTTCTTTTTAGCCTAAATAAACGTTTTATGGCTAAAATTTTAAATTTTTTTAATTTTTTTATTGTACTTGTTTCTGAAACTCCTTGGGTTGAAATATATGCGAGAAGAATGCTTTAGCGTTTTTTTTCGGGCGAGAGAAGGAAGTGACATTAAAAAAACACTCGCTGATTTGCTCATATTAACAAATATATATGTATCTGACTGAGTTTTAGGCTCATTTTCCGAACTAATTGTAAACCATCGCATTTGAAGAATTATGCTTTAGAATTTTGTGTTCCTACTCATGCCGGTCTTTTTACTGGTTATCCACGTAAAAGATTTGTATTTCCGACCCACTGTTCCGCCTCACTTAAATACCACAGCGAAATGCCAAACCAAAATGACTGTGAGATAAATGATGCACTTCAATTTTGCACTCACCTTCTGCAACTCAACTCCACTCCGCCCAACCACGCTGAAATTGAACTGCAATGCTGACATCAAAGTTCGCGCATTGATCGAATTGGCTGTGTGGTGGTGGATGGGCCACCAAATCGACATCATAACCAACACCAGACAAGCGATTACTACATACAGTAAGTTTTCAATGCGGACTGCCTGCCGACTACCACTGTCCACCTGGTTGTAGCGTAGCTTACCGCATAGCTATGTAAAGCTCGGAACACTTTGATGACTGCAACTTCACGACGTAACGACAGCGACATCATTTTGTCGACAAATGTCGCCTTGAAGCCAGCTTCTTAAACATTTTGAAGACCTCAGCGACATAGCAAACAGCTGATTTTAAAGTTTGACATTTTGGTATATTTATTTCACAAATTGTGTATTTTTATTTAAGTAAATAAGAAAAACATGAACAATCAAGAATATGTGATTAATTTTGCGACAATTTAATTTTGCAGCACTACATCTACTCATTGTCGCCGGCAAAATTAGAAATAGATTTAATTTGGCGACGTCGACAATTGCAGTCCTGCAGCCAAGATGTCGTGCTATCGTCAAAATAATTGTGTCCGTAAGAACGTGTGTATTTAAAATTTGACAGATGCTGCTTGTCGCTTGCTGTCGTCAAAGTGTTCCGAGCTTAAGGGAAATGATGTCGTGAAGTTCGGCATCAATGATGCTAAGCATATAGCGACAACAACAACAACAACGAGCACCACTAAAATAAGAAGCTTGCTTCAAGCGGTCAAACAATGTGCGCACAACAATAGTTCGACAAATGATGCGAGCGTCGCGACGCTGGCGGTGATGGTGGCCTTAGCCTTGCCATGGTTCCTTTGCCGGGCAATTCAAGTTCGCGAGCAGTTCATGTGAATGGAGTTGCAGCGGCTTGTGGCATGCAGTGCAATAAGAGAAATAAAGCACGCTGAAAATATGAGCTGGATATATATGGATATTACGTGAGACAAACGAGCCGATCCTCGCAGGCATGCGCAGTGTACCATAGGTATGTATAACTTGAACGACAAGCAAGTTGCAAGGAAAATAATATGTACACACCAGTTTGTTTGTTTGCCATTTGGCAAGTGCCGCATCATTGCACGACGATCAGTTCTGGACTGCATACCTTCTGTACCTTTGCCGCTGGGTAAGTTATCCAGCTAAGGCTTGTTAGCAGCCTCACAGCTGGAGCTGTTTGGATCAAGAGGCCTAGAGATGCATCATCAGTGTACTATGTTGTTTTCCTTTTCTGTTGCAATTGCTGTTGTTGTGTGGTTTGTAAGCGTTGGTAGTGTCCAGCTGGTGTGCAATGTGAAAAGTCTTAAATTTGTTATTAATAAATGACAGCCATATAAATGATCCTTCAAAATGCGGGGCATTGGCTAAGTGATCGACAGTGATTTGACTGAGTTTGGAATTTTTTGTATGCCTCAGAGTGATGCACAAGGGACGTTATATGTAGGTAACGTGCACCTTTTTAGGGAAGCGGCGATGATTAAAATTAAAATTTAATGTTGATAAGTTGGAAAATGATCGTGGCTCAAACAAAGTTAGCTGTACTAACTATTCTAGTTGAAATGATTGTTTTCTTCAAATACAATTAACCAAAAATTTTCTGAAGCTCTCTGCTAATAAATGCAATGTGTATACATATTATTTCATAATTGAAAAATTTATACGTATGTACATGAATCTGTAAGATCTTCTACAGAACAGAAATTTCATAAATGTCCAAAGGCCGAAATAAAAGGCATATCGAGCCTGTAACCGATAAAATTAGTAGCGCCAAACTCAACGTAGTGGCAGAATCGTTGGAACACCACAGCAATGGACAATTGACATCTGGCTCAATAGGCGGCATGGTGAGGTATACTACTACTTGACACAAATCATCTGTGGACATAGCTGGTTTAAGCCACAGCGCTTTTCACTTCCATCAAACCTTTACGGCGAGCAATGGGGACCAACAGTTACCGCAGCCGCAGAGCACACATTTCTCAAGTGTCCCCGTTTCAGCTTCCTGAGGTACGCACTTTACTGTAAGCTTGGTTTCCGTGTTTTTAAGGGCCAAATTCACAGTGCTTAGTTACAAAAATGGGTGGTTAGTTTAACACAAACCGAGGAATACAGTGGAATAACATGAACAATAGCGGACGTAGAGCTTAGTGCTCAAACCGCCTCCCAACGAAATATTTACCAGTGGTACCGGGGGGATCGGCATAAAGATGGTTGGAGGTTTAGTGGTTTAAAGTCTCACACTGACAGGTTAAGGCTTTCGATGCTTCCTCCTCTGGGACTTCAATAACTGAGTGGAGCCGTTAAAACCGCCGACCTACATACCTTTCGGCATGACCGCACCCTATTTCACTCGCAGTTTATGGATGTTAATTTTATTGTAGTTCGAATGGCTTGTTGGCGATACTTTGAACCAGGTATATCATAGATACTTAGACGAGAATCTTCAGTAAGATCTTTAGTTGCAACCTGAATTGTCTGGCATCCAGTGCATGGGTTTGACACCATGGTTCCGTGGCCTATCATGACTCGGATGTAAGAGTATCCTTATCACCTATAAGAATTTAAATGTTCCTGTAACCCAAAAGGCAAAACTCGACAGTAAAATACCAAAGATGGAGAAAATTCAGTTTCGTGGAGTGATAACTTTCTCAGCACGGAAAAACACTGCAGTTCATTATTTGCTGACATGTTCGGTCTATTGGGTCAGTGTCATTGTTAAGGAATATAAAACCAAGCTTGGTAGATTTACGTCTGGATCAGAATCAAATCATATACATGAATTTACTACCATACGTGTTCAAATACTCTTCGGGATCATTTTGCAATGTCTAAGCACAGTTCAAGACGGACGCCGAGTAAAATACTCACAATACTTGCGAAGCAACAATGCGTTAGGACTTCATGCATACTTTGAATATGTGTGTGTATAGCGAGACCGTAGATAATTGTATGAACCGGATAAAAGTCTGGGTCGAAAAGGAAGCCTTGAGGGTAACAAAAAACGCCTTAGTTTTTGGCATTCGAAATCTATCTCATGGGTAATTACACCATATCATTTGAAAAGGCATCGATAGCGTTGGTGAAAATGTACTCAGAATGGGCTTCACTTGCAAGACAATACGGCTGTACATAAGATTTATGTCCCAACGCTACGTATAGTTAAGATTTAGGCATTTAAAAAAATTTTAAGTTAACTGACCAATGTAATTTAATTCTGCGATGTTAAAACGGCTAATAAGTTAATTTTTTCCCAAAAGTGAAATAAACCTTTACAAAGGAAATAAATAGCGATGATGAGTAACTGATTGGGGTTATTTTGAAGATTTTTTCATCAAAAACAATATCTAAGAAGATGCTTTAAGTACATGTTCAATTTACATACATTTTTAAATCATCTGGAACTTAACAACAACAAATAAATTCGAAGTTCTGATGTGCCGCTTTCAAGCGATCCAGTTAATAACCGATTTATGTATTTCCGCAAACAACCGTACAAGGGATTTGAATGAATGCAGTAATGGATATGACTGTATTTATGTATATACATATGTACATATAGGCATATTTATTATCCAGCCGAAAACTATTATATTTACATATGTATGTACATAACTATGTACATATGTATTTATGTATATTGTTGCGTATGCGTACAAATTTGATAACCAAAAACTAACAATAATCCATATGGCATCGTAGGTAATAAAAATATTGTTTATGATATGTTTAGCAATCAGGAAATACTGTATTGCTTTTCAGTAAGTTTCGTTACCTGCACTTAATATTTTTTGGTAATGCGCATGCGCAGCGGTGCATATCAAAGCGCGTTAAATGTGCATACTTGTACATACAGTAGGAAGAGGCACGCACATGCGCACAGGTTATTTAGCGCCATAGATTCGTTTGTATAGCTTTTTTACGCTTTTACGAAACTTTGACACACCCACAATTCTAAATTGCATATGAAACATGTCGTCCCAGTGCCGACAATACAATGCCACTGATATTTATTTATATATTTATTATGCAATGTCTTAATTAGTCATGCTCACTGAATTATGAATACTCATTTTAATTGCCGCATTGACTTTTACAGTTATTTTGTAAAAAAAAATTCTATGTATGAGTATGCAAATGGAGTAGATAAGTTGGACTTAATGAAATAGAAAAAAAACTGTCGATTTGTTATTTTATAAACTATGAAAAAATCCGACCTTTGAAATTTTTCTATATAAAGATAACAGCCCACAGGCTCGAAAACATCTACAAATGTGAAGAAACCTAAAGAGGTATTGTGGGACTGACCTTTGTAGGCGTCAGGTTCGATGTCCGAGATTAAAGAATTTTTCCTAACCATTTTGTAGACAACACTATTCCGTTTTCATAAATATTTATTTGTCGTAAATTTTCGGATACCTTCAGTGGGTTTCCATCAATCCTAAGAAATAAATAAATCCTTTTATCAGTATATTTTTGCTTTGCTGCATCGAAGATTTTCATGCACTATAGGCAAACGATCTGTGTCTGTTCATTTTGTGTTTTTATTTTTCTGGATTTTATTGCGGGATATAGCTTACAAGCTTTTCGAGATCCTTATAAATCAGAGGATAATGTCAGATGACCGATTTGCAAGTGTCAATCCGTTTCTTGGTCAGCTGGCCACAACTAATGAACTTCTGCTGTCGAGTGGCTAATAGTTATGCAATCTTCTAAAAGGGTCGTTTATTTCTGGCCACCTCATATAGTAAATATTAAATATTTGGCCACTCAAGGAAATGTAAACGTAGCAAGTTTTTAGTTTAGACTTGCTCAAATAATCAATGATTTTATTGTACCGAAAGTTGTCAGGTAATTTTTTTTTTTTTAATATTTTGTATAATTTGACTGACTAAGATTTGTGTAAAAGTTTGTTGCACGATAATATCTCGTAATGTAAGGTAATCACTAAACTGTCGACTATTGGAATGTGGATGATTAATGGATTTATAAATACAGCCAATTATTAAATTTAGCATTTACAAGTTGGTCGTTGTTAAAATTTTACATTTGAATTCAATCAAGCATATGTATGTACATATATGCATACAGATGTGTGTATGTATATAACTACATGCTCGTACATGCATAGGTATTCAGCTCTTGTAGCACGCGCATCTATTTGTCGTATAATTTTCTCGTCAATCTGATAGCTGAGGCGTGTTCACGAGAATCGCCCAGAAATATGTAGGTGAGACCAAAGTAGAAATACACATAATTTTTGTAACAGCATTTGAGGACATCGTGAAATTATCTTTTTCGCTTTTTCAATGCAAATATGTAACACAATTTTTATTTGATTTGGGTTTTCCAGATCTTATGGGTATGTATGTATGTATGGGTAGTAGTACATACCTACATATTTTTTGGTTACGAATACTTATGTAAAGTTAGAAACCACTGAAAAAGAATTACAAAAAATTTTTTGTGACATTTTTACATGCGCAACATGCAACAACATGCAACACATGCATGCAATTACAACATTTGAGAGTGATGCATGTAAAGTGTCTCGTGTAAATCACTTTCGGGTGTGGAGCGCATACGGAACTCGACTAAGAGGTGGTCTAGCTAATTACATGGTGGTATATTTAGGCAGCTGTAGGTCCGTTAGTACACGAATTTAAACATTAATTTACATACATATTTACATTTTACCAAAAATACTATGACAGGCTGTTCACATGATTGGTGTGTGCCAATAAATCAATTCGTGGCTTACTAAACAAGTCTTAGAAACCGTACTAAACTATAAAATTTATCAATTAATAATGAAGGTTTTCATCTTATACTAATTGAGAAATCGTGCTTATCAATTCTTGTAACTTAAACCTTCAGTATTACATGTATTTTGTGCTATCTAAAACAAAGCAATTAATCAAACGCGTTACCTATGTTTGATGTAAAATTTCGAAATATTGGTACATATTCATAGCCAAAATAAAGTCGACACTAAGCTTAGTGGCCATTGATCTTGTCAATTTTCAAAGGACGCGTAGCCCTTAAATACGTCTCTTTGTCGTGAAGGCGAGTGAAAGTGGCTTTCATCCCAAAACCTGGAAGGCGAGGGCACGTCTATGCTAAAGAGGTTCGCCCAATCAGCTTAACTTGCATTGTCCCAAAAACTTTTCTAGAAGGTGCTAGAAGCGCCCGTCTGGGGGTTCTTCCACGGCAGTAGACCTAGTTCAGCTTAACTTGGAAGTAATACGCTAAAACGGAACGTTAGTAGGGGCACTCCTCAAGGTGTAGTGATCTCTCCAATTTTATGGCTTTGCACCAACAACACAGTACTATCCAAGCTCAACCAGAGGGGAGTAAAAAGTAGTAGCCAACGCTGACGATGTGGTGATTTTAGTAACCGGGTTGTTTCCATCTGTGGTGAGTAACTCATGCATGGAACTTTAGCAGAGCTATGCCGTTGGGCTGAGCAATATGGCCTTAAAGTAAACCTAGAGAAAACAGAATGAATGCTTTTAACGGCCAGTAAGCTTTGAATGGCCAAAGCTGAATGGACAAAATCTACGATCATCTAAACAAGCGAAGTACCTGGGAGTCATACTGAACACTAAGCTTAGTTGGACATCTCTGTGCCCGGACCTCCGATCGTCGTGCCACAATCTAAAATAATGCAGTCGACAGATTGTTTTCATTGCCTCTTCTTGGTTCGCTAAATCTAGAGAGGTGGTAAATCCAACAAAGCATTAAAAGCCGTTCTTGACGTTGTACTCATGGCGCCCGTAATACCTACTCACATGCTCCTTTAGAGCCGGTTTAACACAGAAACCCAGGTCGTGATCATGGCCCTACGCAACCATACTCCAGTAGAGTACGGGACGATTGGTCTGACTAAAACTATGTGTATACAGAATATCATAGTCGGTCTCAGAGCCCAAGCCCAATTTATCTTCAAGTCGACGTGAGTTTTCTATCTCAGCTTCGTATCTTATACATACATATGTATATGCATTAGTATAATTCGCTGTCACAAATAACCGTTACATGAACAATGTTAAAGGGTATATCCCTTATGCACAAGTCCGCTCGTATATGTATAAAAATACAGTAAAATATAATAGGGATTTTCATAATGGAGCACATTGGTAATCTAATCAAACATACATCGGAACGGCTGTAAGTGCAGAAAAATAACAACACTAAGTAAAACACTTGTCAATATTTGAATCAGGTATGTAGCGAATATTTGCAATCGCATTCGTTATGCAAATGATTCGTATCATTTTAAACATTCGTATTGACATTCGCATCAAATGATTCCATTATTTTTCGAATGCGAATGTATTAATAGTTACATAGTTTAGTAATTTTTACAATTTATTCGTCGAAAGTGAGCAATTGTTCAGTGCAGCCGGCATTATATACGAGCCTCTAAGAAATCCCCTCATAGGAGAAAAGGCAGCAAATTACTTTTTCTGAAATGTAATATGTATGCCCCTTTTGAACTTTGACCAAAACACTGTATAGGCTAAGCACTGGTTCAATGTTCTAATAATTTATAAAACGATGACTCAAGTTGATTACAGCTTAATGTTATTCCTAATATTCGCATTCTCATTCCTAAAATTCACATTCGCGAATGTGAAAAAAATGGCATTCGATACATCTCTAATTTGTATATCTGCAAAAATAGGCTACTGCGATGTCGATGTTATTAAGTTCTTGCACTTAAGGTCACAACGCTAATTCAACAGAAAACTAAAATTTTATTACAAATTGCACATAAAATGTTTTACTGAAAAACTATTGTTTAAAGAATACAAAGGCCGCAATGCTACTCAATTCCTGTAAAGAATCACAAATGCAGTGAGTGATATACTAGTTTTTAGCTTCCATGGCCAAGTAAAGTTATCGGTCGGTGGCGATTCAACGTTGGTCATAATTTATTTGAAAGCATATGAGCACGCTTACTCGGTTATTTAATTGTTGTGCAGCTTGCCGACAAGTGAAATGCTAAATAAAATCAGTAAAAAAACTAAGCTGTAAAAAAGATGTTGCATTTATTTGCTCAGGTAAATCGGAACGTTCGAATGTTAAGCGCTTCAGACCAGCTAAAACTCATCAGGCGCATATCGAATGTGATGGCAAAAGGTCAACAAAAGCCTCTACTGGATCATGGGCCACCATTGGTATGCTTTGCTTACCACTTCTATGTGCATACTAACATGTTTTTATATCCATATATGTATTTATGCATGTACGTACGCAATTATGTGCATACATATACATATTTCTGTCAATCGAAATATGTACATATGTAACTTAAACACCACGAAAATGGAGGCATACATTTGACAATATTCATGCCACAAGCAGTGTTGTCACAACAAAAAATGTTTGTTACCAAAATCATCAGAAAAAGTTACGAGTTCCTACAAGAAAATACCAAACTTGCATACATATTTAATATGCAAAACTATACACATACATATATCTGATGAAACTGAGTCGCTTTCACTGTCAGATTAGATATCATTAAGTGAAAATCCCATACCAAGCTTTGCAGGCAAAGTTGATTTCAGCGGTCTATTCAGCAATAATTTTTATTTCGATAAGAGCTTTTAAAGTCACCAGGAAAGCTTGATGTAGACGTGAACACATTACATAATTATGGCCGAAGAAACGAATTCGCCGAATGCTCATAGCTCTCGTTCTCAAGCAGCCTAGAAATTTTGGACTCACACATGGACTTACTTCGCCTACTTAACGTCGAGATCTTTGAACGATAACAAGTATTTGTGCATAGAATTCTACTCACTTGGGTGCGATTACCACAAGAAATTTTGGGTAATTACAAAGCTGGTAAGTTATATAGCGGATTAAGTTGATAAATAGTCATATTTCTGTGCGGAACATCGACATATTTTTTCTTGTTGCCAATACGAAACGGGACGCAATTGCGTCAACTGTCAGAAAATCTAAATAGGCAACCCTTACTGTTGAGCATTGGCACATTTCTCAAAGCTGATTGAGAAGCAAATAATTTAAGAGTTTCCAGATAATCCGAGGCGTACCGGCATAGAAATGATTGAAGAACAAATGTAAAAAAAAATTCTATTGATATATTAACCCCTGCTAAATTACATCCTGGCTACGCCTTTGCTCTTATCGTTGATGTATAAAGTTTGGTAAAAGCTCTGTATGTAAAATTTCATTCAGTTTTCCAAATTGGTTTAGGCTGGGATACCTCCAAACGTTATCCTAAGACATTAGTATTTGTTGTTTCTATTAACTTTTATTCATATTTTACACATCAATGTATCGCTCCACCTTAATGTTTACATGTGTATGTATGCATCAACTGACATGTGAATTTGTTTTGCGCGAAGTTGCAAAAAAAAAATACAGACTGCTGTTGCAAATTTGATTTGATTTTACTTTGATTGGAATTTACTTACTGATTGGTAATGCGGATTTTGTGTATCAAAGCAAAAACCTCAGTACATATTGCAGAGCTAGAGGAGTGTAGTTACTACATATTTGTATTAAATATTGTTGGTAACAGAAACCATTGCCGTTAGGCGATTTCAATTTGTAGATTAGCATATGCCGTATTGTAGCAACGGCGATTTGATACGAAAAAAGTTCTTGCAGCATACGTATGCACTTACATATGTATCTATTAACAGCTTTTATGAAAATTTACCTGTACAGATTTCTGCTGGTTCCAACACCTTTACCAGAGGCCAGTTCAACACACAATTTCGCATCAAACGCATTGCCACTGCAAATTGGAGATCTTATCTTAGCATGCAGAATGTTTTTGCATTACGTCGAAGACGAAAATTAAATTTTGTGCATGCTTATTTTTTCCACCCCCTTCCAAATTCAATAAAAAGAAACATTTATGTCATATATATATATTTTTTTTGCATGAAACTACTTCAATTCACATAGAAATTGTATCTGTTCAGGAAATACCGACTATCTGCACACTTTCTAAGAAGCAATTTGCAATGTCGCTGCACTAATTAAATACACGTAAATTGACATCTTTTTTAGTTCTGCGATATGCTATTATCTTATCAGTGCTGAATAAACAGGTAGCATTGTCGGAGGTCCATCTAGCATTGCAACCGCTCTTACTTTAAGTAGTTTCTGTAATTTTTCTCAGCAACCATGCCTTGTATCATCTAAAAATAATCTGTAATGGTTCGTTTTGCATTGCATCCAAAGCAGCCCCAGTAGGAAAGCTTGACGGTATTGGTTGCGGGTCTGTCCATAAAATTCCTGTAGGTGACTTACTCCACGACTTACCAAAGATCTGCTTGTTTTACCAGAAGAAAGGCTGCTTAAACTATTGCTTTTAAGTCCGCTCGTTCGTAGCCGGTGAGGCGAGAAGACAGGGGAAGAATACAAATACTTTCGTACCGCCAATTTGTTTCCAGTAAGCTTGCTTTGCTTTTGAAATTTCATTCATATTTAAAGATTAAACAACCAGAATTCGATAAAAATTTAAGCCATTAAAAGTAAACCTAGGAAATACAAAAAAAAATAAAATACAAAAAAATACATAAAGTCGTCTAAGTTGCTGATTGCAGTGAAATGCGTAATATACTAGTTTTGGTTAGATTAGCTGCTAGCTCACTGTCACAAAACTGGCATACATTGGTCTGGATTCTTATTTGTCAAACCCACCACTGGGTTCGTCCTTCAAAAGCGTTGAAAAGAGTTTCCTCCATTTCTCAAGTGTATTCATTCTGCATGCCTATAGTCAGATTTACGTCTGCGCCTCATCGGCATTCAACCTTGGACTTGAATCCATTCGATTCCTGCCTTATTTTCTAAGCCGCATTTTTGGCTGGTAGACCCTAAAGCTCTGCGGTTTCTTTATTTGGCCCTCTGACCAGGGGATACCCCAGTGGACCTTTGGATTTCGGCCGCACTGTGCCTTGGTATTTATGTAATCACTTCAATGCCGCTATCTTGAATATATAATATTGTAAAGAAATGTATCTTTAGCTGACAGTTTTTGTGGTTGACCTAATTTGTAGCAGTACAAAACGATAATCTAATCAGTTTACACAATTCCAAGAAAAGCGATGAACTTAGTTGTATTAAATAAATCTATGCCAATACGATAATAAATACTGCATGAAATAAGTATGTACATAACTATGGTTGTACATACATATATTTATAAATTAATCATTATAAGTAAGTGCACAGAACGTCTATAAATATGCCACAAATGGTGGCAGTAAAACAGTTACGAATATTCCTTGGCTATCGTTGCAATTTAAAGCGAATAACGATTATGAAAACCAGTAAGTAGCTACAAAATCATCACCTTTTCATATATCCTGTGCGCTATTTTCTCGTTTAACAGTTGGCACCTTAGTTCTATGCACTTTGCTCTTGTCTAGCGCTGCTGATAAGTACTGCGATCCGGATAGCGATGGCGCACCCATTTGTCCGACAAATTCTAATGGTCAAAGATATCGTAACTTCTGGGATCCTACTAGATACTGGTTGTGCTATGGCTCTGGTGAGCCTATTTCGGTATTTTGCCCCAGCAATACTGGATATAGTGGTGTTAGTAATAAATGCGTGTCATGGGTAGATTGGGTGTGGGTGCCACCATGTACAGACGCTATATAAAGAAATTCACCTTTCGGTAATTCATTGCGGCATTATTGTACAGCTGGAGGAATTTAAAAATGTGAAATGTGCTATATGTATATATATAAATATATACATATTTATATACAATATTATGGTATAGTAGTACCAAGATGATTGAAACGAAATGCTATTTTTATACTATTTCACATTTGTAACCGCTATAACTGCTACTCGTCTATATTCAGAAGCAATAAATACTTTAGGAAAGACCTTATTTTTATAGTTACAGCACTTTCACAAAGCATCCGGAAGTGTATTGACAAAAACGCAACCTGTGGAAACGACATTCCTTACACATTTACTATGCTGCCCCATACCCAGAAAAGTATCAAAATTGCTATTCCCGGGTACGTCGCATTGTACTGAAATGACTCAGCGATCTCGTTAAAAATTGTTCGACTGTTCATGGCTATCAGTGAAGATGCAGACATTAGCTTGGAATATTATATTACACTTTACCAATTTTGCGGCAATCAGTTCCGCCTGAAAAACTTTACAGTGGTCCGGAATATGAAAGCTAGGGGAGATTCCCAGATGTTCGGACTAGTTCCGAAAGCTCTGTTAGTATTCCACCATGACCATAAAGAAAATTCAGTAGGATATATGTACATTGCATGAATGAGGACGCAAGACTTTTGACTTTATCTATCTTTTTCAAGTTTGCCCCTTTTCCAAGGGTTGCCATACTATACCACTATACCCTGATAAATAATTGACCTACTACCGTTGTGTGCAGCCAATGTATAATTTTGGATACCATTCTCCATCTTTTTCCTATCTATTGACCTGGTGCAGGAATATAGTGCCACTGTTGCTTTGTACACCCTATCAGTAATGTTGGGCCCCCAGTTTAGTTTCCTATCTAGTATGATACCTAGATTTTTGGTATCTTCCTTTACTACAAGGCTCATCCCCTCTGGAGTTATAGGATCGTGATCGGGTATATTGCGCTTCCTGAAGAGCACTAGATCCATCTTTTCAGGATTTGTTTCCAGTCCAAACCTGTTGCACCAAAGTGATAATTTGTTAAGAGATCTTTGAATTAGACCGGCCAATGTTGAGAGGTATTTACCCAATATAGCTATTAAAATATCGTCGACTTATGCAATTACCTTCGCACCAATATCTTTGAGTTCTTGAAGGAGGCTGTTTACTGCTATGTTCCACAGAAGCGGTGAGATTGCTACCCCCTGCTCGGAAACCTTTTTATTTTTGATTCACTTAATCCAGTGCTTATTTCTCGTATATATGTACTGTGGTATATTCTTTTTATTTTTTTTTTTCGAAATTCCTTTTGCGAACTTCAATTCCAACTAGAAGAAGCAGTTAAAGAATTTTATTTTGATAAATGCAATATCTATACATTTATCTTAATTACTTCTGTAAGTTCTAAAAGCAACTTTGTTTCCGCATTTAATGCTTACCTCCATATATGGAATAATGGCTCCAAATATTAACTCATATGTATCACATTAATTGAGGTTTTAAACAAAAATATATCCACATACTAATTGGCATTTAAGTTGTATCGCCTTGGGTCATTCTGTCTGTATGGACTATGCATATGTATGTCTGTATGTAGCTGCTGAGGCGTTTATGTCTCTGTGGCCAACCGCCCAGTGGCAACGTCTGCACTCAACTGCTGGCCAAAGCTCGACGCAATGCCAATTGCCTGCGGGCCATTTGTGTTAGCAACTTATTGACTTGCTACTTGCTGGCCACTATCAATTATAATTATCGATTACCAACAACTACTGAATAATTACTAATGGGCGATAACAATATTGGAAGCGCGTACTTAAGTCAATATGTATGTATGTAAACAAGTGTACACAAACGTATAATTGTTAGGTATGGAATAAGATAAAAGTACATACATACAGACGACTATAGAGTACATACATATGTATATGAATACATACAAACATTTCTACCTACAGAGATATGCATTAGTAAATATGTATGTATTAGGGTGGCCCAAATAGTTTTTCCTCCAGATGTGAAGAATATCAATAATTAGAAGACACGTTGTGGTATTTTTGAGAAAGGCGGCAACCCCGTACAAAAAATGTTTTTAAATATTTTCAAACGGTTTTAGCTTTGATAAAGAAACTTAATTATTTTAGCAGACCTTTAAAAAATTTTTAATTTTCAAATATTTGGCGACCATATTTTTCAAAAACTTATACCACATACCCACAGAAATAATCGAGTAGAATGCAAAAAGGAAATAAACACATTCATTGAACTGCTCGTGCGTGATGTGGTTATGAAAAAATAAAATAACTATTTTTTTTTATAACAGATGGGATTATCGGTTACTAAAGCATACTTAGTAAAATTTTTAAGCTAAATAAGCATCATAGTGTTATTTTTTGAAGACTTCTGAAGGGAGGTAGCCTTATTCGATCGAAAAAATATTAATTTTTCACATTTTTATAGCAAATTTATGAAAAAATGTATTTTTCCCATGTAAAATACATGGGAAATTTCAAAGCCCCGGCGGCACGGGTAAATATTATTTTTGATATTCTCCAGTTCTGGGGGTCGCAGCAAGTGAAACCAAAAGCGTTGATTTTCCTATGTATTTTTGGACCACCCTAATGCACATAATATTAATAGTATGATACGAAGATTACTATAATTGGCCGGCTGATGGCTATTTCCTTTTGCTAATTGATCATTTAATAAAGCTTAATGGTATACACTTTAAAGCGCGCGAGCTGCGTTAATTCTAAAGTTTCCGTTTTACATAAGTGTTTACGTTGGAATTCAATAGAAAAAATTTGAGTTGGTCATATCGATTAAGGAAAAATGGTTAATAAGGTGGAAAATAGAGCAGTTTTTGTATTTTTAGGTTTTCTACATATTTTACGTTTTTTTTTTTATTTTTTTTTTTTTTTTATCTATACATATAACAAACTATGTATTTGCTATCTTCTCTTCGACAGAATTGGCCAAATGTCAGTTACTAATTAAATGATAAAGAAAGTGCCGGAAGTGCATTTCAAAGTGAGCTGTGAGTAATGTGAAAATTGATGAGAAACAATTTTAAATTTGCAAATATTAATTTGCATAAGTAGTTCCTGATAACTGAACAGCAAAACACGAGAATTCTTCAGTGCCCTTCTATGCTTCTGTGACAAAAACTTGTAGGGGTTACGTAACTTGTTGCAGCGAAAATTTTACTATAAAAAACCGCAGAAAGGCAGCAAAATGTCATTCGACTTTAGTTTTTTCGACGCCTTCACTCGAGCAAAAAGCACAAGCAGGAAAATGAAGTTTGGTACGTGGAAAGTTCTGAAGAAAAAAATAAATTTTTTGCAAAAAAAAAGAAAATATCAAAAATCTAGGATCGTCCTACAAAAGTGAAATGGAAAAAAAAAACAATTTAAAACAAACAAAAAATAAGCTTAACACCAGCAAAATTACAGAAGCAAATTAAACAAAAAAAAAAACTAACATTTAAATATTTAACTCAGATACTTGAAGGCCAGTGCGGCAATACATACAAACAGTCAAATATACGCTTTAAAAAAGAAACCCTTATTAAACATATTTTGGCGATTTTGTTAAGTGTTGGTCCAACTTCTCAATTTTGTGGCGTGCGACATGATGTTGGTACACAAATGGAAGGACCTACAGGGAAACCATTTCATGGCAGAAATACCCTCAAGGCTTGTCATTGCCTGCTGAGGGGCGACGCTATTAGAAACAAATTTTTATTTTAGAATATTGCTCTGCGCTGGGGTGGAAAATTGGTCCAAAATCTAAAAATTAAATAAACACAATTTTTAAATCATTACTATCTTGCTAAATAATGCATATAAGAATAGTAATATTCTTATTAAATTTTTTTTTCCGATTCTCGTTCATACAGCCTACGTATTCACCTTCTTCGCTTTGGTTTTTGTTGTCGCCATCCACGCAGAGTGTGACCCCGACGGCGATGGACAACCTACCTGCACCGCTGACAATGAAGGCGCTATTTCACGCAACTTCTGGGATCCAACTCACTATTGGCAATGTAAAGGAGGTGAAGCTACCTCTGTTCAATGTCCACCAAAAACTGGATTCTTAGAATCAGCTAAAGGCTGTGTCGCTTGGAGCGAATGGAAATGGACTCCACCATGCCCCGATGTGAGGCCTTAAATGTATTTTAACTTAAATATTTTCCAATATGGTCTAATGTTCAGCTCTAAATAAATGAATATGTATGTACATAATGAAAGCGCGGTGAAAGGTTTTACTCTTTGTAGTGGGTGGTTGGTTTCGTATTTATTTTTATTTTTTTATTAATATATTTTTAAGTCACAATCATCGCCGTTCTTACGGGTTAGGTATTGGTTTCTTGGAAGAAGCTTATAAAAAGAAAATGAATAAGAAATTAGTCAAGACGTCCAGCTTTAATGTAGATGTGGAGAATCGCTTCTAGGAACTTCTGTCTCCTGATCAAAAAACCAAGAAGCAAAATGATCTCAATGTGAAAGACTTCAAATACGGTTTGAGTGCTGTTGATGTACGTTTCGCCCAAGGAGCCAACATCGACTCGAATCACCACCTTGTTTCAACTAAGATCCGCTTGCAACTATGTAGAAAGTCCGGCTTAAACAAGCAACAAACAAACAAGACAAGGTGATAACAGCAATAATGCGGCTTCGGAATACCGGCCGAGTGGAAAAAATACAGTGGCGAACAGCTATTTGAGCGCGTGTACCAACTGTTAAGCGCCATTTGCTCAGATGACTATGCACATGCAATTACAGGAGGGGCGCACAGTCCACTTGAAAGATGCTAATGTGGTGACAGGTAATAAGGTCAATGGAAATAAGGTCAATTGACTTTATTTCCCACCCTGCTGCGAAATAAAGTCAATTGACATTATTACCTTTTCAAAAGCGAAATAAAGTCAACAAAAATTTGGAAATAAAGTCATTGACGCTATTTCCTCATTCAAATGCTTAAAGTATATCGATTCATAGAAAAAAATGTTGTTCTTACAATAAACATTGCCCCGTAAGTGTGGTTTTTTAATAGATGAAAAAGGTTATTGCCAAATCCTCAGTGTTGTGATATTAATCCACACACAATCATGAACTACCACCATTTGATTTCATTAGAAAATTTAAATTACGAATATGTAAAAACACGATGCGAAAAACTAAACGCCTGCGCATAGCTGGAATACGAGAAATATTTGTTGAAAGAGTGTAGAAATGATCCATAACTTGCAAAACAAAATAAAGCGAACATTATTAAATTGAAGAAACACATGTCCAAAACGAATTCGGAATGTCTAAGGTGGAAAATAAACCAACTTTTCTATAAAGAAACAATTATAGAAAAAGAATTTTCTTACACTGTATTCATGTCTCCGCCACCAATTTGTGACGACATCATTTAAAAGCAGCTAAGGAGAATGACGACACTATTTATTAGATGGCACATTTAACGAGCCAATGTGCCAAAATGCGGGTATAAACAATTATTGATTATTTAATATCGGAACCGAGATCATATAAGTTAATTGATTGGTTTTCACACACTTTTGAAACACAAATTAAATGCTTTTTTACTGCAGATAAGTTGTTGCCCCAAAACACAGCAGAAGTCTTCCAATCAGGGCTGGCAACTATCCTTAGTTATGAGGTGCCATATTGAGGATAAAAAAGTGCCAAAGTGTGCCAGACAGAAAAGTAAAAGTGCCAAAAAAGGTGTCATTCCTTTTAATCATTCACATTTAGCAATAAAATAAAGCTACATTTTACAAACAAAAGTGCAATCATAAAATAAGATAAACCAGTTGAATAGCCTTTATAAATTAGAAAATTTTAGTTGAGAAAAAGAAGTGCACCCAAAGGATTTCACAAAAATGTATTGAAATGTTATTTTTTACAAAAGTGCCATTTTGGTACTTTGTGCCAAATTGAAAAATTGAGTATCATTTAAAGTAAAATAGGGACAAATGGCACGGTTTGAGCCAAGTTGGCATCCCTGCTTCCAATAACTTACACATATAAAAATGTGAAATATCGAGGGCTTGAATTCATTAATACCCTCTATCTGCAATTTGCACAAAAACTAATTTCTGATTTTAGAAACCATCTGGAACTTATTAACTGTCGTTATATAAGGTAGCATTAATATTATGGATGACAGTTAAAGCTTAGGTGGATTTTTATATCAGAATTTTATCTTTGTGAAAAGTGTGCAGATAGAGGGTATTTTATTGAATATAAGCCCTCGATGTTTAAAATATATAAAAATTTTATTTCAACGTATACAAAAAATAAACCTACCTGCATTACAGCACGTCGGGTGACGGGGAAGGGGGGCCAGGGGGCCGCGGCGTAGCGTGACGTGGTGTGCGCGCCGTTCGCGTGGGGTACGCGGGGCGGGGCGCGAGCGCGGCGCGGCGCGCGCGGTGTGGCGCGCTGACGCGGGCCGCCGGGAAGCTAAGCAAATTTAATGTTTGAAAGCGAAATAATGTCAATGGATTTTATTTCGTTTTTAAAAAGGTAATAATGTCAATTGACTTTATTTCGCACCAGGGTGGGAAATAAAGTCAATTGACCTTATTTCCGTTGATCTTATTACCTGTCACCGCTAATGTTTGTGCCAATTAGTGATCTGTAAGTTATTATGCATAAATCATAAAAACGATAATAGAAGATATTCCCAACATGGGAAGAAATTTCCAATCGACAATTCTGTGCGAAAGACTGAAATCCATCATGAAGCAACTAATTTGGCATTGCCAGTGAAAATTCGCCATTGGCAAGAAAGTCCAGGAAAACGCACTAAGAAGTTAAGTGGATCTAAATGCAACATCGCTGCAAAACTCTGCGGCTGCGTCATCTGATGATGGCTACAACGTTTAGCTCCGTGCAATATGCCCAAATTGGGAAGGACCTGTCCGCGCCGTTCGCAGTTAAAAGTGGCTGAAAATTGGGCGATTAACTTTCCGTGCGAGTTCTTTAATCTGGTGTTGGAAAATGTTGTTTATTAAAATCAAAAGTGGATATTTGTTTATACCGTAGTATTATACGATTTTTGGAGAGCTTTGCGAAACTTGTCGAAAGAGGGCTGTGGCCTGTGTTCTAAGTATGTAAGACCCTAATATCTGTTATTTTTGTTTTGTACAACGCCGCACTGGGTGACAAAGCTTCTACTTCAAATAACAGTCGTAGAAGCAATGGTTTATTATATATATTTTCTCGTTATTTTTAACATTGCACCTATCAACAGCAAGTTGAAAACAATTTTCTTAACAAAATTTTTACCTAAGTGCAGTACAGTGCAGGAAGACATAAAAAGCAAACGAATTCTTGTTTTCGCATATCAAGATCATTTCGTTCAATGTTGACTCTTAACACCTTTGGAGGTAAAGAATTTTTTTTGGTCTGACTAGTATCAACATATGTACATATGTATGTACGTTTGTACGCGCGCTTACTGTCGTCTAACGGCCTCTGCAGCCAACTAACTGCCAAATGGCCAACGTATTCAACTGATTGTTTAGCATTGATAGTGAACAGACGTCGCGAGCGGTGAACATTATTTGTAGACACTATGCTCCTATTTATTTTCAGGTGTTTATGGGTGTTCTGCCGCGCTTTTGGGTACACACACATAGGCACATTTTAATACACACTATATACGTTTTATATTTCTACATTCGCATAGTTTACTTTATTCGATTATCCTAAGCAAATATCTACAAACAGTCGTACATATATATTTTCATGTAACGGCTAACCTATTTTCATTACAAATTTATATGAAATCGATTTTGTTTTATTTTTTCAATTTCTGTGTTTCCATTCTAGTTGTTCAAGGTGGAGATGCTGATAACTGAGCAATAGCAGCTACAGTGTTTTGTATTTGAAGACAATATACTATCATACATTCGTATGCACACATATACATATGTTCATGTTTATGTATAGTTGCGTAGGTCAGGTCATCACAATTCACACCCTCACTTGTTTGGTAAGTTCAAAATGCAATAAAAGGCATATCTCTAATCTCTACAATAGCAATGGTTTCTTTATTTGAATTGTCGCAGTTAATTGGTAAAGAATTGACTTGCAGTTCAAAGCGTTTTTATGGAAGTTTGCTACAATGCCTGCATAAAGTTGTCATAAGATTATATTGCTTCATGTGAACTCTTATCTTTTCTGAAATAAAACAAGCTAAGAAAAAAATTAAACTGGGTTCTGTGTGTTGTTGGTTTTATTTTTAGCAGCCTCACGGAAGTTGCGAAGATACTCACATGATAAACTACTTAAGTATACGAGGAGAAGTAAAGAAGAAAAGCGCCTTATTTGAACTTGTCTACACAAAGTATTGGCTAATCGCGATCTCTTTAATTTTGTTTAAAACGAACCATTTCTACCCATTTAATGCTCTCTCTCCCATTTTACATTCGAATTTGAAGCAATTTTTTTTTTGTTTACTTTTACTTATCATATGTGTGGCGTAGAACAAATTTCAAATTTGTTTGTTGAATTATAAACACCTAATGTTCACAATTTCACAGTTTACACAAAAAATGTTTAAAATTTGCTCTATATTTTTTTTTAATTTATGCATGTAAAGGGAGGTAACCAGTTTTCTCTCCTATTGTGTGCAAAGTTAAACACTGCTTACTTTTAAATACCAAATTTGTCGCGTAGGGGGCCAGATTACATATAAAATGTTTAAAATTGGGAGCACTTTATATTTATTATTTGTAAGAAATATATTTTAACTTTCAAAATTTTTACAATTTTAAACATCTCATGTGTGTATCTATATGTATGTTTTAAACACCTAATGTTCAAAATCAAATCTTGAACATCTTATATTTATATATTTACACAGATTCTGGTTGAAAAATAGACACTTTTTAGTAGTAGATTTACATACACTTTTTAGAGTGCAGTTCAGCCAGTATTTCGTCGGTCCCAGTATATTTATTTGGTCTAGTAGAGGGCCCTCACCTTTGTCGTTTAGTATTGGTCTGGGTTCTCTTTCATGATACGCGTCACTCAAAAGCGCTGAGCGGCGATCAATCTGTATCTTAGGTTTGTTCAGTGCTGATCAGTGTTGCCAGAACTTTTTGAGCCGACCGGCTAGATTGGCAAAAAAAAGCGGCTAAAAACGGCTAAAATGTTTTAGTGAAATTTCACATAGACTCTGGCAAAAACCGGCTAAAATGTTTTAGTGAAAATTCACATGCTTTATTTAAATAAATCGCAAGAAACGAAAGACTAGTTAACACCATTAATTTATATCGAGTGTATATTCCTCATCATCAAATGAATCACTATTGTATATATCACCTGAATTCATTAATTTTAAGAGATCGTCATCTACAGTAAAATTATGGCAGCATTTATCTTCACGTTTTAAAGCGTATCTTATATATAAAATAGCGTTTAACGTTTTAACGCACATTGGAGTTCTTTGCTTAGTTTTTATTATATTCATTGAACTAAATATTCGCTCTACTTCTGCATTACTTATAGACAAAACAAGAAAACTAAAAACTAGGTTGGGAAGGTCAGCAAGGGGTTTTCTCCTAGGGCATTTCGAAATTGATAAACTTCGGCCCAAAATTTTACAGCTGAGTCTAAATCAGTGCTCGTCAAACTTTTGAGTGTGACGGACCGGCTGCAGTTTTTCTATTACGTCGGGGACCGGTACCTTTTTTTATTGATTATTTTTCGTTTACGATCATCTCACATATGTATTAAAATTTGTTTAAATGAATTTCTTTATTAGCCGGGTGTCTATATATGACCTATTACCATTTAATGATAGCAGATATTAGCGATTTTTTATGAATGTTTAACAAATTTAAGTTGTTTTTATTATACAAGTTGTATATAGCCTCATTAAACAGTAATATAAAACATCAAAAAATCGTTGTCCATTTCGCGACGCCCTTTGCGGACCGGCGACTTATGGCTTACGGACCGGCACCGGTCCGCGGACCACCACTTTGGCGAGCACTGGTCTAAATTACTCCAGGTATGTAACGTTAACCGTTGCCATTGCATCTCTATGGATGTTATTTCGTCGGCATTATATTAGTGTTTTTGTTGCTGTAGTTGAACAAATACTTTTGGTTTAATTACTCTTAATGCATTTCCAACCGAAAAAAGTCAATTTTTTTAGTGTGACAATATTTGTAGGGAGGCGTTGGCGTAATTCCTTTATTAAAGTGATAATAAAATAGCGACCATTTTCTCGAATTATTTTCTCGGCTTCGTGGTCAAAAGCGTTTGAGCTTACTTTTGTTTTTAAATACTCTTCAAAACTGTGATAAAACTGAGGAAATGGAGCAAGGTATGGTTCCATTCATTGCGCCTGGAACCGAGGTACTTTCTTAGCAAGATAGGTAAGTGATAAACCATTCGACTACGCAAACTGTTGGCTTAATTATTTGAGATTATGGCAGTCGATAACGCGAAGTCTTTCAAGCCTTCAGTCCTCGGCATCGCGTACCCAGATTAAATGGACGACTTGCATTACATAGAAGATTTTAGAACTGGCTGTTATTTGTGTGTAAGAACATCAGCAGGACAAGTTTAATATACTTCGGTTTTATTAAGGGTCTAAATAAGTACTTTCTTCCAAAGAGTCAAGATCTTTGTATTTGCATTGAATCGATCAAATTCTGCCTTGCAATCACTTTATCTCCGCTTGGCGTATTTTTAAGTGTCTTGCCATGTGTTTTGGTGCAAAATTTTAACTGATTTTGGCACAAATATTTACACGCTTTCCGTTGCACGATTTTTAACTTCCCGCCTTTTGCACTAGCATACACTAAACATCACAAAAATAACTACACAACTTTTGTGACTAGGTCAACACTTTGTCGATGCACAAACTGTTCATTTGGTGATTTCCAATTACAATTGAATTAGAAAATACCGCAATTCCGAGTCACCCTTAATCGGTGTCGTTGCGGTCGCACCGGTGGTGTCGGTGGCGGCGGTCGGTAGTGTTGGTGGTAATGTTAGCTTGGAACGTTATTGACGGTGTCATGGCTGGGCTGCAGCGCATGCTGTTTCTATTGTTGTTGCTGCTGTTAACCTGTTATCTATGCTACTCATCTCAACATAGCGGGATTAGCTTTTCTCGCGCGGACTCGCTTGTCTTTCGTTTCCTTCTCCTTCGATTTAGGCTCAGCCATTTTAGCTGAGTGTAGCTGTTTTTGGTAATGACGCTCAATGCACTTCAGACTTGACTTGGTTTGCCCGTGCGCCTGTGAATGAGGAGTGAGTGAGCGCAAGCGCGCGTGCGTCATTTGCCAATTGCGGCCGCTGTGTGCAGCATGTGGCAATGCTGGTTGGCATGTGAATGTCATGTCGATCGAACGACACGATCCTTGCACGTCCAAAGCGCGCCTTCTATATTTGTGCTAGTCTTCCATTGTAAGAGTACTTTTCTCGTTTTTTTCATGTGTTTGCATACTTTTTCCAATCGACAAATTTACATAAGAAACATGTTGCAACTGCAACAACAAAACAATCATCAACGGTAGTTGGCTGACACATTAGGCATCGGTAAGGTAAGCTGCGGTTAAATCTCATGAGGATTTTCACCATAAGGTGCAAGTTGTATATTTTGTGGCTAAAACTTACTTGTAGGCATGTAATGCCTACATATTTACTATTAACGTATAGAATTTGGCGACGCTTGCAAAAATTAACTGGAGATGAGCAGATTTCTTTGCTTTTTAATAGAGACTTGACACTTGAAGTAACCCCCCTCGGCAAAGCCATTACTCAGCAATTCTAGAGAAACCCTTTTCAGTGTTTACTAAGTGGAAAAACTCTTTACTTCACACTTGTACCATCTTTTATTTGGCTAAATTTTCTAGTTGTTTAACTGTAGAAAAGTCAGACATTATATATTAGGTTAAGTAGTATTTAGAGGAAGGAGGAAATCACTTATCTCTCCAAGATCATCGAATGCGCATATACTAGGTTAAATGAGAACCTAGTTCCCCTTAGACTGGTGGCACACATTCCGACATTAAAGAGCTTAATACTATCGCTCCCGAAAGTGAAATACTAGAGCGTCATTTGGGACAGGAAACTGAATTGCTTCATGGAAAGTCAGGCGGACAGAATTGGCTTGCCGTCTAAAGACTTTTGCCGAAACGCCGTGACAAAGAAGAAATTGGGAGTGTTGAGAACTACATCTGTCACGGATCTGCCCTATCCTGGACAAGAATACGCTCATTTTACCATTACATTGCCGCCATTGTCTGTCTGGCGGCGATAAGCGATGCAGGCATTCATGAATTTTTGCGCTTTATTTACCAAACTTACTGGTTCTACTTCTAGGTGAACGTACGTGATCGAATTCGAGCTCACAATTGGTACCTTGATGGACCCCCTTGGTCCAAATTGTTCTCTCTCCTACATTGAATGCAGGAAGTCACTTCCACCTAACCTGGTTGCGAAACATACTCCGGTAGTCTTGCCTGCTTTGACCACAGGTGTGACGTAGGGCAAGACATTAGGTGCAAAGATGTGGTGTTTCGGAACGCCCACTCAACAAACAAACACTTGACCCTATTAGACAGCACAAACGAACGCCAGCTATCGAGAAAGCTAAGCATTAGGCGTCGATACCTTATAGTGAATAGAACCATCTCCGTCTCCCGCTATGAATAGCAAACCCGCTGCTAACAGATAAATTCGTGAATAATTATTCGTATGATTTTGGCTGTCTGAGTTTATACCATGCATGTACCCACAAACTTAGACCCTACGATAAGTGTCACGTCGACGGCGTAAGCGATTACTCGGCAGCTGCTACTTTCCAGCTCTTGTGGACGTCGTTGACGACGAAAATCCAGAGAAATGGATAAAGAAAGTCCGTTGTGGTGTACCTCCATAGTCTCTATATCGGTGATTTCACACGGTTTGCGATTTAGTGGGAAGCTCGTATCGAAGAGAAACTTACGAGATTCCTCCACGCTCACCGTTTTGTTTCTGTCGTCACTCAAGTACCCCCATCGAACGAAGCTCAGCTAGCCATTAATGCTTTGCAGAATTTCCTCGTTTAGCCTTATTTTGTTCAGATCTAAAGATTCCTAATCCGAAGTCCAAATCAGAAGCGTCTTGTAGACGTTTTGAGTTATGCAAGCTGGGGGTTTCCTACCCGGTGGCCTGCTAGATCATCAATCGAGCGCTCCGTAAGAGCAGAATTCTCGTGGGGAGCTTCTGGAAGTAGTTGCTTCAGAGAGGTCTTTTTAAGCAATTATCAGCAGACAATATTCACCATGAGAATTGAAAAGCTATGAGCTTTCAACGAACTAGGCCACAAATTAGTGAACCTGGCCATGTATTTTAACGTTATGGGTTTCGCTATTGCAGTCTCGAATTTCGGTTGTGCTTAGCCTAAAAATGTCCACACATAATACTCTGGCATAAGTATGTATGCACCTTAAGCGCGCATTGTTGAACAACACTCCTATTCCGCAACAACGGTAAAGTTGCTCGTCAATTTGAATTGGAAATATTTTGCGCGCCAAATGTGGCGTCGAAACATTCCTGTCACTGTCACCGCGAGCAAATGGTCGTAGCGGTTTACGTCCGTTGGTCGTTTTCATCATTCAACAGCCAATTATTTAACACCATCACCATAGGCAGAGGGTGACAACACCAACAAAAAAAAGCATTCCAAAGATAAGCCACACTCCAAAAACAAAACACAAAAACACACAGTATCCGGAACTGG
>NW_023458559.1:78750369-78760368 GCF_013731165.1 Rhagoletis pomonella | reverse complement strand
CCACACTCCAAAAACAAAACACAAAAACACACAGTATCCGGAACTGGATGGGTGGCGAAAAAGGAGATGGAGTAGGAAAAGCAGTGAAGGGAACAGATCGGCTATGGCTACGGTGACCATAAATATGGATTCAAAATGAAGGACAATTTTTCAAAAATATGCCTACATATATTTACGTAGTATAAAAATGTCAAAAGAGTATATATGATTCTAAATTCTTAAATTCTTGCCGGCCGCTGTGGTGTAGTGGTAAGCAGTGCGCGCTTCAACTCCGCAACGCCTGGGTTCAAGCCCTGGTCAAAGCAACATCGCAAAAAATATAGAAAAAGGTTTTTTCTTAACAGCGGTCGTCCCTCGGCAAGCAATGGCAAACCTCCGAGTGTATTTCTGCCATGAAAAACAGCTTCTCACAATCGCCGTTCGGAGTCGGCGTAAAATTGTAGGTCCCTCCGCTTTGTGTGACAACATCAAGGCGCACGCCACAAATTGGAGGAGAAGCTCGGCCAAACACTAACATATGTTTAAGCGCCAATCTATTATTATTATTATTAAATTCTTAATACATTTTAAACTTAAAAAATTAATCACGTTTTTTTTCATCGATATTAATCTTTTTTTACATAAATATTTATGAAAGTATAGTAATACATATTATAATTACAATAGCTTACACGAAGAGTGAAAATCTTTAAAAGATTATTTTATACTAAAATTTTGAGTTTTTTTGCACTTTTCGCAGTTATTTGTCAAAAATCGACGTCAGGAATCGACGTAAACGACGAGTTACAAAGTGCCCTTTACAAAAATATATAATTAGTGCAGATTGCGCTCCATAGCATCTACATATCTAATCCGATTTTCATTATCTTTTGCTCAAAATTTACTATAATGATATATATTCTTTATCGAATTTGTAAAATAATGAAAAAAATAATCAAATGAAACTGCGTATTTGATTGAAAATCTCACTTTTTTCGATTTAGACGACAAAATGCAAATGGTCGCCTGTAGCACTAATAATTTTCATTGAAGTCGCCACAAGTTATATATTTTGGTAAGAGGCATATCAATACCCTCATGAGATATGAAAAAACTACGAAAAGTGCCAAAAAACACTTTTTTGAAAAAATCCATCCATTGTCCGATAATTTTAAAATAACGAATATAATGCGGGACAAATGCAGGACACGTGGAAAAAATCAGTACATTTTCAGGGTTTTTAGGTTTGAAAAACTACGCAGGACCGACCTTTGAAAAACAGTACGGTCCTGCAAAAAAACAGAACGGATGGTCACCGTAGCTATGGCAGATGGCAGGCAGGCAACGTCCTCAACGACGCCACACAAATAGTAGAAATCACGATTTTTCCATAGAAATGTTCAGTGGTTACAACATGAGTTTCATGATCGTACAAAAAGCGCTTGAATCAAATGAATGACAAATAAATAAAATAGGTAAAAAAATAGCAAACAACAAACAGCAAACTAAGGGAAAGAACTCAGTGCATGCAGCAGGTAAGTGGGCGGCACGCGAACCAAGTCAGCGGAGTATAGGAATATATGCATACATACATACATAGTATATAGTTGAAGAGGTGACGGTTGTGGACGAAAGCGATTAGAATAAATAAACAATTCACACTAGCTGACGGTTTGGAATTCTATGCGCGAATCTGAAGCCACTCAGTTAAAAAATTTGGCAAAATAAATTACTTACAATAAAAAATGAGAGAACACTTATGGCAGATCATGGTGAATGTAGCGTTGAATGCAACGTTTCAATGCGTATGTGCTCCGATAAAATATATATTTTTCTCTAAAAACTCATAAAGCTAAAAAGTACGTATGCATAAGAATCACTAAAAAGTCCTCAGAAAACCTAAGAACAAAATAGTTTTTTTTTCGGTAAAAATGTTCTTTTTGGTTTTCATCTCCCGTTATTGTGAAGAAATAAAAAGCCATTTTTTCAAAATGCTTTTGCGCGAACATCTTTAATTGGTTTTTTTTTTATTATTTTGAAGGATCCGTACAGCTGATCGGCCTTTTCTTTCTGGTTCCTGCGCATACAGTGCCGGGCAAATAAATAGCGAATGGACATTTTAAGTAGTTTTGGCTATTCTTTGTTTGTTTTTTACTTTTCTTTATTTTGAAGGTGCAGCTCACTAGCTAAGAAAAACCATATAAGTCCGAATTTCAAACTTTATAAAAACTTAAGAAAATTTCAATTTCGAATTTCATAAAAACATTCAAAACAGAATTTGTTGTAGAATAAATTCTAGTATAAAAAAGCAAGTTTTAACTGCGAAAAATTAACTTTGATTTTTGGCATTTGTTTTGTTGACATCAACGGTTAGTCCTAGCTATATCAAGTTTGCACCTCGTTGTACAAAACTTTACCTAAAATTTTTTGATTGAAAACTGTCAAATTTTTAGAAATCATGTACCAGGTTTGACATGTTGTCTTACACGGTGATTGTGAACCATAATTTCATTTAAAATAATTATAAACATTAAATAAACAAAGGAAAAATAGCCAAACAAAAATTTCGCTCCTCTAACCTGTGCAAAAGGGTGTGGTCGTTGTGCTGGTTATGCAGTTACAGTTGCATGGCTATACTCCATCCCGACTCTTGCGTCCTCGATAAATGCAAATTGAAATGATTTCTACTGAAAATTCGTGTATATGTAAATATTCTATTTTATAAGTCCTCTGATTAAAATTGTAACCACAAGACTTGTATTGCAATTTTGAATATTTTTTATTAACTTTCAGTATAGAGCGCTTTTTTCGCTTATTATAAAAATCTAAACTGCTTTCTTTATATACTGGATGTGAAGAAACTTTAATAAAAAGTTTCGGTTTTCATATTTTTACCACGACTGTGGATAGGATTACTGTCTTAGTAACTTTGGTATTTCAACTTAGAACTTCGATGTTTAGTTCACATAAATAGTTCTGGTATAAATCAACAAAAACGCTTAAGAGAATTTAGTAGTGAAAATTAGCTACGAAACTTAGTAGGAAAAAAGTTCATATGTTCTACGTGCTAAGTGGTTTTATGTGCGATTCTTAGTAAAATTTACATACGTTTTTCTCTGGGCTATCTTATAAAATCTCGGACCTTAACTCGACTTACGCAGATTAATTCTCCAGCTACCGCATTTATTTCGTAACAATGCTCACAACCGCACCCACACCTGTATATACATACATATGTACGTATGTATAATTGTATGTACATGCGCATAGCCGCTTTAATACGAGTAACAAAAGCGTGACCGACGCCATTAGTTAGTGTGCGTAGAAGCATTTCCGCGTTTGCCGACTGTCAAGCAACAACACGGCATACGATCAATACCTACTGGGTGGGTGGCATACAACGTCAATGGTGGGCCACTTTGCGCCACTCAGGTATTATAGAAAGCAAAGCTGATAAGCCATGGATGGCCCTCCAAGTAGTCATCGCAGTTTATCTATATATATATATAAGTATGTATGCATCTTTGAATGTGGCACAGCAGTAAAGTATTGCTGCAGTGCCTTCAAAAGCTGATGATGCAACATTTCGCAACAACTGAGAGTACATAAATATGTATACTACCTGCATATTTTATGAGTTTGTTGCAATGCTAACTGCCTCTTGGCTGTAGTTTCTAGCAACATGCAACATGCGTTTGCTGCGCATGAAAAATGGCACGTTCAGGTCAATGTCATATTCGTGGTTTGTACTTTTCTTTTCGCGCACTGAAAACCCGGATGCTTACAAACACATTCGCATAAATATGTAATTCTTATATAAAGTGAGCCTTGCTCTGAACTCATTACTTTTTCATAGGCAACAACACTTTCTTCTCTGCCGCTTTGCTATGTAGCTTTGGCTTTGACTTTGGCTTGGTGGTGTTGTTCGACTTTGAAACAGCGCGCATCATAACTCATAAAAGACATTGTGGGTGGGTGCCGAATTTCCATGACTTCTAAAGATTTTGTTACAATATATTTACTTATGAGCAAAACTCACATACTTCATACTTCGTTGTACGATGGCTGTAGAAAGTTGCAAGTTGTTGTGAGTTTTTATTGCTTTCGTGTTTTCGCATGTATGAGGAGTAATCCAAGAGTAATGAGAACTGTTATGTGAAACAACGTTAAACGTTTCGAGCCTCTGAACTGTTTCGCCAATGCCTTTTTATACCCGAGCGCACTTGTGCACAAGGGTTTTATAACTTTGTTCGCATAACGGTTGTTTGTAACAGCCAAAACGAATCAAGTTTGAATATGGTGATACAATTTGGCCATATTTGCGTCAGACGAAAGAGGGTTAAGAGGATTGTATTTTTTAAGTATTTTGTAGAGGGTTGCCATCTGTTTGAAGAGTCAGATTTAATTTAATTATAAACAAGTTAAATAAAAAATGTATTAAAATATGGGTGTCAAACATTTAGGGTATGTAGAGTTTTGGAAGGGTTGCCACGTATTTCAGAATTTAATTCAGATCGAATTATTTAATAACTTAACTGACTTATTACGATATGGGTATCAATCAATATGTGAAGGTTGCCACCTGTTTAAAAAGTCAAATTCAACTTGGGTTAAGGGAATTAGATAATAAAAATCTGAATGTCAGAGAAAAGACCCTTAAGAAGGTTTCGGTTTGAAGGGGACTAAAAAAAAATTAAAATGTGATAATCTCCTAAGTGTTAGGCTAAGTTTAAATATGTTTAGTTTTATTGAAATAAATTACTCCATATGTAATGCGAAAAAATTTTTATACACTCAGCGAAGTGGGTGGGGGAAAACTAGTGCATACATAAATATGCATAAATATACGTATTTATTATTCTCCCATACCAATTAGGGTGGTCCAAAATCTATGTGAAAAAGTAAAGTCGGAATTTTAATGCCGGAATTTCGATCGGAAAACTCCTTTTCGCTTCGGGAGACTGCCATTAACAATACCTAATTGTTTATTTAACGATTATTTCATAGCAACTATATTTTATAGGTCCGCCAAAAACCCCATAAAATGCAATGGGGGACCAATAAAAATCGTTAATATTAAAAATGGTTAAATAAACAATTGGGTATTATAATTGGAAGTCTCCTGAAGATAGCTAGCATTTGCCAATCGAAAAATATTGATTTTTAAGAATTCTATACCTACCATTTCTACGAAAAGTTTTTTTTTATTGCTTTGCGCGACCTCTAAACTTGAAGGGTAAACGTATTATATTTCCGACTTCAATTTTTTTTTTTGCCACCCTAATGTCCATATGTACTTAACGTCCATATTCATGTCATGTCTTTTATTTTTTAGATTTCCCAAGATGTAAAAGTGTGATTTTTCGCATTTTGCATTTTTGAGTATCCACTTCACAACCAACTACGCTGTCACATTTGCATTTTAAGTTCTTTTTCTGCGCACACAAAACTGCTTTTGCATTCATTGTTCAAAATGTAGAATTGTCTCGTTTGCCGGTAGACACATGTATACATACATAAGTACATACCTACTATTTGGAAATGCACACAAATATTTGTTATGGCGATTCGTGCGCACATTGTTTTTCCATTGAAATTTCGCAAAAAGCTCCCTTCGCCAACCGTTTTGGCTTTAAGAACAAAAAAATCACAACAATTACATATTTATTTAAATTGGCGATTACACATACACTCGCACATATGCACAAATGTATGCAAATTGATGAAAAATTTCAAACACGTTGGAAAATTAGCCGGTATATGCTATACAAAACGAAAGAGTTAAGCGAAGGCAAATATTTTGTGCTTAAATTGCCGCATTGTAGTCGAATAAATGGCGAATATTTATTTTGGACACATACAATGAAGTGTTGCAAAATTCGATTTCGTCGCTTGTTTGTCACGAACATGATTGGCATTTTTAAGTTGGGTAAGGATTGTGGCTGCTAGTTGGCTTACACAAAGTTGTTGGCATCGTTTTGAGCAGAATAACGAATGTAAATACATTGCAAAGACAAAAAAAGGCTTCAAGATTATCTTCGAGCTATAATTGTAGAAAAAAATACGTTTAAAAGTTGTATCCTGATCAGTAGTCAACACTTTTTTAGTTTCTTCAAGCTCGTACAAAAGGGAACAGTTTGTTCGAAATAAACAAAAAAACAAGTAAGAAAGTCTAAGTTCGGGCGGAGCCGAACATTAAATACCCGGCGCAAGTATTAAATATATGTTTTTTCTCCTTTCCGAAACCTTCCGCTAGATGGTAAGCCGGGGTGTATCAATTTTGAGTAAATTAGCGTCCTTAGATTTCGAAATATTGAAGTTTCAAGCATTTCTGAAATTTACCGTTATATGAGAAGCGGCCGTTATTTTAGTCCGATTTCAATAATTTTCAACGTTTTGCTTATATGTGGCAAGCACAATAACCACGCCGAGTTTGGTACAAATTAGTATAACGGTTACCGATATACATATATGTGATCATAAGTGGGCGGTGCCACGCCCATTTTCCAAAATTTTACCATAAACGTATTTCTTGGTAAAGAATTGTTGCAAGCATCAATTTTGAATAAATTAGCTTTAATATTTACTGATTTATCGAAGATTTTGTATTTCTCTAAATTACCGTTATATGGGATGTGGGCGTGGTTATTCTCCTATTTTCAAAATATTCGGCCATTTCGTATGTTATATCAAGGCGAACAACTGTGCCAAGTTTGGAAGAAATTGGTGCAGCGGTTACCAAGATATGCACATGTAACCATAAGTGGGCGTGGCTACGCCCATTTTCCAAAAATTTATAATATTCTCATTTTTCGTCTAAAAATTTTTGTAAATATCAATTTTGAGTGAATAACCTAAAGTAGTTACTAAAATATCGCAGTTTTCGTATTTCTGAAAATTACCGTTATATGGGAAGTAGGCGTGGTTATTGAGCGATTTTAAAAATTTTCGGCCATTTGGTATATTCTGCGATGGCCAACAACTGTGCCAAGTTTGGAAGAAATTGGTGCAGCGGTTACCAAGATATACACATGTAACCATAAGTGGGCGTGGCTACGCCCATTTTCCAAAAGTTTATAATATTCTTATTTTTCGTCTAAAAATTATTGTAAATATCAATTTTGAGTGAATTATATTCAGTAGTTACTAAAATAGCGCAGTTTTCCTATTTCTGGAAATTACCGTTATATGGGAAGTGGGCGTGGCCAAAGTCCAATTTCGCTCATTTTCAATACCAACCTACCTTGGATTAAGGGAAACCTACATACCAAATTTCGTTGAGATATCTCAATTTTTGCTCGAGTTATCGTGTACACGGGCGGACGGACAGACGGACAGACGGACGGACAGACAGACATGGCTTAATCGATTTATTTTTTCATCCTGCTCATTTATGTATACATTTGTCTATATCTATCTCGATTCGTTTTGGCTGTCACAAACAACCGTTATGTGAACAAAATTAATATACCCTTGTGCACAAGTAGGGATGCAAATTTTGGGAAGTAACATCGATACATCGATGTTTCGATGCATCGGACAAATGAACATCGATGCTAAAATACATCGCCACAAAATCATCGATATATCCATGGTTTTCGATGTTTCCAAATTTGTTAGGTTGTAGTCACATTGAAAGGAAAATTTAGTACTTTTCAATTCATACTCTTTGTAATTCAATTAGAAAAATACTTACATATGGATGTATTTCCCTGTATTTCTTTAATATTCCTTTGCCCTTCCTATAAATATAATAAAAATGCATGCCGTCGTAAGTTCGCCGAGCCTAAAGTTCCAAGCCCCAAATTCGTTGATATTTCAACGGGAACCCGGTCCCTTTTTAATGATTATATACGCATTTTTAATAACGAAAGATAACAGTATACACAGAATTTCTGAATTTTCCCCAAAAGAATAAGTAATAAAATTCATGGGCAGTCAAAAAATTTTAGGAGCATAATGGGTAAGTTGAATTCACTAAATCATCACACTAAAGTCGATGTTAAAACATCGCTGAAACTGGCATCGATGTATCGTCATTTTAGCGATTTTAGGAAATTGTAAACATCGATGGCAAACATCGATTTTGAACCGATATTATCGATGTTTCAAAAATATCGATGCATCGTTTGCATCCCTATGCACAAGTGCGCTCGGGTATAATAATAGACAGTAGACAGTACTCGCATTCTCCTTTGCGACTACTCACTGAGTTCCAGGCTGACTCTCTCTCAGTCAAAAGTCAAGGAATTCTACAATTCTGACTTTGGGAGATATAAGAGACTTCTTTAAATACTTTTTTCGGAGAAAATTTAAGAGGATCTAATTTAAAAGAAAAGACAACGAGGTTGAGTTTACGGACAGCCAATTCATTAAGTCTCAATCGTATTTATTATTGTTTTGCTCTTTTCTCAAAAAGAGTTATGGGCCCTTGATAAAACAGGCCACTTTATCTGTCAATTTATCTATCAATTTTCCTATACCTGTGATGACCTCTACACAATGCACCGTTGCTTTAATCAGTTACATTATCTGTCAAAAGACTAAACCCCGCCCAAGTTAGTATTTTTACAAATTGGGTAAAATGATCCGAGCGAAATATAAAATTCGTTGCTGTTCAATATTTAGACATAGAAACATCAAACTAAACGAAGCAGATGATGGAGGGTGGTTACACTGCACCCTATAATGGCAATTGACGAATACACATACCATAGTCGGATATGATCAGTGTGAGGCCATCATATATAGCTAACAGAAAAAAATGTGGAATAATCTGTGATAAGGGTTCTTGTCGGCGTCAACATGGAACAATATACAGTGGTGTAAGAAATAATAGAAACTTTATATTTTGATCAGCTTTGGCTATATTCGTTTGGTTTAATCGATGTTTCATATTTTTTATAAAAATCAAGCGCATTATATAAAAAGCACCATATAAATTCCCATTTCACACTTTGTACTAAAATTAAAAAAATTCAACAAATTTTACCAAAATCCCACAAAAATTTCAAATCAAATTAAAAATCAATGCGATTTTCGAGCATCTTGAAATTTGCACTTTAACCTACTAAAATTTAATGGGCTATAAAATTACGTACCTAAAATTTTTCTGAATAAAAACTTTAAATTTCTGGGGGATTTTGGTAAAATTTGTTTTTTGTACGAAGTTTGGAATGAGGATCTATATGGTGCTGGTTATGTAATGTGCTGGAGTTTTATAAAAAAAAAATTAAATATAAACATTAAATAAACAAAAAAAAAATAGTCGAAACTGGCCAAAATTTCACTTAATAAAATTAGCTGACCACAAGTGTAAGTGCAAAAGGTACTAATTGACATAGTTCGTTTTGCAGAATCATATTTCATGTGTAAATTGCTCAGAATATTTTGAAACATGATAGGTGCTTTACTTACTGCAGCACCCCTTGAAGATAACATTCAAAAATAACACTAAAACATGACCAAAAATTAAAATATCATTTTCTGATTAGACACTCTTCAATCCTTGGTTCGATTTTGACGGTCGGAAAGTAGATATGGAACTTTTACTCTTTTATAGGTAATTTCTTATTAAATAGCAAGTGAACCCTGTATTGAGTGCTGTACCTTTTCCTGTTACCCAAAGAGGCTACACACAATGAAGTGAAACAATTAGGACAGGCCCTGTATGATGTCTTCCTGAAAGAATATACCTTGGCAGTAGGACATCAGAACTTTTTGAATATTTGGACTGAAAGACTACTACCCAAAACAGAATATAACACCACTAAGAAAAGTTATATTATATTAGCACATACAGAGTGCCGATATCTGTTTAATATATACAGTTGTATAAGTCCTCAATCATATCCACTAAGTTGTGCGCACACCAATGCTTGTGTTGCATTCAGATTGACATTTTTGGCTAACAGCAATTTATCGCCGGTGAAGCTAATGTCATTTTTTTGTAGTGACTGCAATATTTTGTTTGTCTTGGCAACAGTGCAAAGCTAACATTTGCATAGGCAAAGCAAATTA
>NW_023458559.1:78745135-78750269 GCF_013731165.1 Rhagoletis pomonella | reverse complement strand
TGCCAGCGCGCATTAGCTACGTCGTGTTGCATGCGAACTGCGGCGGCGGGCAAAACGTCGGTGGGCAGTAATGCGAAGTCAAAATGCAAAAAAGGCTTAGGGGGAGAATTTTGAAAAAATTGTAAATAGTAAATTGCAATAAGAAAATACCATAACCGACAACCAGCAAAAGTGAATTGTAATCATAAGCAAATATCAGTTAGAAATATTTGCTGCTGACATCATATTTTGCGCTTAAGCAACTTCAACAGCGAAACCAATAAAAGCCAACACCAGTGGCGCTGCTTAGTTACAGTTTATGGCTTGCCTTGGCTGTTGTTTTGCCAAAAGTTATTTATAAAGCTGGCAAAGTAAATAAGTGCAAAAAAAAAAACAAAAACGCATTCAAAGGTTCTGGCGATTGTGTGGCAAACTTAGGCGAAAAAAATCAAAAGTAAAACAATTCGCAAAGAAAAGCGAAATAGCATTTAAAACGATAACAATCACAACACTCAAGGTTCGAGCCAATTTTCGACAATGGCTCTATTTGTTAATATCAAAGGTGCATTTTTTATTTATTTATTTTTTTTTGTTTCACCATGATTTTATTTTTTTTTTTGTAATTTTTCAACTCACAGCTGGGTGTCTTGATATCTCATGACGTTGCGAAAGCTTTTAATGCCAACAAGAGAGTCACATAAGGAAGGCGGGAGATACCAAAAAAGGAAAATTAGATTTTGGGTCCCAAAGGAAGAAACTGAAATTACTAAAAACGTGACGAGAAGACAGCTGGTGATTGAGAAACAAAAACTTAGACACCTTTTCAATACCTATATCCCCTAAAAGGCTAATGTGGCCTTGGGTATAGCCAGCTTTTATTCACTTTGAAGAGCACAGACTACGTAAAATTTATGGAAAGAGGCATACATGTGTACGTAGTACCTTACAGGACTGAGAAATATTGCTCACGGTGGTATTTGCAATAGTACTTTTAATTGGCACTATAACTGTCTAGGCGATTTTGGCTGAGCTCAATAAAGTACGCCAGGCGGTCTTTTCTGTGCCAACGGATACTAATCACGATGTCGAGAGACATTCTAGCATTCTTGAATACTCATTGAAAATGCCAAGTCAAGCTAAAACTTCTTCAGCAGCGTAGATGTACAAACAGCGTACATTTTCTCATATAGCACTTGCCTCACCGGTACCAAAGTCTAAAACAGTAAGAGATTGCTAATGCGGCCGAGTCTGAGTTTCTGGCTTTAAGAATATACATACATGGAAATAAGAGGGCTGATGAATTGGTTAAGGTCGAGACATCTCTTGCTGAATCCGAAGCAGAGATAATCAACTTTCCACTCGGACTCATCAAAAGAGAACTGCATTTGGAATTTTCACATGGAAAACCTTCTCGCCTGCAAATATGCGAGGAATAGATTGCCGCCGTATGACAAACCAAATACAGAGGAACTTTTAAAGAGGTCGAGAAAAGATACACTCAGGTTAACTGCCTCGATAACAGGACACTGGCTCATTGGCGAACATGCAGCCAAAACGAGCCTCCCATACAACCTACGGTGCCGCAGCTGTAATCTAGAGAGAAATAAGGAAACGGTCCTATACTACCTTTGCGAGTGCCTAGCATTCTCACGCATAAGACATTATATACTAGGGAGATTATTCATCCAATTTCTTACGGATACCTCCAAATGCACCATTAGTAACATAGATAGATTCAAGGACAAATCCAAGTGGCGCATCATGAAAGCATTTCATATCAGGCAGCCCAGAGAGCGCGAATTAGAGTGGTGCTCTCAGCGCTAATTGGGTCCTGGGCAAGTGCTCAGGCGATGCTTGTACCAACCAACCAACCAACCACTTAATGCCATTATTTATTTTCTTATTTAAGTTCAACACGTGTACTAATATATTTTAGTGAAGCGTTTCTGCCATTTCATAAGATATGGCAAAGTCAGCGGAGCCGCTCTACTTAATTTCGCTTAACTAGCTCTATATCGTTGTAAGACTTCCTCATACAGTTCTTTCATTTAGACAGGATATTTGTACTCTTTGGCTTCGTGATCCGTCTGCTTCTCCACTACTGTTGCTATTGAAACCAAGCATTACCAAGCCCAAGGTGCAGGACCAAAATAATGGAGTGTTGGTTGATAGGATTTTAGTGGGAAAGTGAAGAGTTGATGTCGGGAATATTCTTTTCATAAGCCGAAAATAAGTACAATTGGTATATCGTGGTCGAGTTCGGATAAGCAAGAGTTCAGGCGAGTGCAATATCAGAACTTAAATGACCCAAAGTGACGCGGGTTTCACCCGGCATCTGAAGCTCTTCGTCTGCTATTGCTGGTGATTGGCCTGCAATAACGGCATTAATGGTTCGATAGTCACTGAAGGTGGCGACAGACTCTGTGTCGATGTCATTAATGACTTGTCGGTGTGCCGACGGGTTCCAATGGTTATTGTAGGTGCACTTGAATAGCGTCCGTGTGTTCCAGAAGATGTTTTCTGATTTTATTTTACGTTTCTTCTTTGCAGAACTCCGCTTTGATGAGGATTGTGGCGAGAAACTTCACTTATTCCGACGCCGAATTTTTGCTCTATTACATGGCAGCTGTAGTAGTGATCGCGAGGTCCTAGTTTTTTTCTACCTTCCCTCGTTCTTTGTATTTATTTCTTGGATGGCGGTGATGTCCGCCTTTGTTTGGTTGAGGACATCAAGTAGCAAATCGCACTTAATTTTAACCATTGCAGCTGATCATTCAGATGCAACCTTAAATAAATTTCGGATATAACATTTTGTAATGTGACTTAATAGAATGTGACTTCAAAGGCTTATGATGAACTATATATCGTACGTTTAATAACATACAGAATTATTTAGAAATTTTAATTTTGTGGGAAAACGCAATCAAAGTTTAATCAATTCATGCAGTGGTATACCAAAAGACAGATGGAAATACACATATCTTCGCCATTTTTGGAAAGTTTAGTAATCTGCTGGAGATTATCTAGAGGTATTATGGAGGTTGAATTCCAAAACCATTGTTTGCTTTTTCAGAATCCGGTGTAAATAAAATTATATCTGTTGAAAAACAAAATTCTTTGATAAAATATAATAATCCTGGGAAATCTTAAAAGGGTTATTATTTAGTTATGGACAACATACATGTACATATTTTACTTTTCTTTTTTAATGCCCGCTTCACGGTTATTGATCCACATGCTGTATTTCATTTTAGACTATCACCACTTACCAGAATTTTTATGGCCTAACAAAGACAATTTGAAGGAGAAGCTCGGCCAAGCACTAACATATGTGTAAGCGCCAATCTATTATTATTATTATTATTATTATTATAAACAAAGACCAGATGACTTGGAAAACGAATTTGGCTTTACCTTTCTGCATTTAACAAAATATCGATATAAATAACTAGCCTGAAATGGGTTTGTTTTATAAAAGAGATAACCGTTTTGAAAAAGAGACTGTTTTTACTCTCTCCTGTAAAATTTGGGTAACCTCACATACGCGGTCTTGAACTTTAAACGAATATTTGCACATACACCTGCGGTCAACTAATTAGCACCGAAATTCATAATGTTTTTGTTTGCCACTTATTTTTATATATTTATTTTTAATATTTTGCATTTAAAACATAATTAAATCTACATAAACCACATAAATAAACGTTGCAAAGCTTGCACAAATAAAAAAAAAATAATAAAAAAAATATCCTTAAAATTTCTAAATTTTTAATCAGAATATTTAGAAAATTTTCGGGTATGCAGTTTTGTAGCGCATTCAATGTTACCCTAATAAAGTGCAAGTTTTAAATCGCTAAAGATTACCGTTAATTTTATAGAATTTTTTGTGGAGGGTGTTGCGATTTTTGACTTCATCTAAAAATAGATTTTGATCATGCGTTATTTGGAAATTGAAATGGGCTACAAAACTGCATACCCGAAAATTTTGGTAAATATTCAGACTAGAAATTTGGAAATTTTTGGTGAAAATTTTTTGAAGTTTGGCTATTTTTTTTTGCTTTAAATTTGCGCAAGCTTAGACACTTTTATTTGTGAGGTTTTTGTTATAGATTAAATTACACATATTTTAAATGAAAATTATTAAAAATAGATCAATAAACATAAGTTGCAAACAATATCATTTTGAATTTCGGTGCTAATTGGTTGACCGCAGGTGTACATATGTACATATATATACATATCATAAACTGGTATATGGCATCATCTTACTTTTCCACTTTGAGACTCACAGTTAAAATTAAAATAAAACATGCCACATTTTTCAATAGCTTCCTAATGAGTTTACTTCATAAAGCCAATTGAATTGAGGATAATTGTGCACATACATACAAACATACATACATACCCATGTACTTAAGAACTCATTTACCAAAAAAATTTTACATTGAGTTGTTGATTTTAAGATCTTCTTTGTGAATATTTTGTTTTTTTCGGCGTTCATGTTTTTTTTTTAACTCGAAAAGGTAACAAAGCGTTGTAAAAATATGCTTTACGAAGAATCCTCTTTGTTGGCCATTGATTGTAGTTTACAACGGAAATTTTATTGTGATTGCACATGTATTTGTGTGGATGTTGGTATGCAAAGTTCGAATCGGCCTTTGCATTTCAAGACACCTTGTTCACTTTTTACAACTTTCTGTTGTTTCTCTTATGGCAATTGTATGCTCCGAAAACTGACTTTGATCACCAATAATTTCGCAATTTAAACGAGTTAATTGTGTGTGTCGCGTTGCTTTCGGTTTTTGCCTTGTTTGTTTGTTTGTTTGTTTGTTTGTTCCGTTTCCTGGAAGCGCGCGAAAAGTAAATAAGCAACATAATGGGCAATGCAAGTAGCGAGCATCGCTAACTACATGTGCCACGCCCATTGCGAAGTGCATTTATATGTTTAAGTGTATGTATTGCATGTCACCGCGCGCTGTAATTTTGCACATTGTGGCTCAACAAGAGTGGTTATTGATATTTTTTTTTTTTTTTGGCTTTTTCGATTAATACCAATTTTTCGCTTGCTCTGATTAAATTATAAAAAAAAAAAAACTTGTGCGCATGCGCTTACACCGCTTGACCAACTGCTCCGCAGAAAAGTCAACTTTTTTGC
>NW_023458559.1:78722990-78745035 GCF_013731165.1 Rhagoletis pomonella | reverse complement strand
CTTACACCGCTTGACCAACTGCTCCGCAGAAAAGTCAACTTTTTTGCCACACCATAATAATAGTGACTTGGCCGGCCCTTTAGACATTTTTTGCTGACTTTTTTATTGCACGCTTTTCATAATAAATTGTTTTTAAGTTGCAGCGTTAACGACTTGTCGGCTACCCAAAAGTATCCTGGTTGCTCAAAGTAGAAATTATGACAACAAGCTGCTGATGTGGCCTGATGATGATGTATAATAAACGAAAAGACGACAAGCGCAAAGCAAATGTATAAGTTGACATGGAGTAAATAAAAATATGTAATAAAGCATTTCTATACTGAAAAATATGCATACGATTTACAGTGTATTACACATGGTCTCGTGTGTTTTTCGTGTTGCCAAGAATTGAAGAGTGTCAAAACCCTCACTAACGGACTTTGAGGTGGTGATCATCCTATTGGATGCCCGCTTGATGGCGGGACTTTGGCCATCTGCTTACTGCAATTCAACGACTACATAGTGCAGAGCCCATTAACACCTCTATCTCCTCTGTTCTCCACCCCCTTGCCCTCCGATTAAGGTGAGGACACTTTCTGCCAAAAAAGATATATTTTAAGATGTGGTCGAAAATCCCTAAGAACTAAATTTGAAGATTGCCCATTACGTTTTGATCCACTGTACTCATTCAGTTTATGGCAGCCATACAATGAAGCATCTCAAAATGGTTGTGGAGTGATTGCAAATTGCTAGTTAAAGTACTTGGTAACACGCAACCGTTTTTTCTTTTCTGTCTCAACGATACACGAAAGCGGCGTATGGTAGCCTATAAATAAGGTCATATCTATAATAAATAACCACTTGCATACAACGTATTCAAGTTTGTGTGTTAATTTAGACTTAATTTTTGCTAATTAAATACATTATACCATATACATATTATTTACTTTAAGTTGACCCGATTTGTTTTACATGGAAACAAATGGCATAATAAACCAGTTCTGATAAGTGGCATAGGTAGGCTTGTTGGCGCTCGCGGCTCAAAGTAGCATTCATAGCACTTAAAAGAAGGAGGAAGATCAAATTGCTTTATTGACACATTGATAAAAATCCAAAGCACTTTTTAAATTTTTGACGCTTGAAAACCTTAAACTAATGTAAGTGTTGTGTTGCCTTATTTCAGGCCTATATGGGTCGTGCCTAACGCTCATGTATACACGTGGAAAAATATGGGACACGATATTTTGACCAGTTTTGAATTTTTTTTTTTGTTTCATATTTGTTAATTTTTTATTAAAGCCTAGTTAATTGTATAATTACAAACTTTTTATTCATAGATTTTAAGAAAATTCTAGGTATGCAGTTTTGTAGCCCATTAATTTCTAATACAACAAAGTGCAAGTTTCAAGCGGCGGACAGAAATCAACCAATGCAGATAGGCCCTTAAAATATTGTACACATTCTTCTGAGAATCTTAAAAGACGTTGGTTTGAAAATCAGTGAATTCGGTCCATAACCACACCAAACGCCCATATACAGGATGTCTCAGACCATCCGTCCACACCTACTAAAATGGAGGAAAATGTTTTTGGTGGAGTTACCGACTTCCGGTTTCTGTTAGGTCCTTCATATTTTGTCCATTTTGGCCCTATACAAGTTGAATCAAGTTGGCAACATTTTGCTTACGTATGTGGCCTTACACAAATTTTATATTGCAAAAATGGAAATGTTTTACTTCTATTTCATCTAAATTTTCTCCGCTAATGGCAAATATAAAACATAGCAGGTGATAATTTAAACTCGGTCTAACTCAGCCAGATTGGGCTTTTAAATTGGACTGAAAAAGAGCACACTCAGTTAGCTTAGCTTAGTTTAAACGACAGACATTTCTCTCCGACCACGACATTATTTTTAGATTAAATAAAATATTTCGCTTATCCGCCAATAAATTTCATACTATTTACGAATAGCTTTTACCAAGTTAAAGTGATTTAGTTCCCGTAGCGAGCAAACTTGTGCGGTGAAACGAGTGATGGTAATTGCATTTGAGTTGCTTGCGGGAGGTCTGTGAGACCAACATCAGCATTGGTGTAAATACTTTTCGATTGTTTTTAATGTCTCCTACCTATCAAACGCAATCTGTCTTTGAATCGGTACTGCTAATTTTTTTTAACAATTTCTGTTACTTATAACATTTTTTTTTTTTAGGTTTTAACAAATTTTTGTATTTAGCGATACAAGCAATCAACGTTGAAAATCCAAGAAAAAATTTCTCACTAAAGATATTCCCTTATTTTTAGGTATGCATGTATTTATTGCAGAAGGTGCCAAATTTTGTATTTACTTTTGTGAATTTCAAGTATTTGTAATTAAAAGCGTCATTTCTTTTTAAACACATGAATCACTTTTTTTGTTCTCAACATGTGGTTTGTAGATATTGCTGATAAAATTTAAATTAAAATAACTTAAATTTAAAAAAACGTTCAAAGATTTTAATTTTTTGTTACATCGAGAGAATATTAATTTCACTAAAAAAGAGTTTTTGGCGAAACCCTCCACATATGAGCGAATCTCTCGAGTTTCTACATTTTTTGACAAAAAAGTGTTTTTGATCGAAATTATCGTAGAAAATGCATTATCTTCAGTTTTGTATTATTAAAAAGATTCCAACGCGAAATTGTATTTAAATGTAGATTTGAAAAAGATATACTAAAAAGTAAAAATAAACACTCGTGTTCATATACCCGTAGTTGCGTAAGTAACGCATACGCCCCGTAGCACCATACGCAGCCATCTAACACGCTTACTCGCGGGCCTTAACTTAAAAGCCATATTATTTAAAAGTAATTAAATACTGGTGTGAGAAAGTTTTACATGCATGTATGTGCATACATACATATACATATGTAAATCTGACAACCGAAATTTCCTAGCAATTTTAAAAACCAAGATTTTTCTTCTGAGCGCAATATAATAAATATAATTTTTTCCACTCTCTCCTGTCCACTTTAATAATGACCTACATTCGTTTCGAAGTTGCATGTAGATATGTATCTTTTATGAATACCTCAGGCTTCGGATATTCGTCTGTTGAGTCAGTTTGATAATAATCTTGATTTAATTATTATTAACACGAAAGCGTGGCAAATCACTTTCGAAAAGCCACAGATTGCACCTTATGGCCCGAAATGAGCTTATTAAAAAGCAAATTTTCTCCTAAGCTAAAGAACTGAAGGCACTACATGCCATATATGTATGAACATTAGAGTGGTCCAATTTTTATATGGGGGGAAAAAAATGTCATCCTACAAAAAGGGACGCCCCTTAAGTTTTTTTCCTTTTGATATTTGTAATATCTATACCAACTTTAAAGTGTGTACTGTAACCAATACAGGGTGCTCAACGACCTTAAAGTGCGCTACTAGATCGATGTGAAACTGGAAAAAATATTGGTGATTTTTATAAAAAGGTACTGTTGCCATGTCATATGAAACTTGTGATATTTTCTTATAAATGTAAATTAAATTTGAAATGTTCCTAGGTTGCTTAACCAATTGTTTGATAAGTATATGTACACAATTATTCTAGAGTAAAAAATCATGGGCATCCTTTAAATTTCTACATAGAAATGTAAAGTTTGGTCTTTCGGCAAGAGGAAAAATTTTGTAAGGTGCCCCAACCCTATCTCAGAAATTTTTTTTTGGACCACTCTAATGTACATTTTTTATGTAAGGAGGTTGATATGTACATATGCATGTATGTATGTATGTATATGTATATAGAAACAAATAGATACGATGACTACTTTATAACTTCGCTGTGTGCAATTGCGTGTTGGGTACCCAGTTAGTTAAAAAAAAAAAAAATCTTAAAAATATAAAACGAACACCTTCAACTTCAGTAAAAGAGCTTGTAATGCAGTTTAATTTAAAATATATTAAAATAACTAAAAACGCCGACCACGCTCTGCTCTTTTGCCGCAAATCAATTAGTTATCGGTGCCACTGCCACGGTCGCAATCTGTATCTTATCGCCACATATCGCGGCAAGAGTTCAGGCCCCAAAACGCTCTCTTACCACACAATTGAGCTTTCTGTTGCACTTTCTACGCAACGCCTCCCAAAATTTTTTCTGCTGCGTGCCGCCGTCTCATCTTTTGTTCGAAACATTTCGCGTGCGTGTGCATAGCTGCCATTTGGACGGCTGCGAACAATCGTTTTGCGCATGCGTGCCGAACCCATCGCAGCTACCTGTCAAGTTTGTGAGTCAGGGAGCTGAATGAGTACAATTCACTGCTATTGGCAGTCAATCAGTTGAGTTTTTCGTTAACAAACTGAAAGTTGGCCACATGCAACTTGGCTATCTGTTGTTTGTATGTACATAATTTCCGTTTGATGGATACTTCTCTGCACATGCTGGCAACACAAACGGAGGGAGTCTCCAACGCAATTAAAAGACGCGCATTTTAATTCCAAGTCATCCACGAAAATTATGTAAATGTAAATTCCATAAACAATATTTGGCGGGTGTTTGTATATTTTTTATATTTATAATACATATCTACATACATATTTATTTATTAACTTTTTCTCTGCTCGCCTGCCATTAGCTTTTTATGTACTTGTATGTATGTTCGCCACGCATGCGCGCACAGGTGAAATTGAGTATGAAGCTCTAAGTCGATGCGGATGGTCTAATTAAAATATGCAAATAAGTGTCTTCAGTGAATGGGGTAATCAAAAAAAAAACGACATTGAGAAAGTTGTTTTGGGGAGGAAACTCTTATAAATGACTTGTTAACGGCATTTCATGACAGAAATACATAAATTTCCCTGGTAATTTGCTTTTTTATATTACCTATTTCGCAAGCATTTGCAATTATTATTTTACTAACGAGTAGGTAGTGTGTTTAATTTTTGAAAAATATGTAGATTGAAGTTATTTCAATTTAGTAAAAATATTCACTAATTAATTCGTCCCGGTGGCATTTGATTGCAAGTCGGTTTTAACTTTTGTTTAGAATTTTTTACCAGCGTTCTAAGTAGAAAGTCATATGTTCTGTTGCCATATAGGAATTCGTTTTATAGTTGGAATTCATGGTGGGGTTGCATTAACTGGCTTTTTCATTCGAAATTCGTGATTGGGTAACATAATATTGATTGAAGTATCTAGGTCATAATCATTTCGAGGATGGTGTAATTCATTATCTACCATCTATAAGTCTGTTTGCATAGTGCGCTGTTCTCGTTCTAGCAGAATTATGTACATCCACCCTTAACCCTTAAGGGCGCATAAAGAAAATCGCACAATTAGTCGCTTGGGGTCCCGAGTACCCTATTATCGTTAATGTAAAAAACAAAAACATAATTTCGACTTCAAACTTAAAACAAATTAAAAACTTTCCTCCAAAATGTGTATTGTCATAAATATTAAAGCTCTTTATTATAGTAAACTTTAAGAAAGAAAAGCACAACTTGGACTTCCAACTTAGATACAAAAACAAAAACTTACCCCGTAGCGACACATGTGTACACGCCGATGTTCTGACCGTGACTAATTTAAGTACCCCGCGGAGTGTTACAAAGCTAGAAAGAGTGCGAGCGCGCTCTAAGCACTCCAAGACATTTTTTTCATCTTGAAATGGCCTTGACCCCATGCGCCTAATTAGAGTGGCTGTTAGACGTGGCAAGTGTAAGTCGTTTTCAAAAGTCTGTCAAACTCAAGAACTTAATACTTAACTTAATAGATTGCAGGAGCAGCTACACCTTGCATGTGAAGTGGCTTTCGCAAGCAGTTTTTATTAGTGTTGGGCAGTATCGATACCAAAAGTACTCAGAACTCGATTTTCAAAAGGATCAAAAGCACTCGATTTTTAAAAGTATCGATACTGAGTACTCCAAAGTACTCAGCACTCACAAAAGAACTTGAAACTACTCAGTACTCAAAAATTCTCTGTTACAATCATAACTTTGATACATATACTCAGGATACTTAGAAGTACTGAATAGATACTTAAAACTACTGAGGTTTATTTACATTTGCCGGTATTTAGAAATGATTTTACTCAATGTGAAGTTTCAATAGTTTTCATGTAGCCATTCATTTGACGTAATTTGGGATTAATATATTAATTTGAATAAAGTGCTGCCAGCTTGTGAGATTTCGACACTAATCATTGAAATATTACCAACTGGAGTATATTTAAAGAAAGTACTCAGTACTCTGAAAAATACCCGATCCTTAGAAGTATCGATACCTAAGAACAACACTAGTTTTTATTTCTGAAAATCAAACTTTCCGAAACTACTTTTTGTCTGTTTACACGGTGAATGCAGACAAGTCCACTTTCAACTAAACTTGATCCTTTTTTTACGCGATCTTTTTGTACGCGATTTTTTACGCGGCATTTTAAAACCACATCCCAATTACTTTTTTACGTGGTTATCCTTTGTTTGTACGAACTTTTTTGTATAATTTTGCTGTAATTTTGTTTATTCGTTTGTAACTATGTGCACACTAATTGAAACTCTACGTTTTACCTAATAGAATGCTATATTTCAACTTGAATTGACAAGAACAATGGAATACTATCGAAATCTTTACGAAGAGGCCAAAAGTAAAATGCCTCTAAACCTAATATCCGATTATTCCTACAATTAAAAGAAGTGTGAAACATCAGCATTTTGATCTCATTCATTCCTGTAACTATGAATTGTTTCTTTACTGAACAAAAATGTTGTTTTTTGCTTAAAAGCAACAAAATTGAAAAACAAACAAAATTGATCAGCACACAAAAGAAGTAAGTTTGTCTTGTTTTGATCGTTCATTTTATAAACGCGAGCAAGTTGAAATTATTTCTCAGAAGCGATTTGCGATTACGCCTTAAAATTTTCGAATTGATTTCTGGAAATCTGCAAAAAGGACTTTCTGGCTGTTTACACGGGAAAGTAGACTTTCGATTTCGAATTTTGACAGCGAAATACGTCGAAAAAGCGCTTGCATTGCTACGCTTAACCACACCTTAAGGGTTAAAACATTCCGTTAGTCGCTGCACTTTTTAGTAAAGTTATCTGGCACTCTTCCTGTCGAATTTCAGAGAGACCGAAAGCACAACTAGTACAATTAGGGTGCCACTTGAGAGAAATAAATGCCGCCTACAGAGCCACGCTGAGTTCGCATGCTATGCTGTGTACACCCAGAAAAAAGCCAGCTAAAAATATTTCTGCCAACAACATATTTCTGTAAACAAGAAAAACTCCCGAATTTTTGGATGCGAATAGTCGCATTTGACACTATAACTGTTTGTCGGTTTGGGCCGAGAACAAAAAACTTCGGCAGTTGCCTCACTCCTTTGCAGATTTGCGCCAGTTGTTCATCACAAGTGGGGACAGGTCCTTCTGCACTTGGGTCTTCCATTGTGTTCGTTGAGCGCCCCTTGCTTTCGTTGTCCACCCATGGGTGCAGAGTCGAAGGATTTTTTCACCGGAGTGCATACATCAACTCTTACACAGATTACTGTTGTTCGAAACAAATTCTTATCGATCGTATTGTGTGAGAGTTTAATCCCACCATGAACGAAAGCAAGATTTCAGACAGGACGGCTCTCTATCGTGTGATGTCTTAAAGAATATGTTGAAGAAGATCGTAAGAGGTGCATGATTCGCTGGCGTCCATACGATGTATGTATGTCGCAACAACCGCGCCGTCTGTTTTGCGCCTGATCTTTCTTTTTTAGAGAACTAAAGCAAATGAGTCTTAATGTGAATAAATATCCCATGAACGAGAACAGATGGCGAAATAAATGAAACGGCATTTTAAAGATTTTGAGATGCAAAACTCGAAAAAAATTATCTCGTTCATAAAAGGAATAGCGTCACCTTTAAAAAGACGTTTAAAAATTAAAGCTTTTAAGTTATATTTTTGACCTTAAAACAGTATGCGATGAAATTTTTAAAATGTTTTATAGGCATTATTTTACTGCTCCTGCATCAAGGAATCCATTTTTATTGCATCATTCCCGTTCTCGAGACATTAGATGTTGTCACAAAAAAGTTAATTTTCCATACTATCCGTCAGTTGGCTCGAACGACGAACGACAGACTTACCTTATGGAGCTAGGTCGAAACTTACTTACTTACTTAGGCGAGAAAGATTCGAATAAGAGAAGCAACTTTCGAAGTTCTTCATATTTGTGCTCGACCGCAATGTGGCTTTGTAGGTAGCATCTATTCTTTCAGCGGCAGCGTATAATTCGTCGATCTAGTTGGTGTTTTTCTGGGGATATTAAAAAGCTAATCACTTTCTCTGCGGCAACCAAAAGATCTGATATTAACTCAAACATTGCTCCTTTCGACTACTCTATGTTCTGGTCAATGACTCATGACTTCGAATTTTTACTATGAAGCTAAAAACAGTATCTCAATTCTTGAATCGAATAACAGATGGAGTTGTTTTACTAGAATAACATAAAACTAGATTGCACCAATTTAAGCTTTGAAGATACAATAAATCCAGCCAACTAATTTGAGTATTAAAAATACTTATTTCAAGCACGGAAATGTGAACTAGTTCTAGTACCAAATGATTTTGATGTGTACCGGTTCCCATATGGTGGGTTTATCAAAATTACATACATACTTGTATCTTGTTGACTTGTCGCCTGCGCCTGCGCAAACCCACAGCTAACCAAAGTTTCGAGGTGATTTGATGTGCTACTTGATTTTTTGCATTAATTTGCTCAACACCATCGCCTTTGCCTCACACCTCATGTATGTAGCTTTGTTGGTTTTCTTCTCGAATTCGTGTCGCTGTTTGGTTGTCGGTTAGCTGCTGCAACTGTCCTCTTTTGATAGGTGTGACGAAGTTTTCGAATCGGAAATTTGTTACTTTAGTTGGTGTTGCACGTACGTAGATTTACATATTTGTATTTTAGGGCAAAGTAAATTGTAAAATTTGTGGAAATATCCATTAAAAACCCAAAATACTCAATTCCTTTTGCAAATATGCTATTTTGTCTAGGTCGGCTGTGAACTTTCATTATTGCTTTCTTTTCATATTTTGAAAATCTTGTTAAACTAAGCGCTGCGTTGCCCATCTTCATTCCTTCATCATGGATTACGAGTTTGAATGTACATAGCTTTGTGTGTTCTGTAAGTTTGCAACTCCATGTTGCATACTTTCCATATTACTGTTATTATGTATTCAAGTTCTTCTGTCGCCTCTACAACTTATTTATATCTGCATCATCGAATGCGATGGTTACTTTGTTGCCCCTTTACTTTTCTGATCTGGTTGCTTGTGACTTTTCGGTTTGCGCTATTCATTTGTATGCAGTATCCTATATACACCGATTTTCTATGTTAGCTACGCTTGTCCATTTGCATGTTGTATGCGGCTTGCATTTGTTGCGCTACATTTGCAATGGTTTTTCTGTGATTTTTATTTTTATTTTTATTGTTTGATTTTTTGTTATTCTCACTTCTGCCATTTTCAGATTTGCAAATCTGCGTTCATGTTTCGCTTTGATTGGATCATGACTGCGATTTGACATTTGTTTATACAACTTAGTTATTGGTAAGTAGGGAAGTGTGCACTCATACATTTATATATGTATGTATGTTTGTAAGTAAGAAATATACAAGTCATATATTTAATACCGTTGCATAAGCGGAAACCGGTTATTTGGCAAATTTTTTGAAACGGAAAAACTCCTTAGAGAAATTAATAATAGGTAATAGGCATAGCGTTCGCCATCAAACTGATTGCGCCCTGACTTTACCGTCTCTAGTGCTCACGCTTTTCACAGCTTTTTGCATACTACGATCTCCGCGCCTTTGGTAGGGCTTGCCTAAAGATCCCTCTATCTGGCAGAGCTGTTGTTCATAATCTTGGCCATACGACCACCTGCCAGACGAGGCGGACCTAGTGGGCAAAATGTATTGAGGGGAAATGCATCGTCCTCCGCAGTAGCGCCCTTGCTACGGTAAGGCCACCGTTACTTCTCGAGGCGGCCTGGTGTCTTGCCTGATCTTAGCTGGATAGCGTCCTAACATCGCACAGGCTCACTTTGTAGTATCCATTTCCAGTCGGCACCCTCCCAGAGGGTACAGTCGAGGATTTTCGCCAACCCCTGAGCTAGGTCCTTATACAGGGTGGGCCAAATAAGACCTACCAATGTTAAACCCGTATAACTTCTTTATTTCTTAATATTATTGTTATTTTCTTTCTGCATGTTATAGTTAATCTCTTGGAAAGTCATAATGGATACTTACAGCAAGACCATCAACAACGACTACAATACGCTATTCGTTTTACACAATTAGCCACACTAATTGACTTTTTAGGTTATGTTTTTATGTCGAACGAAGCGCATTTCCAAGCAAAACTGTAGATTGTGGGGCTCTGAAAATCCAAGGGCAACCCATTGTTTGGTGCGGTGTTATGAAACTATTCCAGACTATTTCTGAGTCTTCTCACAGAACTATGATTGACAACTTTTTGCGGCAAACGGCAGAGCAGCATCCTAGTTTGTGGTTCCAACAATATTGAGTGACTGGGCACAGTGCTGGGAAAACTATGGACCTGCTGCGTGAAGTTGGTAGGTCTTATTTGGCCCACCCTGTACAAACTCGCCACCTATGTATGTCGCTCTTCGCATTCACTTAAGTCTACCAGTCCATATTTTTTGTTTATTAAAAAATACGTCTTTCTATCCTCACCAGAGTAGCCCCCCTGATGAAGGAATGGATCAGTCGAATTCACATTACAAGAAAATGTATCCTGATAGGAAAAAACTTAAAACTTCTAGTATCTTCTAATTTTTGGTTTAAATCGATCAGATTTGTTTACAAGACTTGTACTGCTGACAATTTCAAGTTGCCCCAAAAAGCGTCAAATATCACAAAATTCGCTAGAAGCATAAAAACATAATTATAGTTGCATGTACAAAAACAAATAATAATATGCTGAACCAAAATATCTAAACAACTAAATATTAATTCGATTTCACACAGCCCCTATTAGCTTGCACTACCAAATGACCGTTGAAACGGAAACGTTGACGTTGAACAGCAGCACGTAAAATATCTCCCGATCAGATAGAAAAAATATAAAAAATACAAAATAAAGTAAACAACGAACTTAGGTACTCACCTAACGACCCATAATTATAGGTTATGAAAAATTACAAAAAAAAAACCGAAAAACAAAAATATTTTATACAACCAGAAACAATTGCTTGCCTGACTTTGGCTAGTAAATTTTTTAAAATAGCAAATATGCAGAACACAAAGCCCAGGTGCTGACAGCGAAAAATATTAAAACGTCGGTCGAAGCGAAAGTATGTAGCTCAACAAGAACGAATACATGCACATGTACTGGCACATAAATATTGGAAAATAGGTTTGTGTATTTAAAAAGCTTGCTAGACATTTTAACTAGCTGCTAAGTATGTATTTATGTAGTAAAGGTTTGGTGGGCAACTTTAGATATTTTGCGAATATGAATACATGCAGATATATTCGGAACCGCTACTGCACCGACTCCTAGGTAAGTAGCTACTCTATTAACCCGTTGTAGTGCACATGGTAGTGCAGAGTCCGACCAGTCGGAAGCAGAATAGCGAAAAACTACGACAGAGGTCGCCCATAAATCACATAAAGTGACTACTTTAGTAACTCCCGGTAGTGCAGAGAGAGCTGAAGGTGACTACCGCCTAGGACATTGCCTTGTAAAAGTAATCGATGAAATACACTGCAAGTAGTCGGTCGCTAATTGACGGAGTTTACCAGGTAGCTGCCGATTCATCAGTCCTCTAGTCGCTCCCCCGTACTGCAGGGTAGTTCACTAAAAACTCAAGACCACAAATTAGCCATCGAATAACAAAAAGTCACCATTTGGTTTCCAAAATCTGTATCTGGCAGCCTCTTAAATCAGTATCTATTGTAAAATAAGTCCGTGCGAAATTGTATTTATTCCCTGTAGCCATGTAATCTTATGTAATTTTAATTAAGGGAACTGAAATATGTATTACCCAATGGGTGCCAAAGGAAATAGGTTTAAGGAGTTAGTAGTTGAAAATATTTTGCAGAGGGTTGCCAGATGTTTAAAGAGTCGGATGTAGTTAGCTTATACACAAGTTATATGAAATATTTAAATATGGGTGTCAAAAAAACGAAATTTTTTGTTTAAACACATTTAAAAGTGTTTGAAGAGGGTTGCCACCTGTTGAAAAAGTAAGTTTAAGCATTCAAATTCAACTGAACTCATCAGTTAATTTCAATAGGTATCAGAATTCCCGACAAAAGATATTTAAAAAAATTTAAGTTTGAAATTACTTTTAAAGAGGGTTGCCACCTGTATGAAAAGTCGAGTTTATTCAACTTATGCACAATGTTAAAATATGAGTACCAAACGTAAGAGTTTTAAGAAAACTTTAGTTTGAAAATAATTTTCATTAGAGTTGCCATCTTTTCGAAAAATAGTATTTATCAACAGCATTTTTTGTGAAGTCATCATATTTGCACCGCTACTTCAGGTTTCAAAAATGAGTTGCCAAATTGAAGCACTGGGTCAGTGGATGTGTAATAAGATCTTATTTTTAAAGGTAGAATTTTTTTAGCGGTGCAGGGTGATTTGAAATTTGATTAAATGAAATACCGACACCATGCGAGAGCTCGCTTCACTCAAAAACGGCTGGACGAATTTAGATGAAACATTTGTAATATTTTTTTAGCAGATGTTTAATACTATTTGTTAACTTGTAGGAGGGTCCGGGCTCGAATGCCTTTGGACGGAACAAATAATTTTTTATAATTTTATTTTTTTATTTATTTTTTATTACGAAAACGCATCTATGAAGTGCAGAACAAAGTAAACAAAAGATTCTTTGGTGCAAAATCATATGTGTTTTAGTTCTAAACAAAGAGGATATGGTTTATTTTTTTTCTCAGTGTATATTTATGTATGTAGATGGACTAGAATTTGCGTGAATGTATTCTAGCACAACGTGTGTACGTACATATATACTTATGTGCATACAAATGTACTATACATACATACATATATCAACATGCTAGAATTACTTATGTAAGTAAGTATGCAACATGGCTGCGGCTTAATTTTCGCTGGTTTAACTTTACATTTAACCCCATGAAAGCAGTCAGTTTTCACGCGCAGAAATTGGCTGTTCCCTCCATTTTATATTGCATGTATGCTGTCCATATTTTTCTATTATTTCTTTTTTGAAAAGGGCGCTGTGTTGAATGAGTTGGAATGAGTTGTACAGGGCGTGTTAAGTTGAGATGTCTACTTGATCACCAACAACAACATATAGAAATTGCATAAGGTCCAATTGAAAAAATACTGCAACCAATTACAAATTAGAACCAAGTGCAGTGGCTTCCATTTGTATGCATGGAAAATTAAGACCCAACCCACACGAAAAAATGCACTCACCATGAGCTAATTGTAGTAAATATGATTATCGTATGACTCTCACCTCTTGCGGTTTGCTTGACATTGCAAGTAGCTTTTAAGTACACTAGACCCTGGCATGAAGAAAACCAAAGCACTTCAAGCAAAGATCATAAAACACCACATCCTACCAGCTGAAAGAACTAGATGGTAGTTAAGCATGTTCACAATGTCACATTTGGGAGAGTTAATCCTTTATTTTTAGCCTGCATATTGGGCATTAAAAGGAAAAAAAAAATATGTTTTGGATTTTTTTCCCTTAAAGAGAAGTTGGAGTGAAGATCAGAAATGTATTACAAACTGCGAGCTAAAGCCACAGCTTGTCCTACACATATATAAATATAATGGAAATTCAACACATAGTCTTAACAGTGTGAGTTCCTCAACTAAGCTCTAACAGTATTGATGTACTCGAGAAAACTTTGGCAAGCTTTAAGAAGCAAAAAAAAAATGCGCAGATTTCGAGTCATGCTCTAGATCAGTGAGTGATTGTAAGTCGAAGATAATATCACCAACTGCAGCTGCGAACGGTTCACCTCCCGCACCTTGCCCCTGTGAAAGATGGGCCTACACCTACGATGACTTCTTGCTTCTGGGGAGCTATTTATGACCCGCAGAGGCAAAAGTCAACCGATGTTGTCCTAACGAAAGACATCCATTAAGAATTTACTTCGATAGAATTTAATACAGACAGAAGGTCCAGAGCAGGGTTTCGATTGACTCACACTGGATCTTCCAAAATTTTTCTAGAAAGTCTACGCTTTTTACTCAAAGCGGACACTGTGTCATAAAAGGATTCCAAAAGGTCACCGTTGAGCAGACCACCTGCGTTACCAGATGATAATTCATGCTTACAAGCATCACTGTGACACACTGCAGCTGAAAGTTCGAATATAGGGTGATGCATTGAGGGTAAGATTACGGTGTATATCCCAGATACGGGTCGTACTTGGACATTTACGATCACGTGGTTACGTATGTGGATACTTTCAATGCCCGAGAGCTCCTTACGGCTAGACAGGAAGTGCGAACCAAAATGTTTCTACCTTAAGCGCGTGAGGGCTGGGTAATCTAATTGAAAATATTGAAGTGATTCCAGCTCGTCATTCACAGCAGGAGCAGTTGCCACATGAGGAATAAGCTACGAATCCTAGTCTCTACGCCTGAATGACGATCATAAAGTGGCCTGTCAAAACTTCCACTAACAGCGAGAGCTCTGGATTTGCAGGCGTAAGGAACTTCTTTCACCGGTCCCGATGTCCTAGTTTTCACCCGGCGCTCGCTGAGCTGGCAAGAAGCCCAAACGTTTCAGAGTGAACCACAGGACGTAGAGGTGTCGCCAGCCTGATAATAGTTTTGATGGCGAGCGAGCTGGCGAGGTGGTAAACCGCTCCACCAACCCTAGCAACCGTTAAAAAGTTCACTGTCCCTTCCTGCAGTCGGCCTACCCAGTTATCTCTTGTGTAATATAGCTAGCGAAGAAGCTACTGGAAGCCATTTTGGAGGCGCAGCAATCTGTATGATCAGGAATGAAATCAAAGCCTTCCATAGTGTCCAGCTTTTTAGCCTGTTAACCACCCGTTTATCCTGAGACTAATACCAATTCGTGCAGCGACAGTTCTGTGTGAAATATCTGCAGTCTTTATTTTCAGCTAGACGTTAAGCGCTAATGTTTGAATGGTTTTTAGTGCTAAACTAATGGCGGCTAGGGAAATATGGAGAGAAGGGAGGCTTCTCTAGTGAATTCCAGACAAGGCCTCTTTTGAACAAAATAAGCTATTGGAGGCAGCCAGACAAGACTTTCTATTACATCTTACAAAGAGACGAAACCTAATTCAGATCTTTAAATGTTTCATGAGTAGGAGATTCAATATCAAGTCAACGTAATTTGAAAGCACCAGTGAATCGCATTTTCAGAGGTACCAGGAATTCCCTTCAAGCATTGGGAAAAGCACGACAGATGATCATCTTTATAACTAAAAAAAAAGATCTATTGGGTTTAAGCCCAATATGTCCCCTATTTCAAAAATTAGAGCATGAGGCTTTAATTCGAATTATTTTTATAGTAAACGTTTATGAAATTCTCAGCTTCACTGTGATATGTATACATTAATGCTAACTTTGTATCTACTTATGTGTCCAACGGGAAGCAACTGCAACTACATATAAGCCTAAGTGCAACAAAAAATATAGCAACTGGTAAAGAAAATACATATATGTATATATATTAAATTACTAAGGCCTAATAGGAAGTAAATACATATATTTACTGCTCATCTGCATAAAGTATAGAAAAAATAAATGTAAAAGCTAGCAATACTACATATTGCTAGTAATGGCCTAAGGAAGGGGGTGTGGCTGTCGAGAATTGGTTACTTCGTTTTCTCGAATCCCTGCTACATTTTGCAAATAGTGTTGTTGTTTTGCGATTGGTATGTGCGCATGTGATTGCTACATCTTGCCATTGCTTACTATTTGCAATTGCTCTTATGTTGTTAGCAACAAATTTTAATATGATTTAATAGCAGCCATGCTTACTCGACATGAGACCTGACAACCAAAGCAACTGCCATGAAAACGGTGGCAAAGGTAGTAGCAGCTATAACCGCAAACTTTTGCACACTGCAATAAAGAGCAGTAAAAGCTAGCAGACATTCACAAAAGCATGCAGCTCAGCAGCAATGGCATATAACAAGCGTAACAACATGTTGCCACACGCTAATATCGTCAACAAGGGAGGCTGTGTTGTTGCTATTGCTGCTGCTATTTTCCTTCTATTTGTTACTATGTATATTTGTTGCTGCTAGAATTTATGAATCAACTTACAACTCTTTATGCAACAGCAGGAGCAGGAAAAAGTAAAGGCAGCAATATTTTGTGGCATCATCAGCAGCAAAAAGTAGCTGAGAAGTTACTTGTAGAAACATGCTAACAACGACACTTGCTAGTGGGCAACAATGCTAGCAGCAGCAGCAGCAGCAGCAGCAGCACGGAAACATTGAAATAAAAGTAGGAAAACTAAGTACATCAAAACTCATATACATACATACTTACTTACATACATAACGGTTGTCAACAAGTCTCTAATGGGCGATATTCTAACTACACTGAGAGGAAAAATGTAAAAAATGTTAAAAATTAAAAAAAAGTGCCCAACCCAACTCGTAATAAATTTGAGTATACACATTTTAATATGTATCGTTGTGCACTTCACAGATGGTTTTTCGTAATTAAGACAAAATAAATATATCAAAAATTTTATGTTCAGTCTGATGGGATTTGAACCCGGACACTCTTGACTGAAACCAATTTTATCAAGCAGCTTTGCACACTTTGCTACAGCCATACATGTAAATGTACATATATTTGTATTGAATATTTCCATTATACATACACTACTTTTAAGCGCTTTTCACTTGAATATTTCCATTATACATACACTACTTTTAAGCGCTTTTCACTGATGTAAGTACGTTAATAAATAAAAAAATTAAAATTTTTCCTACGCGTTATTTCCCTCAGTGTAGGGATGTTTATGCAGCTAAGTACAAACATGCTGCCCAAAAGCTTACGTTTTTTTGTTGCGTTTACTGGCTTAAACATCTGCTGCCATTGTCGACTATCCCAGTTGGAAATTTTTCATTAATACATACCAAGTTAGAAATACTTATACGTACATAGATATATATGTACATATGTATCCCTTCCGACCTTTCACTTTTTCCTGCAAGGATGATTCCCTTTCCTTCTGCTGGTTTCGACAGTCAACCTGCTGTTGGGAAGCATGGATGCGGTGGGGGGTTAGAGTAAATGTTCAACGAAGGTCACCTTTGACGACTCATGACCTAATGAAGACCCCTCGTTCCTGGTTAGTCGCTTAAGTGAAAAGAAAAGAACCATGAAAAGCTAAGCGATTATAAAAAAGATAGTCCCGCGGGTATTTCTTATTATATTAAGTGCTTTCGACTATACGCTACCCTAAACTGCAGGTAGCCCTTAAATTTCTCTATAGGTTGGTATGCTTGAGTTGCCAATAATTCAAATAAACTCCATTATCCTACTATTCATCAACGAAAGAACGGTGAACCTGATTTAACTAAGCTAAGCAAGTTGGTCCATTGAGGTAACGCAGCGTGCCGAGAACGGAGTTTAGCAGGCGGCAGATGCCAATCCCGGAGAGCTCCTCCAGACTAGTCAGTAGGCAGAGCCTAAGCCACAATCTGGCAAGAGCTGGCCGTTCAAGAGGAAGTGTTGAGATGATTCCACCTCGTCGTCCTCCTTGCAGCTGCGACAAAACGAGTTTAGAGAGATATTTAAGATCACTAGAACGTTTTCGGTCCATTCTCGGCCAGAATAGCCTCGCAGTAGCGCAAGCTCTGATTTTCCCCCAACATCCGGAGAATTGAGACGTGGCCCAAATAGTGGTAGGACAAAGCTTACAAGGATGTAGCTCTCTTCTCTTTGTATTTTTCTTTTCCATTTGAAAAACTAAACCAGTTCAGTTTTTTTCTGCGCCTTTCTTTACATGCAGCGAAACTGCTCCACAATTACCTCTTTTCGAAGCAGCCACATTTTTTGTTTCACTGCAGCACTTCATCTCTGCAGACATCATTAGCGATATTAGCATCTTTCTAAAATGTGAAGTCTACACATTTACTACTCCGTTGGTACTACCTCTCCACATCTGCATATGTATGCAACTGCGAGTATTTAACAAACTGAAGATGAACTGCGAAAGTTTATGTACCATTGACAGGATCCATTACCTTGTTAAACTGACTGCCAGACTAACTAAAAATTCGTCGTTGCTTTGTTGCGTTTTTATGATTTTTCTGTCATCCTTGCCTTACTCTAGGCACACTACATAGACGGCAATAACTAGCCTGAATAGCAAGGTTGCATTTGTAGTAAATGACATGTTGACGACATTTTTGAATGTGCCGGTGGCAAAGAAGACCAAGTGCCACACAATCATGGTGGCACACGTCGTTGTTGTTGCCGCTGTGGGTTTGCATTTTTGAGTAGTTTGGTGCTGTTTGACATGCCTCGTCGATGGCTGCTACATACGTAGGTACATATTTTCTGGCTAAGGGCTGATGGTGCGGCTAAACGTCAAACACTGTCAAAATGCAGCTCATAAACTACAATGGCAGCAAAAGACGGCAAAGACAGGCCGCACTAACTAGCAATACAAAGCAGATTTGTTTAGTTTAGTTTGTTTTATATTTGTGTTTTTTTTTCTCTTAATTGCAGCAGCGTTTTTTGCTCTGTTGTATTCTAAGGTGATGCCGGGTAACCGCCGCACAGCGCACACAGGTCCACCACTGACGTCGATGACAGTAACGGGCAGTTGAGGACTTTTTACCTGCGCTTTAGTACCATCCGGCGCCCACTGAACGATGACGGCGAGTTGATATTTCATGCCACTTTGAATGAGCGGAGGACGCTCCAGCATCCAGCGAGTACGTCGAGTTGAAGTGCTTTGGGAGTTGAAGAGTTATTAGCCACTTTCGAGGAATGTAGCCACCGCGTTTCGTAGGATAGCAACTTATGTAAGTACATACATATCTACATACATATACTCGGACATAAATGCATTGCTTCAGTTACATATTCTGTTGCATGATTGTGGGCTGTTGCTATTGCTGTAGACCCACCTGTGTGTGACATGTAAACTAGAAGGGTAATACATATGCATATACAGTGAAACCTCTCCTAACGGACACCTCTATTAGACGGACACCTCCCTTGGGCGGACATTTTTCCCTATACCAAGTTTTAAGTATAAATTTCGGAACAAATTACTCTCTCTTAAGCGGACACTCTCTTGGCCGGACGCGGACAGTTATTTTGCATAAAATTGACACAAAAACTCTATTGGGCGGACGCGAACCTCTTATCAACGGACATTAAGATTTCTTTTCATAACAAATCAAACAAAAACCTCCGTTGAGCGGACGCGAACTCCTCATAGGCGGACTAGTAAATGGAAAAAGGGGACTTCCCGCACAAAATGTGATTGTTATGCACACATTTAGTTTGGTTTGCGCAGTGGTTTAGGTTCGTTATTTGAATTGTCATAAACCCTTGGAGACTGATAAAAACATGAAAACTGTTGATGAAAAAGGTACTGACACTGAAAAAAATAAAACTTACGTCAATCGACAATTTCCCAGTTTTTTATGTAATGAATCTATGATTTTATGTAGTTTATGGACTAAAATGTAATATTTATTTTTATTTTGTTATTACTGAATATGTACTTACGCACATAAATGAAATGTGCACTTTTGAAAAAATACATGCACATTTTTGTTTGAACGATGTAATATCAATATCTTTTATTCAAATAAGAAATAGTGACTATTCAATTAATTAAAACATTAAAAAGTTCTAAAATAGGCTTCCCCTCCATTAAGCGGACACCTCTCTTGGGCGGACAAAAAATGACTGACGGTGAGTGTCCGCCCAAGGGAGGTTTCACTGTAGTTGATAGAATACCTTGTGCTTTGTTAACTTGTTGCAACATATGCTGTCTGTACTAATTGGTATTATTTGAAAGAATATAAAAATAAAAAAATAAAAATCTAAAAAAAGTTGAACAGTTGCCGCCATGCCAAATAATGCGCCTGCCATTTCTGCTTATTACCCTTCAACTGACAAGGTTTCGTTTGCATTTTTTTCGCAGAAAACGGGCAGCTTTCAAGTAATCCCCGCCTTATTTACAAATATACTTAGAAGAAATTACGTATGCATATATACTTTATGTATGGACATATGTTGGAGCGATTTTCTTACTTCCTGCCCTATGGCAGTTTTGCTCTGCTATTTGTCTGCTGACGCTTACTACTCATTATCACTCAACGCGCTGGGTCGTGGTTCAAAGCATTTATCATCACATTCTTGTTATGTTCTACACAAATGCCAAATGAGTCAAGGGAGTCGGAGAATGAAACAGAAGAAGGAGCGAAGGAGAAAACTATAAGGCGCACTGTGGGCTGAGGATCATAAAAGATAAAACGTACATATTTTGTTACAAATGAGAACATGTCGAGTACTTATCGATGGTCTTCTGCAATAACGACACAACTCAAAACTAAAAAAAAAACCTTTAGTAGTGAACTGTATATATATATATATATATAATCCTTTTCTAGTCCTTACTAAATCTTTGTGCACTGCTTTAGAATGCATTAACAAAGATTTGACTTGGATTAGACAAAGCCAAAGACAAAAGGGTGTGTCGTTATTTCAGAGGACCACCGGTATGTATGTATGTGTTTTCCTAAATATTAAGCTCCAATTCTGTTATCGAGAATGGCACGCTTCAAACTCTGAAGTCCCCTGCATTGTCCTGGATTTCGGCTAGCTTAAACTATCTTAATAAAATAGGAACCTGGATTGTTTAAAAGTTCATCTTGGGGAGTCCTGTTTTAGATTCAAGAGGTGAAATCATTGGAAAATGTTCAGGTAGCTTACCGAAAATTGAAATAAGCTATTATTCAAGTTGAACAAATAGGAAGAAGCTTTTCTGGACTCTGCATCTAGTGCATAAATTTACAGTTTTCAGAACTTGTAAACAGCTTAATTATCATACTCAGGGTCATTGTGTGGATCCTTAAATAATCTTCATTTTCTGGAGCATGCTAGAACACTTCTTAAAGAAGTTTCCCTTTCCTTGGAGTACCAGCCACTCGCCTAGGTAATGCCAAATGGATCTCTTCCTTATTTCTATTCCAAATCTGACGACCATTTGGGCAGTGGTCCAGTTTTCGGTGAGAAGCTAAACCTTAAGTTTTGGATGCCTTAGCTAACTCAGAGCTGAGGCCGAAGGGAGCACAGTACAGCGCCGGTGTGCATATAAGTCCACCTTCTGTTGGTAGCTGCTCTGGCCATCTCCTCAACTAGAGGTAAAAGAAAAGGCAAGGGCGGTTTGAACCGCTTTCCCCACTTGAATTTTAGATCTGTTCCTTGTGCACTCCTTCGCTTCCACATTTTCCACATTATCCTGGACCAATTGGAGATTTGTCGAAGAGTTTAGAGGAATATTCGGCATTTTCCAACGCATATCGAGTTAGTCGTTAACGACTTCTGGACCTTGATAGCTGCCTGGCTGTCTAAAGCGAAGGTAATTTTAAATCCAGCTGGATTGATAACGCTTACCTGCTTCGCCGCCATTTCAATTGCATACATATATCTCATCCTAGAATATTGCAGTAATCTGGGGGTCTAATGGCCTTTGTCAGGAGAGTTTATGAAAGGAGAGAGAGTTTCCAGTCACGTCTCTATGAAAATTGGATTTCGAATTTACGGACTAAATCAAAAAATAAATCTGATAATCGTAGCTCTAATACTCCGTCTATGTTTAGAATGAAAGCAGGACTTGCTCGAAGCGGTTTACATACTCTTAAGTGCTGCGTTTTGTACGTAGATGTACCTCGGCGCGTAGAGCGAATTGTTCATGTGGGACATAGGCATTCCTGGCGTTGAACCCTTTCGCAGGTCGATTCGATAGGATTTGTTATCAACTGGCTTCCAGAGTAAGTTTAACCCCCGCTATGTATACACCATTATGTATTAACTTTCCAATTGT
>NW_023458559.1:78694959-78722890 GCF_013731165.1 Rhagoletis pomonella | reverse complement strand
TTTTTTTATTCCCAATACTTACTACAAATATTAAATTCTCATCAAATAAAAACCAGTGGTCGCTTAAAGCGAGCGCGCTTGGCATTGGCAAAGCGAATTTTGATTCAAAATCTCCAGGTTTGGTCTGCTCCAAAACATTTTTCTTTAAAGTCAACAGCAAAAGTGTGGCTGCTTTAAAAAAAAAACTAGCGGAACTTGGGAAAATGGAGAAGATGGTCAGACCCTTCAATGCTTATTTCATACTCACACATTTAAGCACTGAATTGTGTGCTCATGGAGGGTCAAGCGAAACCTCTTCGGTTAGTCTCTGCGTACATCGCCCATTTGACCTTAAAATTTGAAATTTACAAAGGATGACGGATAATCGTTTCACAACACATCATTTTCCCACCCCGTCTGAAACAGATATAACCAAGATGAAACTCTAAGATGTCATAATTTCTGAAGGTTTCGAAGGCCTGGTGATTTGGGGTATTCATAATATGATGAAGAGAATTTAAAGCCGCATGTACGGTTTCTCTAGTTGAGCCGGACGCATCTCAGAATTTACGAAGTCGTAGGCTGATTCACTGCCGCCTGTAGCCTTTTATGTACCATGCTCTAACATTTTTCCCATGGGAAAAAGAATACCACACTGGCGTAACAATGAATAAGGCTTCTTAAGGAAGAAGGACAGGATGCTCTTTAAATAAGCTTAACGAAATGGTTCTTGGAAAGCCTACACGGATGTCCTAGTAATCTTTCAAAATGCGATTAAAAGGCGCAAAATTACTCGTGGGAAAAGTTCTGCTATGTTATTTGTTCTTGGGTCCGAGTCACTATTGCGCATTGCGTTGTATTTTCATGCGCTTAACTATGTCCATGTCATTAAAAGGCTCCTACAGCTCGTTATTTCATCTTCTTCGGTACCCATAGCCCACGCGAACACGGCCTTCGATTTTGCGTAAAATAATTCTCTCGAAAACACCCAACGCCTTTTCATATTTGTTCGACATCATCCACATTTCTGCGCCATATAAAAGAAGAGCATGATAAGAGACTTGAGAAGCGTTTTTTTTTCATCGAGAGAGGGTTCTGCTTTTCAGTTGCCTGCTTAAAAGCAGATACATGCACTAGACCATCTCTTCACCGCCTCATATATTCTTGTTTCGAACTTCCTACATATGTCATTAAGTTCCTGTCGTGAGTACTAGAATAGCTCTTTAAGATTTCTACACTTGCATAGCTTGGAGAATCTTTGAACTATTAGCCACTAAGCAACGCAAAAGGACCACAAATTTAAGTACTTTATCAAGCGCACTTTCTAAGGTAATTTTCCCACGACACACTCCCACCTTAAAACTGCCCACTAGCTTACCAGCAAATTGCCGCCTAAATGCTGCTGACAACCGCACTGTAGGATTTTAATCACTACAAATAATTCGATTAAAATTTCAGCACAGCAACTCTAATCGCTGTCATTAAAAATTACAACGCAACTGATTATTGGGCTAAGCGAGCGCCGCTAGTTGAGCGTGTAACTGTGTAACCGCAAATGCGAAAAACCTTCACCAAAGCTAATATGAATGAATGCCACAGAAATAAAATTTGCAACAACGGCAACAGCATCGTTTCATACGACTATGTATGTATGTATATACTATGTACACATGGACGTGGAAATCTAAATACGATGCAACAGCGGCTAAGCTGCGCTAAGTTCATTTAAGCGAACGAATAGCTAGCTAGCTGCTGGCTTGCTTACTGATTGACTGTTGTTAGCTTTTGCTGTTCTGCTATTACTGCATTGGCTGTTTGCTACAGAAATCTGCTATCCTCCGCACAAATGCACGCTGGGCGTTAACTGCAAAGTAATTGTCGACAACTACGAAGCGATGAGATGGTGAAAATGTTACATTGTTGCCGTAACGCTAAGGTATTATTGTGGTTGCTCTGTTGGAGTTGTTGTTATTGCTTTTATGCCGCCCATTGCACTGCTTTCATTACCAAGCGTGAAATGATGCTGTTGCTGATGTGGCATGAACGTGCCTAGTGTGGCAAACAAAACCGTGGATGCATACAAATTATTGGGCAACAATAGAATGGCCCGAAGAACAAGACAGAGAAGACTAACAAAAAAGTTTGGATACAGCGCAAATCTCCAACACTTGTAATGGTCAAATGAATGGATGGCGTTGCTGTGGGCGCGTTGCGTTGCACAGTGAAATCGGTATAAATTAATTATAATTACATAATTATAATTATTACATATTATATTGGTAAAGTTTCTTGACTCCAGTCGGAAACTAAATATTTTACTTTTTCTCAAGTGCGTTCTCGTATTTAAAAATATCAAGCCCTAACCGCCAAAATAACGTAAGCGACATATTTTTTCAAACTTCAGAGCCAAATCCCTCTCCACCTAGTCTTTCTATCACAGAGGAGGCTCCTTTGGTCTTAGATTCCAACAGCGGTTTCTTTGAGACCTGCAGCTTTTCTAAGCATTTGTACGACATGGCCGAGCCAGCGGAGCTCTACGCTTCAGTTCAGTAGGTCTTCAGCAGAATTTTTGCGTATAGACAAGAGTAAAAAAATACCGGCACCAAAATGCCGCGTTTTTATCGTTAGCTAGCCTAAAACAGTTCGCCTCTGGATATCACAGTGCCAGAAGATGTTGCTGTACATCTGAGCTATGTCAAGGTCCCCATCTTTGGACACTGGCAAAATATTTCTAACGGCAAGTGGAAGGATCTACATTCCTGCCTTCGGTTATGATTAAAATAGACTGGAAAGATTAGTTTCGACTTACGACCAAATACTGGGCTCTGTATACACTTGCTGCAAGGCTAACACTGAAGCATTTTTCGGCGGTTCCTTGGAATAACGTGCTGTGTCTCTCCAAATTTTTTTTCCTATGGCGGCGACTACAATTGGAAAGTTAATACATAATGGTGTATACATAGCGGGGGTTAACTTACTATGGAAGGCAGTTGATAACAAATCCTATCGAATCGACCTGCGAGAGGGTTCAACGCCAGGAATGCCTATGTCCCACATGAACAATTCGCTATACGCGCCGAGGTACACCTACGTACAAAACGCAGCACTTAAGAGTATGTAAACCGCTTCGAGCAAGTCGTGCTTTCATTCTAAACAGAGACGGAGTATAAGAGCTACGATTATCAGATTTATTTTTTGATTTAGTCCGTAAATCGAAATCCAATTTTTATAGAGACGTGACTGGAAACTCTCTTCTTTCATAAACTCTCCTGACAAAGGCCATTAGACCCCCCAGATTACTGCAATATTCTAGGATGAGATATATGTATGCAATTGAAATGGCGGCGAAGCAGGTAAGCGTTATCAATCTAGCGCTGGACTTAAAATTTCCTTCGCTGTTGACAGCCAGGCAGCTATCAACGTCCAGAAGTCGTTAACGACTTACTCGATATGCGTTGGAAAATTCCGAATATTCCTCTAACCTCTTCGACAAATCTCTAATTTGTCCAGGATAATGTGGGAAATGTGGAAGCGGAGGAGTGCACAAGGAACAGATCTAAAATTCAAGTGGCGACAGCGGTTCAAACCGCCCTTGGTTTTTCTTTTTCCTTTAGTTGTGAAGGTGGACTTATATGCACACCGCGGCTGTACTGTGCTTCCTTCGGCCTCAGCTCCATGAACAAAAAAACTCTGAGTTAGCTAAGGTATCCAAAACTTAAGGTTAAGCTTCTCACCGAAAACTGGACCATTGTCCTTATGGTCGTCAAATTTTGAGTAGACATAAGGAAGAGATCCATTTGGCATTACCTAGGTTGGTACTCCAAGGAAAGGGAACCAAAATTACAGGCATCTCTTCTTCGAGAGCTTAGATGGCTTAAGGAAAAGTGGTTTAAAAATTGTTCTAGCATGCTCCAGAAAATGAGAATGATTTAAGGATCCACAATGGCCCTGCATATGGTTATTAAGCCGTTTAAAAGTTTTGAAAACTGTAATTTTATGCACTAGATGCGGAGTCCAGTAAAGCTTCTTCCTATTTGTTCAATTTGAATAGTAGCGTAGTTCAATTTTCGGTAAGCTACCTGAACATTTTCCAATGATTTCACCTCTTGAACCTAAAACAGGACTCCGAAAGATGAACATTTATCCAATGCAGATTCCTATTTTATTAAGATAGTTCAAGCTATTCGAAATCCAGGACAATGCAGGGGACTTCAGAGTTTGAAGCGTGCCGTTCTCGATTACAGAATTGGAGCTTATTATTTAGGAAAACACATACATATATACCGGTGGTCCTCTGAAATAACGACACACCCTAGTACATGGCTCGAATCCTTGTCTAAACCAAGTCAAATCTTTGTTAATGCATTCTAAAGCAGTGCACAAAGATTTCATAAGGCCTCAAAAAGGATTATATATATATATATACAGTTCAGTACTAAAGGGTTTTTTTAGTTTTGAGTTGTGTCGTTATTGCAGAAGACCATCGATAAGTACTCGCATGGCCTCATTTTAAACAAATTCTTTACATTTTATCTTTTATGATCCTCAGCACCACAGTGCGCCTTATAGTTTTCTCCTTCGCTCCTTCGCTCCTTCTTCTGTTTCATTCTCCGACTCCCTTGACTCATTTGGCATTTGTGTAGAACATAACAAGAATGATGATAAATACTCTGAACCACGACCCAGCGCGTTGAGTGATAATGAGTCGTAAGCGTCAGCAGACAAATAGCAGAGCAAAACTGCCATAGGGCAGGAAGTAAGAAATTTCGCTCCAACATACATAAAGTATATATGCATACGTAATTTCTTCTAAGTATATTTGTAAATAAGGCGGGGACTACTTGAAAGCTGCCCGTTTTCTGCGAAGAAAATGCAAACGAAACCTTGTCAGTTGAAGGGTAATAAGCAGAAATGGCAGGCGCATTATTTGGCATGGCGGCAACTGTTCAACTTTTTTTAGATTTTTTTTTTTGATTTTTATATTCTTTCAAATAATACCAATTAGTACAGACAGCACATATGTTGCAACAAGTTAACAAAGCACAAGGTATTCTATCAACTCAATGCATATGTATTACCCTTCTAGTTTACATGTCACACACAGGTGGGTCTACAGCAACAGCCCACAATCATGCAACAGAATATGTAACTGAAGCAATGCATTTATGTCCAAGTATATGTATGTAGATAGATATGTATGTACTTACATAAGTTGCTATCCTACGAAACGCGGTGGCTACATTCCGCGAAAGTGGCTAATAACTCTTCAACTCCCAAAGCACTTCAACTCGACGGACTCGCTGGATGCTGGAGCGTCCTCCGCTCATTCAAAGTGGCATGAAATAACAACTCGCCGTCATCGTTCAGTGGGCGCCGGATGGTACTAAAGCGCAGGTAAAAAGTCGTCAACTGCCCGTTACTGTCATCGACGTCAGTGGTGGACCTGTGTGCGCTGTGCGGCGGTTACCCAGCATCACCTTAGAATACAACAGAGCAAAAACCGCTGCTGCAATTAAGAAAAAAAAAACAAAAACACAAATATAAAACAAACTAAACTAAACAAATCTGCTTTGTATTGCTAGTTAGTGCGGCCTGTCTTTGCCGTCTTTTGCTGCCATTGTAGTTTATGAGCTGCATTTTGACAGTGTTTGACGTTTAGCCGCACCATCAGCCCTTAGCCAGAAAATATGTAGCTACGTATGTAGCAGCCATTGACGAGGCATGTCAAACAGCACCAAACTACTCAAAAATGCAAACCCACAGCGACAACTACAACGACGTGTGCCACCATGATTGTGTGGCACTTGGTCTTCTTTGCCACCGGCACATTCAAAAATGTCGTCAACATGTCATTTACTACAAATGCAACCTTGCCATTCAGGCTAGTTATTGCCGTCTATGTAGTGTGGCTAGAGTAAGGCAAGGATGACAGAAAAATCATAAAAACTGAACAAAGCAACGACGAATTTTTAGTTAGTCTGTCAGTCAGTTTAACAAGGTAATGGATCCTGTCAATGGTACATAAACTTTCGCAGTTCATCTTCAGTTTGTTAAATACTCGTAGTTGCATACATATGCAGATGTGTAGAGGTAGTACTAACGGAGTAGTAAATGTGTAGACTTCACATTTTAGAAAGATGCTAATATCGCTAATGATGTCTGCAAAGATGAAGTGCTGCAGTGAAAAAAAAATTGTGACTGCTTGGAAAAGAGGTAATTGTGGAGCATAATCTGTGCATGTAAAGAAAGGCGCAGAAAAAAATTGAAATGGTTTAGTTTTTCAAATAGAAAAGAAAAACACAAAGCGAAGAGAGCTACATCCTTGTAAGCTTTGTCCTACCACTATTTAGGCCACGTCTCAATACTCCGGATGTTGGGGGAAAGTCAGAGCTTGCGCTACTGCGAGGCTATTCTGGCCGAGGATGGACCGAAAGCGGTCTAGTGAGTCTAGTCTAAGCTCGCGAAGCCGCAAATCTTGTCCATTTGAGATTCACGCAGTAAGATTACATATCTCTCTGGACTCCTTTTGTCGCAGCTGCAAGGAGGACGACGAGGTGGAGTCATCTCAACACTTCCTCTTGAACGGCCCAGCTCTGGCCAGATTGTGGCTTAGGCGCTGGGTTTGGACTTTCTGACTAGTCTGGAGGAGCTGTCCGGTATTAGCATCTGCCGCCTGCGAAACTTCGTTCTCGGCACGCTGCGTTACCTCAATGGACCAATTTGCTTAGCTTTTGTTCATAAAGCAGTAGCTGCCAATTTAAAGTTAAATCAGGTTGACCATTCTTTCGTTGATGAATAGTAGGATAATGGAGTTTTAGTTGATTTATTGGCAAGGCAAGCATACCAACTTATAGAGAGATTTAAGGGCTACCTGCAGTTTAGGGTAGCGTATAGTCGAAAGCACTTAATATAAGAAGAAATACCCGCGGGACTATCTTTTTTTAATGGCTTAGCTTTTCATGGTTCTTTTCTTTTCGCTCAAGCGACTAACCAGGAACGAGGGGTCTTCATTAGATCGTGCTCCCCAGTAACAGGTCGACTGTCAAAACCAGCAGGAGGAAAGAGAATCATCCTTGCAAGAAAAAGTCAAAGGTCGGAAGGGATACATACGTAGTATTTCCAGCTTGGTATGTATGAATGAAAAATTTCCGACTGGGATAGCCGGCAATGGCAGTAGACGTTTAAGCCAGTAAATGCAACAAAAGAACCTAAGCTTTGGGCAGCATGTTTGTACTTAGCTGCATAAACATCCCTACACTGAGGGAAATAACGCGTAGGAAAAATTTACATTTTTTATTTTCTAACGTATTTACATCAAGTGAAATGTGCTTAAAAGTAGTGTATGTATAATGGAAATATTCAATTCAAATATACATTTACATGTATGGCTGTAGCTAAGTGTGCATAGATGCTTGATAAAATTGGTTTCAGTCAACAGTCTCCGGGTTCAATTCCCATCAGACTTAACATACAATTTTTTATTTTTTTTTTTCTTATTTACGAAAAACCATCTGTGAAGTGCACAACGATACATATTAAAATGTGTATATTCAAATTTATTACGAGTTGGGTTGGTGCACTTTTTTTAATTTTTAACATTTTTCCTCTCAGTGTAGTTTGAATATTGCCCATTAGAGACTTGTTGACAACCGTTATGTATGTAAGTAAGTATGTATGTATATGAGTTTCGATGTACTTAGTTTTCCGTGCTGCTGCTGCTGCGGCTGCTGCTAGCATTGTTGCCCACTAGCAAGTGTCGTTGTTAGCATGTTTCTACAAGTAACTTCTCAGCTACTTTTTGCTGCTGATGATGCCACAAAATATTGCTGCCTTTACTTTTTCCTGCTCCTGCTGTTGCATAAAGAGTTGTAAGTTGATTCATAAATTCTAGCAGCAAGAAACATACATAGTAACAAATAGAAGGAAAATAGCAGCAGCAATAGCAACAACACAGCCTCCCTTGTTGACGATATTAGCGTGTGGCAACATGTTGTTACGCTTGTTATATGCCATTGCTGCTGAGCTGCATGCTTTTGTGAATGTCTGCTAGCCTTTACTGCTCTCTTTTGCAGTGTGCAAAAGTTTACGGTTATTGCTGCTACTACCTTTGCCACCGTTTTCATGGCAGTTGCTTTGGTTGTCAGGTCTCATGTCGAGTAACCATAGTTGCTATTAAATCATATTAAAATTTGTTGCTAACAACATAAGAGCTATTGCAAATGGTAAGCAATGGCAAGATGTAGCAATCACATGCGCACATGCCAATCGCAAAACAACAACACTATTTGCAAAATGTAGCAGGGATTCGAGAAAACGAAGTAACCAATTCTGGACAGCCACACCCTCTTCCTTAGGCCATTACTAGCAATATGTAGTATAGCTAGAGTAGAGTACATACATACTCATACCCAGTGGCGGATTTAAATATTTGCCGCCCCTAGGCAATTCATAACTTGCCGCCCTTTTTTCACGAAAAAAAAAAATATATATATATATATATATCAAATATGATTGTTATTGTCAGTGCTTTATTACAATATAGTTCGTTAATAATGAAATAAATAACGGAATTAACAAATTCGACATCAGCATGGATAAGGTATTCAACAAAAACCCTCTTTCAAACACTTCTTTTTCACAGTTCTTTACGTCTTGATTTTTCAGCTGCGAATTCGCGCATAATATCTTCACAATCGATAGATAGAAACAAATCTGACTCTATAGTCAGCAACGCAAGAGCATTCAGTTTGTTTTCGCTCAATGAAGATCTGAGATAGTTTTTCACGCGTTTTAAAACAGAAAACGATCTTTCTGCGCTACAATTGGAAATAGGAATTGAAACAAACATCCGCAACGCAATTTCAACATTAGGGTAAGAGATCTGCAGATTATCCTGTCTCAGCATTTTCAACAGTTCCAGAGGAGAATAATTTAAGATCTTCTTTTCGGTGCAGTATGCCTTGAAAAAGACCATTTCATTTCCCAAATTTTCCTCAAGATCTTGGGTGTAGTATTGGCTCAATATGATGGATTTTTCACGTAATTCTTCGTTGCTCAGATGTTTCATATCAGTGATGAGAGAAAATTTCGAATAGACTTTTTGATACGCCTCACGTCTCCGTGTCAATTCTGTCAAAGTACGGTCCAAGATAACGTTGAATGTGTTGACACGAAAGTTGTCTCGGTCACTCAATTGGATACTATTGTCCCTATTTTCACCAGGTTGTAGATTCTGATTCCTTCGACGCTGCCTGCGTGTTTTGTATTCCTGAATTGTAGAAATAGAGAGAGCTTTCTCTTCATATTGATCGATCTTCGCGAGTGTCAGACACAACTTTAATGAGTCCGTTGAACAAAGAGATCACTTTAGAAATAGTCGTAAAGTGCAGCTGAATCCAAATAAATTTTTTTCTTTTAATTTAGCTGTCTTAAATATTGCCGCCCCTTAATTCTGCCGCCCTAGGCTTCAGCCTATGTTGCCTGTACGATAAATCCGCCACTGCTCATACCTAGCTTTTACTATTTCTTTTTTTTCTATACTTTATGCAGATGAGCAGTAAATACTCATATTTACTTCCTATTAGACCTTAGTAATTTAATAGATATACATATATGTATTTTGTTTACCAGTTCCTATATTTTTTGTTGTTGTTGCACTAAGGCGTATATGTAGTTGCAGTTGCTTCCCGTTGGACAAATAAGTAGATACAAAGTTAGCATTAATGTATATATATCATAGTGAAGCTGAGAATTTCATAAACGTTTATTGTAAAAATAATTCGAATTAAAGCCTGATGCTCTAACTTTTGAAATAGGGTACATATTGGACTTAAAGCCAATAGATCTTTTTTTTTTAAGTTATAAAGATGATCATCTGTCGCAAAACAACAACACTATTTGCAAAATGTAGCAGGGATTCGAGAAAACGAAGTAACCAATTCTGGACAGCCACACCCTCTTCCTTAGGCCATTACTAGCAATATGTAGTATAGCTAGAGTAGAGTACATACATACTCATACCTAGCTTTTACTATTTCTTTTTTTTTCTATACTTTATGCAGATGAGCAGTAAATATATGTATTTACTTCCTATTAGGCCTTAGTAATTTAATATATATATATATATATATATATATGTATTTTCTTTACCATTTTCTTTATATATATCATAGTGAAGCTTAGAATTTTATAAACGTTTATTGTAAAAATAATTCGAATTAAAGGCTCATGCTCTAACTTTTGAAATAGGGTACATATTGGACTTAAACTCATTCGATTTTTTTTTTTAGTTATAAAGATGATCATCTGTCGTGCTATTCCCAATGCTTAAAGGGACATCCTGGTACCTCTGAAAATGCGATTCACTGGTGCTTTCAAATTACGTTGACTTGATATTGAATCTACTAGTCATGAAACATTTAAAGATCTGAATTAAGTTTCGTCTCTTTGTAAGATGTAATAGAAAGACTAATCCGGCACCCTCCAATAGCTAATTTTGTTTAAAAGATGTCTTGTCCGGAATTCACTAGAAAAGCCTCCCTTCCCCCCTTATTTCCCTAGCCGACATTAGCTTTGCACTAGAAATCATTCCTACATTAGCGCTTAACGTCAAGCTGAAAATAAAGACTGCAGATATTTCACACAGAACTGTCGCTGCACGAATTGGTATTAGTCTCAGGATAAACGGGTTGATAACACGCTAAAAAGCTGGAAACTATCAAGGGCTTTGATTTCATTCCTGATCATACAGATTGCTGCGCCTCCAAAATGGCTTCCAGTAGCTTCTTCGCTAGCTACATTACACAAGAGATAACTGGGTAGGGCGACTGCAGGAAGGGACAGTGAACTTTTTAACGGTTGCTAGGGTTGGTGGAGCGGTTTACCACCTCGCCAGCTCGTTCGCCATCAAAACTATTATCAGGCTGGCGACATCTCTACATCCCGTGGTTCACTCTGAAACGTTTGGGCTTCTTGCCAGCTCAGCGAGCGCCGGGTGAAAACTAGGATATCGGGACCGGTGAAAGAAGTTTCTTACGCCTGCAAATCCTGAGCTCACGCTATTCGATTCAGATATATTTTCTTCAATTGCCTTTACCATGTCCTTCGTTAGGACAACATCGGTTGACTTTTGCCTCTGCGTGTCATAGCTTCCCAGAAGCAAGAAGTCATCGTAGGTGTAGGCCCATCTTTCACAGGGGCAAGGTGCGGGGGGTGAACCGTTCGCAGCAGCAGTTGGTAATATTATCTTCGACTTACAATCACTCACTGTATGTAGATGCATGACTAGAAATCTAAACAAAGCAAGCCACAGCAGGTGAGTATCATACGATAATCATATTTACTACAATAAGCTCATGGTGAGTGTATTTTTTCGTGTTTGTTGGGTCTTAATTTTCCCTGCATACAAATGGAAGTCACTGTACTTGGTTCTAATTTGTAATTGGTAGCATTATTTTTTCAATTGGACCTTATTCAATTTTTTTCTGTGTTGTTGTTGGTGATCAAGTAGACATCTCAACTTAACACGCCCTGTACAACTCATTCCATTTCATTCAACACAGCGCCCTTTTCAAAACAAACAAGTAAAAAACTCTAAGTTCGGGCGGAGCCGAACATTAAATACCCGGCGCAAGTATTAAGTATATGTTTTTCACCTTTCCGAAAGCTACCGCTACATGGTAAACCGAGGTGTATCCATTTTGAGTAAATTAGCGTCCTGAAATTTCGAAATATTGAAGTTTCAAGCATATCTGAAATTTACTGTTATATGAAAAGCTGCCGTAATTTTAGTTCGATTTCAATAAGTTTCAATGTTTTGCTTCTATGTGACAAGTACAATAACCACACCGAGTTTGGTACAAATTGGTAGAACGGTTACCGAGATACATATATGTGATCATAAGTGGGCGGTGCCACGCCCATTTTTCAAAATTGTATCCTAAACGTATTTCTTGGTAACGAATTGTTGCAAGCATCAATTTTGAATAAATTAGCTTCAATAATTACTGATTTATCGAAGATTTCGTATTTCTCTAAATTACCGTTATATTGGGATTGTTGTCCTATTTTAAAAATTTTCGGCCATTTCGTATGTTATACCAAGGTTAACAACTGTGCCAAGTTTGGAAGAAATTGGTGCAGCGGTTACCAAGATATACACATGTAAACATAACTGGGCGTGGCTACTCCCATTTTCCAAAAATTTATAATATTCTTATTTTTTGTCTAAAACTTATTGTAAATATCAATTTTGAGTGAATAATCTTCAGTAGTTACTAAAATATCGCAGTATTCGTATTTCTGAAAATTACCGTTATATGGGAAGTGGGCGTGGTTATTGTCCAATTTTTGAAATTTTCGGCCATTTAGTATGCTGTATCAAGGCCAACAACTGTGCAAAGTTTGGAATAAATTGATGCAGCGGTTACCAAGATATACACATGTAACCATAAGTGGGCGTGGCTACGCCCATTTTCAAAAAAATGTTAATATTCTTATTTTTCGTCTAGAATTTATTATAAATATCAATTTTGAGTGAATTACCTTCAGTAGTTACTAAAATATCGCAGTTTTTGTATTTCTAAAAATTACCGTTATATGGGAGGTAGGCGTGGTTATTGTCCGATTTTGCCCATTTCCAATACCATCCGTCCTACGCCCGAAAGAAGTGCACATACCAAGTTTCGTTAAGATATCTCAATTTTTACTCGAGTTATCGTGTGCACAGACGGACAGACGGACGGACGGACGGACGGACGGACGGACGGACAGACAGTCACCGCTTAATCGATTTCTCTTTTCATCCTGATCATTTATGTATACATTTGTCTATATCTATCTCGATTCGTTTTGCCTGTTACAAACAACCGTTATGTGAACAAAGTTATAATACCCTTGTGCACAAGTGCGCTCGGGTATAAAAATAATAAAAATATATGGACAGCATACATGCAATATAAAATGGAGGGAGCAGCCAATTTCTGCGCGTGAAAACTGACTGCTTTCATGGGGTTAAATGTAAAGTTAAAGCAGCGAAAATTAAGCCGCAGCCATGTTGCATACTTACTTACATAAGTAATTCTATCATTTTGATATATGTATGTATGTATAGTACATTTGTAAGCACATAATTATATACGTACACTCGTTGTGCTTGAATACATTCACGCAAATTCTTGTCCATCTACATACATACAAAAATATACACTGAGAAAAAAAAATAAACCATATCCTCTTTGTTTAGAACTAAACCGCATATGATTGTGTACGAAAGAATCTTTTGTTTACTTTTAGAAGATTTTTTTTAGAATACTTTTTTTGTTCTGCACTTCATAGATGAGTTTTCGTAATAAAAAAAAAATAAAAATTAAATTTATAAAAAATTATTTGTTCCGTCCAAAGGCATTCGAGCCCGGACCCTCCTACAAGTTAACAAATAGTATTAAAAATCTGTTTAGGACTGTTAAAAACTGCTTTTTGTTAGTGTCTTTTGATTTATGCTATAGAGTGAGCTCCACTGGTTTCCGCCAACATTTATCGCTTTTTACATGATCTCATTCGAACAACAATTTGAATATTTACTCGCCATCCACGGCAAATTATCACGAGATTACAAGGCCACAGGGAATAAATATAGTTTCGCACGGACTTATTTTACAATAGATACAGAATTAAGAAACTGCCAGATACAGATTTTCTTTTTCTTCTTGAGGCACGTCAGAACTACTCAGTTTAATAAAACTTCCTGAAATATTTACATAAAAAACAAATATGTTATTGTGTAAAATTCATAAAAATCTCCTGAGCTTAAAACTGTTGAATTTCCTACTTGGTAGCTAAGCGCTGTAAATTTGACGATAACAATAAACCAAATGATGACTTTTTGTTATTTGATGGCTAATTTGTGGTCTTGAGTTTTTAGTGAACTACCCTGCAGTACGAGGGAGCGATTATAGGACTGATGAATCGGTAGCTACCTGGTAAACTCCGTCAATTAGCGACCGACTACTTGCAGTGTATTTCATCGATTACTTTTACAAGGCAATGTCCTAGGCTGTACTCATCATCGGCTCTCTCTGCACTACCGGGAGCTGCTAAAGTAGTCACTTGCGTGATTTATGGGCGCCCTCTATTGTAGTTTTTCGCTGTTCTGCTTCCGACCGGTCGGACTCTGCACTACCATGTGCACTACCACGGGTTAATAGAGTAGCTAATTACCTAGGAGTCGGTGCAGTAGCGGTTCCGAATATATCTGCATGTATTCATATTCGCAAAATCTCTGAAGTTGCCCACCAAACCTTTACTACATAAATACATACTTAGCAGCTGGTTAAAATGTCTAGCAAGCTTTATAAATACAGAAACCTATTTTCCAATATTTATGTGCCAGTTTATGTGCATGTATTCGTTCTTGTTAAGCTACATATTTTCGCTTCGGCCGACGTTTTATTATTTTTCGCTGTCAGCACCTGGGCTTTGTGTTCTGCATATTTGCTATTTTAAAAAATTTACTAGCCAAAGTCAAGCAATTGTTTCTGGTTGTATAAAATGTTTTTGTTTTTCGGTTTTTTTTTGTAATTTTTCATAACCTATAATTATGGGTCGTTAGGTGAGTACCTACATAAGTTCGTTGTTTACTTTATTTTGTATTTTTTTTTTCTATCTGATCGGGAGATATTTTACGTGCTGCTGTTCAACGTCAACGTTTCCGTTTCAACGGTCATTTGGTAGTGCAAGCTAATAGGGGCTGTGTGAAATCGAATTAATATTTAGTTGTTTAGATATTTTGGTTCAGCATATTATTATTTGTTTTTGTACGTGCAACTATAATTATGTTTTTATGCGCCTAGCGAATTTTGTGATATTTGGCACTTTTTGGGGCAACTTGAAATTGTCAGCAGTACAATTCTTGTAAACAAATCTGATCGATTTAAACCAAAAATTAGAAGATACTAGAAGTTTTAAGTTTTTTCCTATCACAATACATTTTCTTATAATGTGAATTCGACTGATCCATACCTTCATCAGGTGGGCTACTCTGGTGCGACTGGTAGACTTAAGTGAATGCGAAGAGCTTGAGATGCTGGCAGGCAGGAAGGCGGCGCGCAAATACGAATGTGGAAATCCAGTAACTGACGTCCAAAGCACACTTCAGGAATGGAAAGAGCATGTTTAAATAGGGTTGATTAGCGACATACATAGGTGGCTAGTTTGTACAGGGTCGGCCAAATAAGACCTACCAACTTCACGCAGCAGGTATAGTTTGCCAGCACTGTGCCTAGTCGCTCCATCTTGTTGGAACCACAAATTAGGATGCTGCTCTGCCGTTTGCCGCAAAAAGTTGTCAAACATAGTGCTGTGAAAAGACTCAGAAAAAGTCTGGAATAGTTTCATAACACCGCACCAAACAGTGGGTTGCCTTTGGATTTTCAGAGCCCCACAATCTACAGTTTTGCTTGGAAATGCGCTTCATTCGACATCAAAACATCGCCTTAAAAATCAATTAGTGTGGCTAGTTGTGTAAAACGAATAGCGTATTGTAGTCCTTGTTGGTGGTCTTGCTGTAAGTATCCATTATGACTTTCCAAGAGATTAACTATAACATGCAGAAAGAAATATTAAAAATAAAGAAGTTATACGGGTTTAACATTGGTAGGTCTTATTTGGCCCACCCTGTATAAGGACCTAGATCAGGGGTTGGCGAAAATCCTCGACTGAACCCTCTGGGAGTGTGCCGACTGAAAATGGATACTGCAGAGTGAGCCTGTGCGATGTTAGGACGCTATCCAGCTAAGATCAGGCAAGACACCAGGCCGCCTCGAGAATTATCGGTGGCAAGGGCGCTACCACGGAGGACGATGCATTTTCCCACAATACATTTTTCTCACTAGGTCCGCCTCGTCTAGCAGGTGATCGTATGATCAAGATGATGAACAACGGCAAAAACAAGGATTAGAAGAAAAAGGAAGAGAAAGGATGTCGCTCGCTAGAATGCCTAGGGGAAAAGGGATCAATGACTCCGGTAGGGGCAAGAACAGCGTGGTCTCCGTGAGCTCTGCCAGATAGAGGGATTTTTAGGCAAGCCCTACCAAAGACGCGAAGATGGTAGTATGCAAAAAGCTGTGAAAGCGTGAGCACCAGAGACGTTAAAGTCAGGGCGCAATCAATTTGATGGCGAACAGTATGCTGCAAAAAATCCACGATACCCTAACAGCATATAGAAAAAGCACGCTAGAGTGATGCCAGATCCAATAAGACTAGGCGAGATAGGCAATCAATACCTTACTGTCGCGTTTCTGGAACATAGTGACGCCTATGGACAGATGACCAATAAATATTTGGCACTCACATTTCTGCTACGTAAGTGTTTCGCCGAGCTCCAGTTTGCAGCTTATGACTTGACTTTAGGAAACAAATGGAGGAACCTACAATTTTATGCCGTCTTGCAATGGCAAATGGTTTTATGAGAAGCTTTTTCATGGAAGAAATACACTCAAAGGTTGGCCATTGCCTACCGAGGAGCGACCGCTGTCGGAAAAAACTGTCTAGATTTTTAAATGTTGTTCAGACCAGCAACAACTCAACTTCACACAACTTCAACGCAGCAACAAAGCCCACACTCGGCGCAAAACATTAAAGATGATGAGAAAAAATTAGAAAGCTTTCAGACATTCGACATTAATACATATTTAATGCTAGATCTTCGATTCTCTTAAAAATATAAAATCGTGAGAAGATCCCCTTGATCGCATTCTAGCAATTTTGTCTATTTTCAAGCTGTCACCTTAGTTGTTTTTACCTACTATTCATTTCTCTAAGGAGTTTTCGGTTTCAAAAAATTTACCAAATAACCGGTTTCCGCTTATGCAACGGTATTAAATACATGACTTGTTTATTTCTTACTTACAAACATACATAAATATATAAATGTATGAGTGCACACTTCCCTACTTACCAATAACTAAGTTGTATAAACAAATGTCAAATCGCAGTCATGATCCAATCAAAGCGAAACATGAACGCAGATTTGCAAATCTGAAAATGGCAGAAGTGAGAATAATGAAAAATCAAAAAATAAAAATAAAAATCACAGAAAAACCATTGCAAATGTAGCGCAACAAATGCAAGCCGCATACAACATGCAAATGGACAAGCGTAGCTAACATAGAAAATCGGTGTATGTATATAGGATACTGCATACAAATGAATAGCGCAAATTCGAAAAGTCACAAGCAACCAGATCAGAAAAGTAAAGGGGCAACAAAGTAACCATCGCATTCGATGATGCAGAGGTAGGGACACTTATATAAATAAGTTGTAGAGGCGACAAAACAACTTGAATACATAATAACAGTAATATGGAACGTATGCAACATGGAGTTGCAAACTTACAGAACACACAAAGCTATGTACATTCCAGTTCGTAATGCATGATGAAGGAAATAAGATGGGTAACGGCAGCGCTTAGTTTAACTAGATTTTGGAAATATGAAAAGAAAGCAATAATGAAAGTTCACAACCGACCTATACAAAATAACATATTTGCAAAAGGAATTGAGTATTTTGGGTTTTTAATGGATATTTCCACAAATTTTACAATTTTCTTTGCCCCAAAATACAAATATGCAAATCTACGTACGTGCAACGCCAACTAAAGTAACAAATTTCCGATTCGAAAACTTCGTCACACCTATCAAAAGAGGACAGTTGCAGCAGCTAACCGACAAGCAAACAGCAACACGAATTCGACAACAAAACCAACAAAGCTACATACATGAGGTGTGTGGCAAAGGCGATGGTGTTGAGCAAATTAATGCAAAAAATCAAGTAGCACATCAAATCACCTCGAAACTTTGGTTAGCTGTGGGTTTGCGCAGGCGCAGGCGACAAGTCAACAAGATACAAGTATGTATGTAATTTTGATAAACTCACCATATGGGAACTGGTAAACATCGAAATCATTTGGTACTAGAACTAGTTCGTATTTCCATGATGACGTGTCGTCCTGTCTGAAATCTTGCTTTCGTTCATGGTGGGATTAAACTCTCACACAATACGATCGATAAGAATTTGTTTCGAACAACAGTAATCTGTGTAAGAGTTGGTGTATGCACTCCGATGAAAAGATCCTTCGACTCTCCACCCATGGGTGGACAACGAAACCAAGGGTGCTCAACGAACAAAATGGAAGACCCAAGTGTAAAAGGATCTGTCCGCACTTAAGATGAACAACTGGAACAAATCTGCAAAGGAGAGAGGCAACTGGCGATGTTTTTTGTTCTCGGCCCAAACCGACAAACGGTGATAGTGGCAAATACGAAGAAGAAGAAATATTCCATCAATAATTTTAGTCTGATATGGATATCCGTCACTAGATCGGCGTGTTTGTTCTTACTAACTTAGTGTGTCTTCTGTTAGCCAAAATTTCAGAGTATTCGCAGCCAAAAATTCGGTAGTTTTTCTTGTTTACAGAAATATGTTGTTGACAGAAATATTTTTAACTGGCTTTTTTCTGGGTGTACACAGCATAGCACGCGAACTCAGCGTGGCGCTGTAGGCGGCATTTATTTTTCTCAAGTGGCGTAGTGCTCCTAGTTGTGCTTTCGGTCTCGCTGAAATTCGACAGGATAAACGCCAGATAACTCTACTAAAAAGTGCAGTGACTAACGGAATGTTTTAACCCTTAAGATGCGGTTAAACGTGGCAATGCAAACGCTTTTTCGACGTACTTCGCTGTCAAAATTCGAAATCGAAAGTCTACTTTCCCGTGTAAAGTCAGTCAGAAAGTCCTTTTTGCAGTTTTCCAGAAATCAATTTGGAAATTTTAAGGCGTAATCGCAAATTGCTTCTGAGAAATAATTTCAACTTGGTCGCGTTTATTAAATGAACGATCAAAACAAAACAAAATTATTTTTATTACATATTTATTTTTTTATTTATTTTATTAAAAACCACATTTTTGTTCAGTAAAGAAACAATTCATAGTTACAGGAATGAGTGAGATCAAAATGCTCATGTTTGACACTTCTAATCGGATCTTAGGTTTAGATTTTTTTTTTTGGCTTGTTCGTAAAGATTTCGCGGCAGTGTGACGTGCTGTGGCGCGTCGACCGCGCGAGGTACGCGGCGAGCGCAGTGTGGTGTAACCGCGTAAAAAAATTAATTTGGAGGTGATTAAAAATGCCGCGTAAAAAATCGCGTACAAAAAGATCGCGTAAAAAGAGGGTCAAGTGTTGTTGAAAGTGAACTTGTCTGCATTCACCGTGTAAACAGACAAAAAGTAGTTTCGAATAGTTTGATTTTCAGAAATAAAAACTGCTTTCGAAAGCCGCTTCACATGCTAGGTGTAGCTGCTCCTGCAATCTATTAAGTTAAGTTTTAAGTTCTTGAGTTTGACAGACTTTTGAAAACGACTTGCACTTGCCACGTCTAACAGCCACTCTAATTAGGGGCAAGGGGTCAAGTTAGAAGTTGAAAAAAAAAAATTTCTTGGAGTGCTTGGAGCGCGCTCGCGCTCTTTCTAGCTTTGTAACTCTCCGCGGGGTACTTAAATTAGGTACTTAAATTAAAAGGAATTGAGTATTTTGGGTTTTTAATGGATATTTCCACAAATTTTACAATTTGCTTTGCCCCAAAATACAAATATGCAAATCTACATACGTGCAACACCAACTAAAGTAACAAATTTCCAATTCGAAAACTTCGTCAAACCTATCAAAAGAGGACAGTTGCAGCAGCTAACCGACCAACAAAGCTACATACATGAGGTGTGTGGCAAAGGCGATGGTGTTGAGCAAATTAATGCAAAATATCAAGTAGCACATCAAATCACCTCGATACTTTGGTTAGCTGTGGGTTTGCGCAGGCGCAGGCGACAAGTATGTATGTAATTTTGATAAACCCACCATATGGGAACTGGTGCACATCAAAATCATTTGGAACTAGAACTAGTTCGCATTTCCTTGCTTGAAATAAGTACTTTTAATACTAAAATTAGTTAGCTGGATTTATTGTAGCTTTAAAGCTTAAATTGGTGCAATCTATTTTTATGTTATTCTAGTAAAACTACTCCAATTGTTATTCGATTCAAGAATTGAGATACGGTTCTTAGGTTCATAGTAAAAATTGTAGTGCTAGCCGTCGAAGTCATGAGTCATCGACCAGAACATAAAATAGTCGAAAGGACCAGGGTGAGAAATAAAGTCAATTGACCTTATTTCCGTTTACCTTATTACCTGTCACCGTTTGAAATGTGTGCAAGCAGCAAGTCGACTGCCCGACTCTGCATTTGATTTCAACTACTTTAAAATGAATTTGGTTTACACAACTTCAAAGTCAGTATGTTTCTTTTGAATACGCTAGCGTTCTGGACACCAATTAATTTTTTGAGCAAAAAGAGTATAAAAATTCGAAACATTTACAAAACGAGTAAACAAAATTACAGAAAAAAATTATAAAAAAAGTTCATGAAAAAACGAAAACCGTGTAAAAAAATCAATTAGGAGGTGATTAAAAATGCCGCGTAAAAAAATCGCGTAAAAAGAGGATCAAGTGTTGTTGAAAGTGAACTTTTCTGCATTCACGTGTAAACAGACAAAAAGTAGTTTCGAAAAGTTTAATTTTCAGAAATAAAAACTGCTTTCGAAAGCTACTTCACATGCAAGGTGTAGCTGCTCCTGCAATCTATTAAGTTAAGTATTAAGTTCTTGAGTTTGACAGACTTTTGAAAACGACTTGCCACGTTTAACAGCCACTCTAATTAGGCGCAGGGGGTCAAGGCCATTTCAAGTTGAAAAAAAAATGTCTTGGAGTGCCACGGCCAGAACATTTTTATATCTAATTTGGAAGTCCAAGTTATGCTTTTCTTTCTTAAAGTTTACTATAATAAAGAGCTTTAATATTTATGACAATACACATTTTGGAGGTAAGTTTTTAATTTGTTTGAAGTCGAAATTATATTTTTGTTTTTTAAGTTAACGATAATACGGTACTCGGGACCCCATGCGAATAATTGTGCGATTTTCTTTATGCGCCCTTAAGGCATAATTCTGCAAGAACGAGAACAGCGCACTATGTAAAACAGACTTATAGATGGTAGATAATGAATTATGATGACCTACATACATAGGTACTTCAATCAATATTATGTTACCCAATCACGAATTGCGAATAGAAAAGGCCAGTTAATGGAACCCTACCACAAATTCCAACTACATATAAAACGAATTCCTATATGGCAACAAAATATATGACTTACTACTTAGAACGCTAGTAAAAAATTCGAAACAAAAGTTAAAACCGACTTGCAATCAAATGCCACCGGGACGAATTAATTAGTGAATATTTTTACTAAATTGAAATAACTTCAATCTACATATTTTTCAAAAATTAAACACACTACCTACTCGTTAGTAAAATAATAATTGCAAACGCTTGCGAAATAGGTAATATAAAAAAGCAAATTACCAGGAAAATTTATGTATTTCTGTCATGAAATGCCGTTAACAAGTCATTTATAAGAGTTTCCTCCCCAAACAACTTTCTCAATGTCTTTTTTTTTTGTTTTTTTTTTTTTTTTGATTACCCCATTCACTGAAGATACTTATTTGCATATTTTAATTAGACCATCCGCATCGACTTAGAGCTTCATACTCAATTTCACCTGTGCGGCGCGCATGCGTGGCGAGCATACATACAAGTACATAAAAAGCTAATGGCAGGCGAGCAGAGAAAAAGTTAATAAATAAGTATGTATGTAGCTATGTATTTTAAATATAAAAAATATACAACCAACCGCCAAATATTGTTTATGGAATTTACATTTACATAATTTTCGTGGATGACTTGGAATTAAAATGCGCGTCTTTTAATTGCGTTGGAGACTCCCTCCGTTTGTGTTGCCAGCATGTGCAAAGAAGTATCCATCAAACGGAAATTATGTACATACAAACAACAGATAGCCAAGTTGCATGTGGCCAACTTTCAGTTTGTTAACGAAAAACTCAACTGATTGACTGCCAATAGCAGTGAATTGTACTCATTCAGCTCCCTGACTCACAAACTTGACAGGTAGCTGCGATGGGTTCGGCACGCATGCGCAAAACGATTGTTCGCAGCCGTCCAAATGGCAGGTATGCACACGCACGCGAAATGTTTCGAACAAAAGATGAGATGGCGGCACGCAGCAGCAAAAATGTTGGGAGGCGTTACGTAGAAAGTGCAACAGAAAGCTCAATTGTGTGGTAAGAGAGCGTTTTGGGGCCTGAACTCTTGCCGCGATATGTGGCGATAAGATACAGATTGCGACCGTGGCAGTAGCACCGATAACTAATTGATTTGCGGCAAAAGAGCAGAGCGTGGTCAGCGTTTTTAGTTATTTTAATATATTTTAAATTAAACTGCATTACAAGCTCTTTTACTGAAGTGGAAGGTGTTCGTTTTATATTTTTAAGATTCTTTTTTTTAACTAACTGGGTTACCAACACGCAATTGCACACAGCGAAGTTATATAGTAGTCATCGTATCTACTTGTATCTATATACATAAACATACATACATACATGCATATGTACATATCAACCTCCTTACATAAAAATGTACATTAGAGTGGTCCAAAAAAAAAAATTTCTGAGATAGGGTTGGGGCACCTTCCAAAATGTTTCCTCTCGCCGAAAGACCAAACTTTACATTTATATGTATAAATTTAGAGAATGCTCATTATGCTCATATTTTACTCTAGAATAATTGTGTACATATACTTATCAAACAATTGGTTAAGCAACCTAGGAACATTTCAAATTTAATTTACATTTATAAGAAAATATCACAAGTTTCATATGACATGGCAACAGTACCTTTTTATAAAAATCACCAATATTTATTCCAGTTTCACAGCGATGCAGTAGCGCATTTCAGGGTCATTGAGCGCCCTGTATTGGTTACAGTTTACAATTTAAAGTTGTTATAGATATTACAAATATCAAAAGGAAAAAACTAAAGGGGCGTCCCTTTTTCTAGGATGACATATTTTCCCCCATACAAAAATTGGACCACTCTTATGTTCATACATATATGGCATGTAGTGCCCTCAGTTCTTTAGCTTAGGAGAAAATTTGCTTTTTAATAAGCTCATTTCGGGCCATAAGGTGCAATCTGTGGCTTTTCGAAAGTGATTTGCCACGCTTTCGTGTTAATAATAATTAAATCAAGATTATTATCAAACTGACTCAACGGACGAATATCCGAAGCCTGAGGTATTCATAAAAGATACATATGTACATACAACTTCGAAACGAATGTAAGGTCATTGTTAAAGTGGACGGAAAAGAGTGGAAAAAAATTATATTTATTATATTGCGCTCAGAAGAAAAATCTTGGTTTTTAAAATTGCTAGGAAATTTCGTTTGTGAGATTTACATATGCATATGTATGCGCATACATGCATGTAAAAATCTCTCACACCAATATTTAATTACTTTTAAATAATATGGCATTTAAGTTAAGGCCCGCGAGTAAGCGTGTTAGATGGCTGCGTATGGTGCTACGGGGCGTATGCGTTACTTACGCAACTACGGGTATATGAGCACGAGTGTTTATTTTTACTTTTTAGTATATCTTTTTCAAATCTACGTTTAAATACTATTTCGCGTTGGAATCTTTTTAATAATAAACAAGTCAGAGCAGCGCTGTCTTTGGCTATGCCGAAGGCTTCATACCTTTCATGAACATCTGCAAATTTTACTTTGACAGATTACTGCTTTTGAATACATCTGCATACATCGATAGATACATCTAAACAATCAGAGGTATGGAAGATATACTTTATATGGCACCAATCTAAGTGATTTTCACTGTTATGTGATCGGTATGTAAACCGGTAACACAATTTATTGGGTTTAGTTTCCTACATAAAGGAGATATATGGCAAAAACTGGTATCTGAACAATCAGTGCTATAGGAGGTAAAGCTTATACAGCATAGATTTTCATGATTTTCTCAGTAGACTTTGTATTATTATTTATAAAATATCTTACGAAATTTATCGGTTTTTGCTGTTCAAATAAAGAAGTTTTACAGTAAAATCCCATATCTGAACAATCAGATGTATGGAAGATATATGTTGTAGCCATCCGATCCTTGTTATTTTCACTGTAAGTATTCTGTTAATGATGAGTGAAAATGGTACGCAATTTCATGTTCCTAGCTGCATAAATGGAGGAGCTATGATAAAAGACCTCATATCTGAACAATCAGTTGTATGGGGTCTGCAGGTTGTAGTGACCCGATCTTTGTTATTTTCACTGTAAGTCTTCTGTTGATAATGAGTGAAAACAGCGCGAAATTTCATGGTCCTAGCTACATAAATGGATGAATTATAACGAAAAATCTCATATCTGAACAATCAGTTGTATGGGAGCTATATGTTATAGTTACCCGATCTTTTTAATTTTCACTGTAAGTTTTCTGTTGATAATTATTGAAAACAGTGCGGAATTTCATGTTCCTAGCTATATAAATGGAGGAGTTATAACGAAAAATTTTATATCTGAACAATCAGTTGTATGGGAGCTATAGGTTATAGTGACCCGATCTTTGTAATTTTCACTGTAAGTATTCTGTTGATAATGGGTGCAAGTATTGCAAAATTTCATGTTCGTAGCTGCATAAATGGAGAAGTTATAATGAAAAATCTCATATCTGAACAATCAGTTGTATGGGAGCTATATGTTATAGTGGTGCGATTCTTCCGGTTCCGACAAATGATTAATACATTATAAAAATACACCCACCTACCAAATTTGATCCGGATATCTCGAAAACTGAGAGACTAGATTGCAGAGAGACGGACAGACGGACAGACGGACAGACGGACATGGCTAAATCAACTCAGCTCGACGTTCTGATCATATAAGTATACATTTTAATGGGTCTATCTGTTTTTGTTCTGGTACTTACAAACATCGGACCAAAGTTATAATACCATTTCATGCTCATGAAAGGTATAAAAACTGAAGATAATGCATTTTCTAAGATAAGTGTGCCTCCATTTTCGATCAAAAACACATTTTTGTCGAAAAATTTAACAACTCGAGAGATTTGCTGATATGTGGAGGGTTTCGCCAAAAACTGTTTTTTAGTGAAATGAATATTCTCTCGATGTAACAAAAAATTAAAATCTTTGAACGTTTCTTTAAATTTATGTTAGTTTAATTTAAATTTTATTAGCAATATCTGCAAACCACATGTTGGGAACAAAAACAAAAAGGCAAAAAAAGTGATTCATATTTTTAAAAGGAAAATACGGTTTAATTAAAAATACATGCAATTCACAAAAATGAAAACAAAATTTGGCAACTTTTGCAATAAATATATGCATACCTAAAAATAAGGGAATATCTTTAGTGAGAAATTTTTTCTTGGATTTTCAACGCTGATTGCTTGTATCACTAAATACAAAAATTTGTTAAAAACTAAAAAACATTTTATAAGTAACAGAAATTGTTAAAAAAATTAGTAGTACCGATTCAAAGACAGATTCGGGTTGACAGGCAGGAGACATTAAAAACAATCGAAAAGTATTTACACCAATGCTGATGTTGGTCTCACAGACCACCCGCAAGCAACCAACTCAAATGCAATTACCATCACTCGTTTCACCGCACAAGTTTGCTCGCTACGGGAATTAAATCACTTTAACTCGGTAAAAGCTATTCGTATTATGAAATTTATTGGCAAATAAGCGAAATGTTTAATTTAATCTAAAAATAAGGTCATGGTCAGAGAGACCACCAACAGCACTTAAGGGTTATGAATTTTTTAAAGGATTTAGTTATAAAATCAGAAATGTCTGTCGTTTAAACTAATCTAAGCTAACTGAGTGTGCTCCTTTTCAGTCCAATTTAAAAGCCCAATCTGGCTGGGTTAGACCGAGTTTAAATTATCACCTGCTATGTTTTATATTTGCCATTAGCGGAGAAAATTTAGATGAAATAGAAGTAAAACAATTCAATTTTTGCAATATAAAATTTGTGTAACGCCACATAAATAAGCAAAATGTTGCCAGCTTGACTCAACTTGTATAGGGCCAAATGGACAAAATATGAAGGACCTAACAGAAACCAGAAATTGGTAACACCAGCAAATGATCGAGCATCCCCGACTTAGTAGTTCATATTTTCCCGTTTTCCAATAAAAAAAAAAACACATTTTCCTCCATTTTAGTAGGTGTGGACGGATGGTCTGAGACAACCTGTATATGGGCGGTGGGTGTGGTTCATGATTCAATAATAAAAGGTTTGCTCAAAAAGCAGTTTTCTCGCTCCCTCTTGACAAAATCGGCTCCCTTAGCAAAGCACTGTGTGTGGGTTCGTGTGTGTGTGCAAAGCTTTTGTAAGACAGCTAAGGGAGTGTCAAAAGTCTAATGTCAATAATGAGCAAACCTTTAATTATTGAATCATGGGTGTGGTTATGGACCGAATTCGCTGATTTTCAAACTAACGTCTTTCAAGACTCTCAGCAGAATGTGTACAATATTTGAAGGGCCTATCTGCGCTGGTTGATTTCTGTCCGCCGCTTGAAGCTTGCACTTTGTTGTACTAGAAATTAATGGACTACAAAACTGCATACCTAGAATTTTCTTAAAAGCTATGAATAAAAAGTTTGTAATTAAACAATTAACTAGACTTTAATAAAAAATTAACAAACATGAAACAAAAAAAAAAAGTCAAAACTGGTCAAAATGTAGTGTCCCCATATTTTTTCACGTGTATACATGAGCGTTAGGCATGACCCATATAGGCCTAAAATAGGGCAACACAACACGAACCTAAGTTTAAGGTTTTCAAGCGTAAAAAATTTAAAAAGTGCTTTGCATTTTTATCAATGTGTCAATAAACCAATTTGATCTTCCTCCCTATTTTAAGGGTTATGAATGCTACTTTGAGCCGCGAGCACCAAAAAGCCTACCTGCGCCACTTATCAGAACTGGTTTATTATGCCATTTGTTTCTATGTAAAACAAATCGGCTCAACTTAAAGTAAATAATATGTATATCGTATAATGTATTTAATTAGCAAAAATTAAGTCTAAATTAACATACAAACATGCATACGTTGTATACGTTGGTTATTTATTATAGATATGACCTTATTTATACGCTACCAAACCCGCTTTCGTGTATCGTTGAGACAGAAAAGAAAAAACGGTTGCGTGTTACCAAGTACTTTAACTAGCAATTTGCAATCACTCCACAACCATTTTGAGATGCTTCATTGTGTGGCTGCCATAAACTGAATGAGTACAGTGGATCAAAACGTAATGGGCAATCTTTAAATTCAGTTCTTTGGGAATTTCGACTACTTCTTAAAATATATCTGTTTTAGCAGAAAGTGTGCTCCCCTTAATCGGCGGGCAAGGGGGTGGAGAACAGAAGAGATAGAGGTGTTAATGGGCTCTGCACTAGTCGTTGAATTGCAGAAAGCAGATGGCCAAAGTCCCGCCATCAAGCGGGTATCCAATAGGATGATCACCACCTCAAAGTCCGTTAGTGAGTGTTTTGACACTCTTCAACTCTTGGCAACACGAAAAACACGATAACATGTGTAATACACTGTAAATCGTATGCATATTTTTCAGTATAGAAATGCTTTATTACATATTTTTATTTACTCCATGTCAACTTATACATTTTCTTTGCGCTTGTCGTCTTTTCGTTTATTATACATCATTATCAGGCCACATCAGCAGCTTGTTGTCATAATTTCTACTTTGAGCAACCAGGATACTTTTGGGTAGCCGACAAGTCGTTAACGCTGCAACTTAAAAACAATTTATTATGAAAAGCGTGCAATAAAAAAGTCAGCAAAAAATGTCTAAAGGGCAGGCCAAGTCACTATTATTATGGTGTAGCAAAAAAGTTGACTTTTCTGCGGAGCAGTTGGTCAAGCGGTGTAAG
>NW_023458559.1:78689237-78694859 GCF_013731165.1 Rhagoletis pomonella | reverse complement strand
TGATGAGAATTTAATATTTGTAGTAAGTATTGGGAATAAAAAAACGCGGTTGAGGTGATTGCAGCAATTTTCGAAATCGTTTCCTCAGTACTCAAACATTACCCCTCTGGGCTGGCGTGTGGTTCCCTCGGGTGCCATAAATTTCCTTGATTCTTAATTCGAAAATGATAGGCTTCATTCTTTAAACAAACATTTACAACAATAACAAGAAGTACAACACTAGCACTTGTAGAAAACAACGAAGTTGCTATGAAGTTGCACCATTGTTACTTGCGACAATGTAGGAGCTATACAAATACATACATACACACGTTAGCAACAACCTAAAATTTTATGCGCTCATATGTTGTAAATCGCAAGACTTGCACATTTATTGACTGCTAACAACACAACACAACACAACAGCAGCAGCAGCAAAAATACTGCATCAATAGTTACAACAACTCCAAGCTGAAACAACACTTATGCGCCACATGCCACAATGGCCATGTTAAAGTGGAAAAGCTGCACAAAACGATTTGCCGCGATGACCGTCGCAACCACAGCGTCGATTTGCTGCTGCAACATGCAACTATACAACAAGTATGTGCACACTCGCGAATGCAAAAATTGTACACTTATGCCAGGCGAGTGAGTAAATGTGGCACGTAAGCGCAAGTGCCTGTATGTGTGTGTGTATGTGTGGTTTTGCGCGCGTTCGCGTACGTGCAACAACGTCGAAATTTATGTTTCCTTGTTAGCAACATAATTGGAAGTGTCGTCAATGGCTGTCGGCGACGGCCAACGGCTAGCGACCAGCATTGCAACAATGCAATTCAGTGGCTGCAACTGCAGCTAACAACCATCGCTAGCATGCAGCAACATCGGCACTGCGACGTGGCAACAATCTTGCGACCCATCAGCTGGCCAGGCGGGCCATTTAACCTTGCGATAAACAACAACAAGAATGACCAGCTGCAGGCAAGCGCACCCAGAGGCAATCGGCGGATTTCACTACATACATACATACATACATACATTTGTATATGTATGTACTCATACACATGTGCGCGCGCACTAAATTGCTCGAAGTTATTATTTCATATGCGATTTTTGATATATGCACTTCATTGGCCAGGCTATTAAAGTGATCGGTTGGCAATAGAGCGGCAGCGAACAGCAACAAAAATCAATAAGTCTATAATAATAGTAAAAAACAAAGCGGAAAGCTGCGTTTGACAACATGCTAAAGGCTTTGGTTTTAACGCGAAAAGTGAGCGAAAAATAAATCAAAACGTAGAGGCTGAGTTAAATCGAGCAAAAAAACAGAGTTACAGATATGAAAAAGTTCGGTATGAGTTATACAGACTTGTAACAAGGCGATACTTGAAACAAAGGAAAGTTGATTTTTTAAAACATTCTACTTCTCCAAGTCAAAAACAATGCTGGGACTCTTAAAAACTTATAAGTCGAAACGCTGAAGCTCCGAGCTGATGCTAACCTTTTCGGGTTGCTTCGAGTCCGCCCAATTTCTAAATAAATCCTGTGACGTTGAATTAGTTGAACGAAGATTAGCTTGCCACAACTCGTTACGATCTTTATTATAGCGGCAATAACGTTTTATAAATGATTGATTCGGTGACAAATTCCGATTCCAAGTCTTACAACATGAAATCGTGACTTGTATTACCAAGCTTGCTTAGAAATAGTTGGGCAACGTTTTAAGGCAGAAAGATGGCAAATAATACCGCCATAAGGATCAACGTGCCCAAGAAATGGACGCATCCGCATATTGGTAGCTATAAAATTTTGAACGACCTTACTCAGTTTCCTACAAGCGACTACATCCCGCCCACCCGCACTTCCAATACCAGGTCCATGAGCCATCTTCCCTCACGGGAGGAATGGTCAATGGACACTGTGATGAAAAGAGGATAGAAGAACGTTTCGAAAGTCGACAAAAGAGTTGGTGGTGTGGTCTATTCGGAACTATTAGGCAAATTAGGTTCAAATTCCGCCTTCCTGACTACATACTGCAGTGTTTTTCAGGCGGACCGATTCCTAGTCATGATATCTACATTTTCACTGACAGCCAGACGGCTTTTAAATCTCTGCTAAATGCCGCTGATCTTCCAACGAAATAGCTGAGACACTAAGCACAAAAATTGTCTGGTTTCCTGGCCATTGCGACTTTCAGGGAAATGGTAAGGTTGACGAGCTCGCCCCTCATGGAACGACATTACCTGATACAGATATCAGGGATACTCTCGGCATCCCTCTTCGAACAGTTAAATTTCTACTGAATGAAAAATTCATAGCAATAGCCAATGAAAGGTGGCTAATAGAACCGACCCGTCATATTACCAAAACAATCTGGCCAGCCATAGATGCCCAACGTACTAAATCTCTACTTAATCTAAAGAGGAAGGACATCCGCATGGCGATTGGTGATCTCACCGGACATAGTCTGATTGGATTACACACATTTAAAGCCTATATCCGCCAGTTTAGGACTGTAACCCGAACTGCCGATAGCTGTTTGCCGCTGGGATTGCATTGAGAAGGCTTACACGGCTCAAATCCGCATACGTATGTATACCACCTTTGCGGTTGGAGCGGCCTAGGTTCAAGTCCAAGCCATGATTTCGTTCCCATCTTCCGCTATGTTTTGGGTTGGTTTAATCACTTGTAATACGGCGCTGTCACTCTAGGCTTCTCAACTGCTTCAGAATTATAGATAGTGTGCCCATTCACTGGCTCCTTTCATCATATAGTCGACTACTGACTGTGGCGTAAGCACCTCTCCAACGGCTAATCTCAACTGGCCATGTAGAAAAGGTTGTAAGTATTTAGACATACATAATGTTAAAGTAGTTCTCGTTCGACATCAGGTTTCACGGTAATATTATCCTTATTTTTGACTTTCTGTCAGTCTTCCTCTTCCTTTACTACAATCAGCGGGTATCGCATCAAATACTTTCAAGGCGGGCGTTTGTATTTTTATTCGCTGCACTATGTAAACAAGCATAGCTCATATATATAGCTCACTGTTCCGTCGTTTGCGGTATTCACCATACGCCGCGAGTAAATCATGCGCCTTGTCGGATGTTTTCAATATGGTTGCTTCTATACTAGCACAGACTTTTAATGATCAATTAAATACTCAGCCCAAAAAGCACCTGTTGGCAAGGGCGATATGCAGTTGGATTTGCAGGCATACTCTGTTCTTGGTGTTGACCCAGGTACCGCAGTATACGAAGTCCTCTACAACATGGAAACTACAAATGTCAATAGTCACATGGTTGACTAACTAAGCGCAGAGGTGTTGAGTGCTTCCGATATGATAGGAGATATTTTTTCGTCCCACGGAAGCAGGTACTGGCAGTAAAAATATAGCCGTTTAGCAAGAAAAACCGTTTTTGTTTTTGTTGTGTTTGTTTGTTTGTGTTTGTTTGGTCCACAAATACTAGTTATTAAGCTCAAAAGGCCGCCAGTTAGACTAAGTTCAAATCAACCAAAGAATTAAAACCACATAAGCAAAGGGAAGTAGCACCATTAGTGGGGATATAAAATCTAGTTCCTTATCGCAAGTGGAATGCAGTTTGTTTGACGAGTAGCCTATACCGCAATTCCGTGCACGGACTACCATCACACTTCGAAGAGTAAACTTTGTAAGAGGCTACACAATTTCTTTTCCAAATATAAAGCTTTAGTCAGGGGTCTCCTGAAGAAAGACGATCAGTCCATTTCTACGTGGATGGTTCAAACTGGAACTAATCCAGCCCAGTTGGGGATGGACAAATAATTTCGTCTACCCGATCCCCGCAGCGTCTTTCAAGCGGAAATTGCTGCAATTTTGCAGACTCCATCTATCTGAAATCTCTATCCATTCAGACAATCAGGTGGAACTCAAATCACTTGCCACGGTCACAGGCGATTCGAAACCCATAGCGGACTGCCGCAGATCCCTAAACGAGATTGCCGCATTCCTGGAAGTGTTTAGGTATGACGATCGGAGCCTGCAAGGTTCTGATAAGGAATCTGTGTCTTAAATTAGCAATTGATAGATGGCCAAGTCTCACCACTTGCAACAAGACGAAACTCATGCGGCCGGAATGGAACATGAAGCAGTCGAAGGTTCTCATCATGCTGGCTATTTTGCCATTAGGAAGCACGCGGAGACGTTGGGAGTTCCCCATTCCGAATTCTGCAGAAGCTTCAGAATTTAAAAAGAGCCGGAAACTTTGTGGCACCTGTTATGCGAATACCCCACACTCTGAACTAGATGAAGAAAGGTTCAGAATTTTTCCAAAGTTTAGCCAACAAAGCTAAGGTAGGAATGTGGAATATTTTGGATTTCGACGACTTACCGGAGGTTTTCTCACAATGGGCCCAAAATTAGTTACTGGCTTAGGCGTGCTGGTGAGGTCACTGGCAGCAACTTGAACCTAACCTAATCCGAACTAACCTTGTTGTAGGCTTCTTTTCTTTTTACTACATATTAATTACTGGCATTCGGACCACCGTATTTAGTAACAAGATTACTTAAGACCTATTCAAACTCTTGACGATGCTCGCTCTCGCTTCCATCTATTACCATTAAAATCTTAAAATCTGAACAGTCGATACAACTGCTTCGCCAACTGTAGCGTCATTGTGCGGAATAAATATGGAGCCAGCTGGGAGTTGGCTACACTACAAATGACATACAGCTACTTGCTTACTGCCTTAGTTCTTGCAGCTCTCGCTATATTTATGTATTTATTGTTGCGCGACTTTGTTTTTGGCGGCAGCACCGCCGAATCGGCAGCGACGATGGTGGCGTGGTTGTCGACTTTGTTATGTGCAAAATCGCGTCAGCGTAGCTCAATCAAATTGACCACCCAGGAATTGCCAAGCGATTTGAAGTAGATACTCGAGCGCATAATGCTGGACATAGGCGCATATATACATACTAACATATGTATGTATATATGTCCATACGTACATATTTGTTAGAATATATACATACATATGTACGTGTATGCATACTACTATACTTTATGTGCTGCCCTGTAGGAAAAACTAATCAGATCTTATCTGGTTCGGTTACAGTCCAGCCACACATTTCCAAACATTTTCTTACCGAACTCAAATTCCATTGCAGACCAACAGTGCAGCAAGCTCGGCCAGACAGGCTACCCATTTCCCACCAGGAGGTGCGATAATTATGCAAGGGACTGGAACTAGATGATGTAAATGTGGTCTCTTACTTATTTGACTGGCATTTTTACCGCGAAAAGGTATACAAAGAGGATACTTTTCTACTATATAGAAAAGGCTGCTATACAGAATGCCTATCAACTTCGATCAACCCGTCTTCTGTTTACTTTGATTTGACTGCTAGGAATCTTCTAATGTAGAAAATAATATACTTCTGACAGAGAATTGTGAGGTTTTGTAGACGATTTTGAAGTTGTGCACGGAGCCAAGCAATTTAATAAAATCTTCACACGCTCAAAGCTGAATATGTAGATGATCTGGTCATATATATGATTAGCTGGCATGAAGACTCCATTGAGAAATGGTGCTGAGAAAAAGGTTGGTAAATATACTACTGGTCCATTCCTACTGACATTTTAGTCATTCAATACAGCGAAAAAA
>NW_023458559.1:78683447-78689137 GCF_013731165.1 Rhagoletis pomonella | reverse complement strand
CAGGCCCTTGCTGTATGCGGGGTATTTAATAGGTTTTTTCGCTGTATCGAATGACTAAAATGTCAGTAGGAATGGAGGGTATCCCCTATATATTGACCAACCACTCTACGTATCCTTAGAGCGCAAATTTAATATATACCCAGAAGACATCGGCCTCCGTAGGACTTAGTGTTGAGTGCCACTGGCCTGAGGTCTCCCACTAAAAGTCTACTTCTATTGAGTTTGGGACCAACTGCATTTAGCACCAACCTTGACAAAGCGTCACATGTTTCCGCTGCTTTTAGTAGATACAGACTCCTTTAACATTGAAACTCACATATTCGCGGATTTTTTTTGCCTATTACAAGGATAGCTTCGGTCTAGCTTTCACCTGAGGCACGTTCCATCGAGTTCAGCCATTCAGCTTTGTGCGTGAACTTAAAAATCGTCTACAAAGCCTCACAATTCTCTGTCAGAACTATATTATTTTCTACAGTAGAAGAGTCCTAGCAGTGAACTCTGAGGTACTCCACTGGTCCCCTTATATTTCTTAATGCCTTAGCGGGTTTTCATTATAGGCTTCTTTCATTCATAGGGTACTATAATCTTCAATGTAAATTCGATCAAACATTATTTCCTTGTGCCTCCCTTCCGGCGTTTACCTTTCGGGCGTTTTCTTCAAATTTCATTACTAGTTTGAAATAGCACCAACAGTTAACCTTTTCTTTAGGAAACTTAACTGATTTGGTGATAGGTTACCGGAGTATTCAATGAACATATTTAGGCGGTTGTGTATATGATGCTCAATGGTATTTCGCATAGACGGGTCGGTCGACGGTTGATAGGGATTCTGTATAGCAGCCTTTTCGATATAGTAGAAAAGTATTCTCCTTGTATGCCTTTTCGCAGTAAAAATGCCAGTAAAATTAGTAAGAGACCACATTTACATCCAGGAGCCTTGGATCTAGTTCCAGTCGCTTGCATTCTTATCGCACCTCCTGGTGGGAAATGGGTAGCCTGTCTGGCCGAGCTTGCTGCACTGTTGGTCTGCAATGGAATTGGGGTTGTGTGGGAAAATGTTTGGATGCCATATTATCGAGGAAATATATCATGATTTGTATCAGCTTTTTTTCGGTCTAAATGGAATGCAGTAATAGTGGCGAAACTTATCGCTCTTTTGAACAATCGTCTGTTAGATTTACTATAACCGAACTAGATAAGATCTGATTGATTTTTCCTATAGGGCAGCACATAAAGTATAGTAGTATTCATACGCGTACATATGTATGTATATATTCTAACAAATATGTACGTATGGACATATATACATATTATTATGCGCTTGAGTATCTACTTCAAATCGCTTGGCAATTTCTGGGTGGTCAATTTGATTGAGCTACGCTGACGCGATTTTACACATAACAACGTCGACAACCACGCCACCATCGTCGCTGCTGATTCGGTGGTGCTGCCGCCAAAAACAATGTCGCGCAAATAAATAAATGCATGAATATAGCGAGAGTTGCAAGAACTAAGGCAGTAAGCAAGTAGCTGTATGTCATTTGTAGTGTAGTCAACTCCCAGCTGGCTCCATATTTATTCCGCACAATTACGCTACAGTTGGCGAAGGAGTTGTATCGACTGTTCAGATTTTAAGATTTTAATGGTAATAGATGGCAGCGAGAGCGAGCATCGTCAAGAGTTTGAATAGGCCTTAAGTAATTTTGTTACTAAATACGGTGGTCCGAATGACAGTAATTAATATGTAGTAAAAGGAAAAGAAGCTAGTTTGGGTTAGGTTAGGTTGAAGTGGCTGCCAGTGACCTCACCAGCACGCCTAAGCCAGTAACTAATTTTGGGCTCATTGTGAGAAAACCTCCGGTAAGTCGTCGAAACCCAAAATATTCCGCATTCCTACCTTAGCTTTGTCGGCTAAACTTTGGAAAAATTCTGAACCTTTTTTCATTTAGTTCAGAGTATGGCGTATTCGCATTACAGGTACCGCAAAGTTTCCGGCTCTTTTTAAATTCTGAAAATCTCGTTTGGGGATCTGCGGCAGTCCGCTATGGGTTTCGAATCGCCTGTGACCGTGGCAAGTGATTTGAGTTCCACCTGATTGTCTGAATGGATGGACATTTCAGATGGATGGAGTCTGCAAAATTTCAGCAATTTCCGCTTGAAAGACGCTGCGGTGATCGGGTAGACGAAATTATTTGTCCAGCCCCAACTGGGCTCCGATCCAGTTTGAACCGTCCACGTAGAAATGGACTGATCGTCTTCCTTCAGGAGACCCCTTACTAAAGCTTTATATTTGGAATAGAAATTGTATAACCTCTTACAAAGTTTAGACTTCGAAGTATGATGGTAGTCCGTGCACGGTAGGTCAATATTTTTTGGAATTGCGGTGCAGGATACTCATCAAACAAACTGCATTCCACTTACGATAAGTAACTAGATTTTTCATCCCCCACTAATAGTGCAACTTCCCCTTGCTTAGGTGGTTTTAAATCTTTCGTTGATTTGAACTTAGTCTACCTGGGGCCCTTTTGAGCTTAATAGCTAGTATTTGTGAACCAAAGAAACCTAACTGTTTTTATTGCTAAACGGCTATATTTCTACCGCCAGTACCTGCTTCCGTGGGACGAAAAAATATCTCCTGTCATATCGGAAGCACTCAACACCTCTGCGCTTAGTTAGTCAACCACGTGACTATTGACATTTATAGTTTCCACGTTGTAGAGGACTTCGTTTACTGCGGTACCACATCCGACAAGGCGCATGATTTACTCGTATGGGATGGTGAATACCGCAAACGGCGGAACAATGAGCTATATGAGCTATGCTTGTTTACATAGTGCAGCGAGTAAAAATACAAACGCCCGCCTTGAAAGTATTTGATGCGATACCCGCTGGTGGTAGTAAAGGAAGAGGAAGGCCTTCTGTCAGTCAAAAATAAGGATAAGATTACCGTGGGACCTGATTTCGAACGAGTTTCAAACTAACTAACCCAAAACATAGCGAAAGATGGGAACTAAATCATGGCTTGGACTTGAACCTAGACCGTTCCAGCCTCCAAGGCAGTTCAACTGCGGATTTGAGCCGTGTAAGCCTTCTCAATGCAATCCCAGCGGCAAACAGTTATCGGTAGTTCGGGTTACAGTCCTAAACTAGCGGATATAGGCTTTCAATGGTTCACCCTCATAAAAAAATATGTCATGAAATCTATTAGCTTTTCTAGTTGTTTTTACAACTTTGATCGCGTTGAACTTGCTAAATTGGAAGAACATGCCCGAAAATATTCTTCTTTCCTTTCGTAGGCGTCTCATCCGTTAGACCAATTATCATCCCATTGCAGCAACTAGTTACCGTTTAAAATTTACTTACTTCCAGTTACTTGTATCATCACTTAACGTCGTTACACGAGATGAGCTTCGAAATACCCACTGAGGCAGTTAGCGTTGCTAGGCGAATAAATTTAGTGGTAAATAAACAGTGCTTTACTGTAGCACGCCCCCATTAGGTTACTAGATTTGGAGTTATTATGGAAATTCCTTAGGCTAGTTTTCAGCTTAATTCCAACATTGAGTAGAGGAAGCCTAAATTAAGGCCCCAAGCCTTACAATTTCCCTGAATGTCGCAATGGCCAGGAAACCAGACAATTTTTGTGCTTAGTGTCTCAGCCATTTCGTTGGAAGATCAGCGGCATTTAGCAGAGATTTAAGAGCCGCCTGGCTGTCATTGAAAATGTAGATATCATGAATAGGAATCGTATCACATTTGTCCGCCTGAAAAACACTGCAGTATGTAGTCAGGAAGGCGGAAGCTGAACCTTATATGCCTAATAGTTCCGAATAGACCACACCACTAACTCTTTTGTCGACTTTCGATACGTTCTTCTAAACATGGATGGGTGGTGGGTGGGATGTAGTCGCTTGTAGGAAACTGAGTAAGGTCGTTAAAAATTTTACAGTTACCAATATGCGAATGCGTCCATTTCTTGGTCACGTTGATCCTTATGGCGGTGTTATTTGCCACCTTTCTGCCTTAAGACGTTGCCCAACTATTTCTAAGCAAGCTGCTTGGCAATACAAGTGACGATTTCATGCTGTAAGCCTTGGAATTGGAATTTGTCACTGAATCAATCATTTATAAAATCTTATTGCAGCTATAATAAAGATGGTAACGAGTTGTGGCAACCTAATCTTCGCTCAACTAACTCAACGTCACAGGATTTATTTAGAAATCGGGCGGACTCGAAGCAATCCGAAAAGGTTAGCATCAGCTCGGAGCTTCAGCGTTTCGACTTATACGTTTTTAAGAGTCCCAGCATTGTTTTTGACTTAGAGAAGTCGAATGTTTTAGAAAATCAACTTTCCTTTGTTCGAGTATCACCTTGTTACAAGTCTGTATAACTCATACCGAACTTTTTTATATCTGTAATTTTGTTTTTTGCTCGATTTAACTCAGCCTCTTCGTTTTGATTTATTTTTCGCTCACTTTTCGCTTTAAAACCAAAGCCTTTAGCATGTTGTCAAACGCAGCTTTCCGCTTTTGTTTTTTGCTATTATTATAGGCTTATTGGTTTTTGTTGCTGTTCGCTGCCGCTCTACTGCCAACCGATCACTTTAATAGCCTGGCCATTGAAGTGCATATATCAAAAATCGCATATGAAATAATAACTTCGAGCAATTTAGTGTGCGCGCACATGTGTATGAGTACATACATATACACATGTATGTATGTATGTAGTGAAATCCGTCGATTGCCTCTGGGTGCGCTTGCCTGCAGCTGGTCATTCTTGTTGTTGTTTATCGCAAGGTTAAATGGCCCGCCTGGCCAGCTGATGGGTCGCAAGATTGTTGCCACGTCGCAGTGCTGATGTTGCTGCATGCTAGCGATGGTTGTTAGCTGCAGTTGCAGCCACCGAATTGCATTGTTGCAATGCCAGTCGCTAGCCGTTGGCCGCCGCCGACAGCCATTGACGACACTTCCAATTATGTTGCTAACAAGGAAACATAAATTTCGACGTTGTTTCACGTACGCGAACGCGCGCGCAAAACCACACACACACACACACACACACATACAGGCACTTGCGCTTACGTGCCACATTTACTCACTCGCCTGGCAAAAGTGCACAATTTTTGCATTCGCGAGTGTGCACATACCTACTTGTTGTATAGTTGCATGTTGCAGCAGCAAATCGACGCTGTGGTTGCGACGGTCATCGCGGCAAATCGTTTTGTGCAGCTTTTCCACTTTAACATGGCCATTGTGGCATGTGGCGCATAAGTGTTGTTTCAGCTTGGAGTTGTTGTAACTATTGATGCAGTATTTTTGCTGCTGTTGTGTTGTGTTGTGTTGTTAGCAGTCAATAAATGTGCAAGTCTTGCGATTTACAACATATGAGCGCATAAAATTTTAGGTTGTTGCTAACGTGTGTATGTATGTATTTGTATAGCTCCTACATTGTCGCAAGTAACAATGGTGCAACTTCATAGCAACTTCGTTGTTTTCTACAAGTGCTAGTGTTGTACTTCTTGTTATTGTTGTAAATGTTTGTTTAAAGAATGAAGCGTATCATTTTCGAATTAAGAATCTAGCAAATTTATGGCACCCGAGGGAATCACACGCCAGCCCAGAGGGGTAATGTTTGAGTACTGAGGAAACGATTTCGAAAATTGCTGCAATCACCTGAACAGCGTTTTTTT
>NW_023458559.1:78683156-78683347 GCF_013731165.1 Rhagoletis pomonella | reverse complement strand
TGTTGCATGCCATCATCGAGTGGGGGTACATGCAACAGCGGCTAGCTGACAGCACCAACTCAAACAACAACAGCAATAAACAGTAGCTAGACCAACGGCAAAAGCAGCAGCGGAGCGAGCAGAAAAACTTATTACCAATTGTGGCAATTCGTTGTGTGTGCCGCGCAAGCGCAATCGCCATCACCATTGCG
>NW_023458559.1:78667354-78683146 GCF_013731165.1 Rhagoletis pomonella | reverse complement strand
CCTCAGCGATCACAATGTGGTTGACTGCCTTATGATGACCAGGACGCGCCATCCTGCGCACCTTCATCGGTTTGCTACGCGCGCCTGCTTGAGCTCGCTGATCGCGATAATACATTGAGCTTTGCAGCAACATTGTATGCCCACTTGGTGAACTCAAACCACAAAAAAATCGACATGAACTAAAACGCGCTCTTTTTATTATTCACTTACTTTATTTTTACCTTCAACACGTCTCTGCGCTTGACGAGTAAGCCATACAGCGCATAAGGAAATTAGCTAAAAAAAAGTATAGAAAACAAGAAACGCTCGATGAAAATAGCGAAGAAATCATAGCAGATGAAAAATGTTAACAAACCCGCTTCGCTTGTTCGGTGCATGTACACCAAAAACGTTAACATGTCTAGGCATTTCCCATTCCATCCATCGATACCATCCGTGATGCGCCTGCGCCGTGCGTTGTTTGGTTAACTGAGAGCCTGAATGCTTATCCTGCCCCCATTTTGCATAGGCCTAAATATATATGTATGTACGAGTACTATATAAGATTGTTTGCTTTCCTTTTATGTTGTATACATTGTTGTTATGTTTACATACTAAAGCATCAACTTTGTCGATTTCTCAATGTTTGTTGCAAATATTTTATATTGTTTCAAGCTTGTATACTTTATGAAGAAATACAAAGATACTCCGGGCCCTGAAGTACCATTATTGCTGTATCTCCCAGCGAAGCCGATTAAGTAAAATTGTTTGCGGCAAAATGCAGTTAGGATAGGCTGAGTTATCTTAGGTTAGGTTATGCTGGATAGTCCGAAAGGACCTCATATAGAAAAAAAATAACGTCCGTACTGTTGCCAGATACATTTATGACTAATGCGCTTGTTTAGCAGCATCACTTTAATCACTTCTAGGATGGTCTACCCTTCATATTTTTGTTGAAGCAGCAGCAGCCTCAAGAGTGCAGCCACTGTAACTATCCATCTAACGACAGCTTTTATTCAAGGAAGCTCCATACAGATATGCGTGGGAAGATAATAAGGCACGAAAGGTTCCGGCTTTTCGAAATACCAGATCGCGAAGGGTGGATAAACGAGTTATCTGCCTTAAATCTTAGATTAGACTAAAACGCCCGGGGGATCACCCAACATAAAGGAGTCTTATTGACTGACAACTCTCCTTTCCCCAGCACTTCAGGCCTTGCTACTTCTGCCCATAAAACCTCGCCCTGCAACGTGGCTTCCGTAAAATGTCCTGTACCACCACAGCACTTAAGACATAACCACGCATGTAACTCCACTGGGCTCCACTGAAACCACCTTTGACATCATTTGTTATTCCATGCTCCTAGAGGACATTGAGAAATTCCTCTCCGACAGGGGCTAAAACGGTGGACAGAATATTTCTTTATTATAATCGGTAGAACTTTTTGGGATCAGACTTCGAAGCTAAGAGGAATTTGATAGAAGGTCATACAAAATAGATTCCGCTCCCACCAAGAGTGCATTTGCTCGCAAGCAACATCCAAACAGACATGGCCGTTTTGCCGCTGTAGCCAATTGGTTATAGAAGCGTACTTATACTCCGTAGAACCTAGGTTCGATCAGTCGTCCTACCAACACCTAAAACTAGAAGCGTTTTCTAACAGCGTGCGCCCTTCGGCACCAATGGCAAATCTCCGAGTACATTTCTGCGTTAAAAAAGCTTCACATAAAAATCATTTTCCATTCGGAGGCGTGTAAAATTATAGACGTACACCACAAATTGGACGAGAAGCCCGGCGAAACACTTAGCAAAAGTGTATGTAGCAAATATTTAATTTTTTCTTTAGTCCCCTCCAAGGTACGTTAGAAACCATTCCACCAACTCAAGGACGAGGTCTAGACGAGGTAGATCGTTAGATTACTGAATAGGCTTTAAGCGACATACAAGTAGAGACAATCACAATCTTTACCAACTTTAGCCCCGTGCATGTCGCCATGGGAGTTCAAACACCACACATCCGCCGCTTTGACCTGTAAAAATGATTATATTCGTAATAAGTCAGCCCGAAAACCCGCCGATTAACAAACTTCAAGTGAGTCTATTAATTTTTCAATACTGTGTCTGCCATATTTGGTTAGAAAAACCGCCACTCACTATTTAAAAGTGCACAGTTTTACCGAATTTTCAAGGCTATAATCGTTTTTTTTTTTTTTACCTTAACCAATTTTCAGTTGGCGAAGAATGCCTCATATACTATAACAAAAAAAACTCGGGTTAGAAGAATATTTTGGCTCTCCTAGCAGATAATTACATGCCCTAACTAAACGAATTTTTCGTATAGCTTTAAAGACCGTTTATTACTTTTTCTTTTCGAATCACTTTTTGCACTCGCTGGTATATTGTGTGTAATTGTGTGTATGTGCCTTGGTGTATTTCTGAGTACTTATTAAAGTCTATTTCATGAAGAAAAAAACTGAAAATCATAGAACAAATGTCTTGTCGATCATGTTAGCAGCAACAGTGACAACTCAAGACCCCTGCCAAGCGTTACACGACTTCAGGCCAGCTTGCGAACACAAACATTGCGAAACATACATACATACATAGCAAACATTCATACATTTATACAAACATACATTCAATTTATGTGTCACTTTTGTCTCTTCATCTAAGCGAATTTGACATTTGCATTATCAGTTACAAGCCGATCTTTGGCTACAAATGCAAACAAATAATGTGCATGCAACCAAACGAAGCACAAACAAACAAAACAAAAACAAAACAAAGATAGCGGTTACAACTTAATTCTAGGAATGCAATTTGTTCAACAAATTCAAACAGATGTGATAAGTTCTTACTTACAAGAAAAGCAGCGAATGTTGAATTGCAAGACATTTTTTCAAATATTTTTCAGCATTGCATTTGGACGCGATTGATTGCCTTTTGCAGTGATTCACAATGCACATAGTTTGCCAAAATTTTCTTAGAATTGCAAAAAAAAATTCAGTAGATTTAGTATGTGGAAAAACATATGTTAATTTTTCCTTCCAAATTTTAAGATTTGAAACAAATTATAAACGCTACAAATTAATTTTTGTCCCCTTATGTGAGAAATTTTGAATAAATTCACAAAAGCACTCGCAACCTACAGGAAAGGCAAATTTCAGCACCAGATTCTAGTCTAAAAAAATTGATTAAGCTACATTTAAGCGGTCCGCTGATCGAAAAACCAAATCGACCATGTTGTAATAAAGGTTGTTGAGGTCTCTCTAATCATACCACCACCCGACTATGACGAATAGCAATTTCGCTGCTGAAAATCTGCTGGAGCTGATGACCTGCCAGCAGAGCTAGGAAAACGGCAAGGATTTCATAAGAATGCGTGCAGAAAATGGCCGTATGACTTACGATTGAAACTTAAGGGCGCTCCGCCTAATCAACAAGAAGGGTGACCCTATTATATGCATCAACTACGCAGGAATCACGGTCCGAAAGGCAACGAACTGGTTGGGCCACTTGCGTATGGATTTAGACCTGGTAAATCCACCATAGATCAGGTATTCCCCAAATGCCAGATCTTGCAAAATACCGGGAGGATGGTCGACAGACCTTCTCTTTTTCGATTTTAATTAATGGGTACTTCTCCGATCCGTTTGATAAAGAATGAGGTTTCAGGTAAGGCAACTCTCTATCAGGATGGCGTATGCGGATGATACATATGGACACCATCAGGATAAATAACCCTTTTCCAAGCTAAGTTCGAAAGCAAAGCGAATGGGTCTGGAAGTGAGCTAGCGCAAAGCGAAGGATTTTATGAGAAACTTTATCACTTATATACACTCAGAGGTTTGCCATTGCCTGCCGAGAGGCGACCGCTTTTTAGAAAGAAACGTTTTTCTGTATGTTTTTGTTTTGACGTTGCTTTGACCAGGGATCAAAACTTGGTCCTGCGTACGCACCTCTGACAACTCGGCTACAGTGGCCCAGATAATATTGTCAGCCTTGAGATCCAACGGACAATCTAGCTCTATTAGACCCAAGCGGCACAATTTTGTCCTTATTTGATTACGTAAAACTTCTTTACAAGCCGCATTTAATAAGATGGTTTTAGTCAAATGTTAGTAAAAAACTACACAAACAAATTATACGCACAATGACAAAATGAATTACAACAAACACATCATTTGGACGTTATGATTTTCACGGCGCAAAATTCAGCTGTCGCCCCAACACCACCTTATCGAATTCGCCTTGCTTCTTCAATTGTTTTTAAGCATTGCAAAATTTAATTTTGATAGACAGTTATGGCTCAGCAAACACTTTGACAACTTTCGTTGCTTTGAGCTAATCAGCTCTTTTGCCCGAGTGCCAGGTCTTTTGCCTTAAAACATTTTATTGTTTATTTATTTTATGTTGACTACATATATCGTTACTAGACAGGAATAAAGGCGCGAGCCCAAAAGTTGACCGCGAAAAAAACGCACCAAAAAGACTTTAGCGTAGAAAGACTCTTAACATAATTGACGGCGAAGAAAAAACGCGTTAAAATATTTGACGGCGAAGAAAGGCGCGTAAACTTATATTCGCGTTCGATTTGCGGGTGCAACGGTATCTTCTTTGTTTACGCGTCTTTCTTCGCCGAAGTTTTTTTGTTAAGCGTCTTTTTTCGTACATTTTTTACGAGTTTTCTTCGCCGTCAAAACACTAGCGCGCCTTTATTCGTGTGTAGTGACGACATTTATTCATGAACTAGAGACTTTCCGAAGTATTTCTGATAACTAAATTTTTCATGTTTAGACACTCGTTCTACTTTTTTAATAAAAGACCTGAGACATTAGGAAAAAAGCCGCTTCCAAAATCTGCATAGAAGTTTTTATAAAAGAATTTTCTGCAATTTTACAATGCAATTCCATTTATTAAAACCCGAGGAACTTCGTCATTTCTTGAAAGATTTCTATTTCTAAGATGTCATTGAAAATATATTTTCTCTTACCTTTTATGCCTACATATGCATATGTTAAGGTTTTTCAAACCAAAAATGAACGAAACATCATTTCGACATTCGGGCTTTCATCTGCTTTAAGGCCCATTTTTTACCCGATTTCGACCCAATTTTAAGTTTTTAAATGTCATTCCTGATACTCACATTTATGTAGAAAATAAGTTCTCCACCAAAGCAAAGGCGTAATTAGTTAACTGCTTCAAGAATTCAATTTTCGCGTTTTTCAATTTTTGATTTTTCGTTTTGTATAATTTCTTGCTTTTTGCGCTTTCTTACGAATATAATTTGTTCACATGAAGTCAATGGAAATTTTATTTCAAGTATTTGCATCTGCTTAACTTTCAATGCAACGCATTCAACCGTCCAAAAACTGTCCAAACCGTTTAAGTATTCAAGGTGTTGCCAACGTGTTGACGTGGCAACAACATGTTGTAGCGCTGGTGCATTGCACAATTTCAATGCATTTGGCATTGCAATGACAGGCAGCGGCAGCAAAGGCCATAAAAAGGCAAAGTGGCGATTTTGTTTTCTGTTCGTGTGTGTTTGTGTTTAATTTTTTCGATTTTTTTTTTATGTTACAATACATTTATAAACAACCAACCCATCACATTTGCAAACAAGCAGCAGCGCCCAATGCCAACAGCAATACTACATACATAGCCTTATTGCCGTGCCGCAACCAACCAACAGCAAGTGATCATTATCACCTGTGACTGGTCGCTCGTTATGTTGCTGAATTGAAAATTCTCGGCAGTCGCTGCTGGACGCAATTCCAATTTTCTATATAATAATAATTATCACTGCCCACTCACCGATGCGCTGAGTGATGTAAATATGCACTCAAAGGTTAATGCGCGTATTTGTAGACACATGGGGATGTTCTTTTGCTTATACATATGTATGTGTATGTATATAAGTTTATTTATTTGTACGTATATAAGTATTTTACTGCAAGGATCTCTGCATCCGAGTCAAGTACAATGGCAACCAGCTAGCCCCGCCTTGCAGCCCCTTTTGTTAATTCTCGAAATGCTGTCAGTCTCCTCTACCGTCAGTACACAAGTCAGTTAGTCCGTCAGTTGCCATAGTTGATCAGTTGCATTGTAGTTGGCAGTTGTATGATTTCATCGCTGTTGAAATGATGGAGGCGTGTTCTTCACCTTCGCTTTTCGTGCCGCCGTGTGGCAAGCAGCGGCAGCGATTATGTGTGATCATCGACACAAGGCCTATGAGTACGAATGGTGCTAGCAACACACTAATACTGATACTGAGCGTTGTTGCACGCGACTCATTATCTTGTCAACACACAATTTAGCCAAATCGATGTGCCCTTTTTGCGGGCAGTGGCACAGGATATCGCTTTGGCACACACTTAGTTATTATAGACTAAAGCAAAAAAAGTTCTTTTGGCTGAAATTTGTTTGGATTTGTATTTTAGTAAATTAAAATAGTAAAATTTATTCTTTATAACAGTCTTGAATTGGGAATTAACGGCTTTTATTTGATAACCAATCATTGTACTGAAAACTCAACGAAAGGTAGAGTGGTACATCTTTATAAAAACCGTAAAAGCAATGCCACTGTCCAGAGTAATTTAAATGAACAGGGCATCGATGTTGCAAGCCAGTAAAGATTCTGGGTAGTGATGTATTGTGGAGCGATTTTCCGTCGTACCTTGTCAAATTTGGTTTGGAGACAAACCGGTTTAGGCGTTGTGCCATCTTCAATGTCAATTTACGTTCTCCGAACGGAAAGTCGTTCCACAATACATCGTTCTCCTACTCGGTCGGAAATACCAACAACGAAAATGAGAGGGATCGGATTTGCCCATATGAATAATTAATAGTCTTGACGAGACTAGAAAATCCTTAAATCTACGATCTAGGATGCACGCTAACGCCAAAAGGGAAACCTACACTGTTGAACAAAAACCTTCTTTTTGTTGTAGCATAATTAATGATTTCAATCCCGTTTATCACTTGATGTTCCAGGACAATTGTTGGCTGAATGCATTAAATTAGAGCTATTGGAATCGCCATACTGCTAATACATTAAATGTATTTCAGACCTTATTTGTCTGACTCCACGGGTTAAGAGTTCTGCTTTGGCAGAACGTTCCAAGTTCCCCGATGGCGAAGATTGGGCAAATGGGCTTCCCGCACTTGATATCAGATGCGTACACTGGTACACAGACGGTTCATGGTTGGAGGACAGAGCAGGTGTATGTATTTTAGGACCTAACACCAAACTTGTAATTCCCATGGGTAAATGGCCCACGGTGTTTCGAACTGAAATAGTCTTAATTTTAAACAGCACAAAATTAAGCCTTGAAAAGGGTTTAAAGTTCGCCTTTGTAGTTATATTTTCTGATAGCCAAGCAGTACTATGAAATCCAGGCTGGTTAGACACTGCTTTCAGACGCTACAAGTTTTGGCAGCCAAAAATACTGTTACACTATGCTGGGTACCAGTCCATTGTGGGATCGAAGGCAACGAGGTCGCCGACGGCTTGGCATGAGAAGGATCGCTAACTGCCTTTTTGGGACGTCAACCATTCTGTGGTCTCAGTTGGTCCTCTTCTAGAGACATAATTACAGAGTGGATACACTCTTAACGCAGTAAGTACTGGGGAGCGGGTTGAGCCTTAGACGGGCCAGGCTCTTCGGCTACCCTTTCAATGACATCAGGCTACTTTCTGTGTACCTGACCGGTCACAACCAATTGCGATTCCACTTGCACCGAATAGGTGTGATCGAAGAGCCGCAGTTGTGACTCTGCCTCGAGGATGCTACTTCGGAGCATATTTTCTATCACTGTCCGGCTTTGGCCTGACCCTTTGTTATAAGGAATTCGCCTACCAAAGCCCTTTTAGGATTCATTAGGGAAGCCGAAGGTATTTTGGCCATACTGGGTTAGGGGCTCTCTCGTGAAAAGATACAAAAGATATTTTAGGTCGCGGTGTATCTTTTTCTGTTACACCCAAAAAAATTAACTAACTAACTTCATTGGTTTGGTTTGATAAGAATTCTAGATCTATGCACACTTCTTTCAAGACTTCCATTTCTGTAGTGGAGTGCATTGGTTGAGCAGATTTATTAAAGCAAGAATTTTACCTTATTGAAACATCCTGATCAACGTATTCTCAGATACTTTTCTCAATTGGTTGCATACCAAATTAAAATCATGGAACCATTCTACAATAGCTTTAACTTTTTTCAAAATTGCTGTAGCTCTTCCACGTTGTTGTTGGCTTTTGTTGCAAGAAGGCAATGAGCATGGGCAGACCAAGAGAAATGCTTACATTTACCAGGCTTTATATTTACGGCCTTGCTGTTTGTTAGAGATAGCAGCAAGTGTTCCCATACAAAAAATAAATTATTTAAACCCCTCCACTATATATTCAGGTGTTTGCGTTTCAAACGACTCGGAGTAGTCCTTCCCATTTACATGTAACAGAGCTAATGGTGTCCCTCATCACAGAGAAACCGAACTCAGATATCTAGACATATAGGAAATTTCTTTTCGGAAAGCGATCTTCTTTTCGCGGTTCTTTTCCAAGATATAACGTTTAACCTATGGTGACCCCACTGCTAACGTCAAATCAGTTCGTTGACGGTGGTCGTTATCATTTCACACAACATACGCAATACGGCCTTATAGCCAATGCTCCAAAGTTTGATCCTGCGTGTGTTATTGCTAATGGAACATCATAAATGTAGGTAACGGAACATTAATTCTATCATCATCTAGAGTAGTCATACTTCTATTCAGCTGGTGGGAGAAGTGTTCTCTACATAATTTAAGTATGCTCCGGGCATTAACCACAAAATCTACTTTTATTTCTTACAGGTGTTTTCAGTGTTCTTTAAATTTTCAGGGAATCGTCTAACTTTCAAACTTTTCGCGCTCCCTATTTGCAGTTATCTTGCTTCCTTCGAATAATAAATACAACTCACTTCTTTTATCAACTTTTGGTAGCGTCCCATACGGTTGCATTTTGCCCAAATGCAGCGTGGCCTGGGTTTTTTAAAAACAGTTTTTTTCCGGCTCGCCCAAAAAAAAACACTTTCTCGGCGACGATATGCAAGGAATGGGAAATCTGACTCCATTACTCGCGAGTGTCTGTTTTTTGAGAAGTGATTTCCGAGCGTCGAGTGGCGATTATGTTGTCTTTGTAAAGCGATTCAGGCTTCGGTTGTTAGACACACATTTCTTTATGACCGCAGGCGCATGCGTCGGCTTGGGGCCTCGAATTACATATGTGTCCGCCTGAAGCATTGAAATGATCTGGTTTCTTGTTTTTTCTTTTTTTTTCCAGGTAGACACGTTGTCCTATAGATCGCTTTAAGTATTAGCATACCTCTGCAGAATAATATTTTTCAGGCAAAATCTATTAGGCTCAGTCCAACATTGGACGCGTCTTCTTTACCCCTCCTGAGTTCAGAATGCAGTTTACTTCACATTTCTGAGCGAAATTCTCTGTTCCTGTAGAATTTCAACCGCAAACAATCAAAAATAAGAAAAACTAAATAAATTAACGAACAAACAAACAAAAACCATTAAACAACCCAAAGTCAAAGTGTTAAAATTTATTCCGATTTGCGTTTGTGTTCAGAAGACGTAGGAACAAGTTAACAGCGGTAAATTGTATCGCGAACAGGATATATCAGCGTTTATTGGTAGTGATTTGAACGACATTTACAAGTATCAGGCCGCAACAGGATAGGTAACAAGCACAACAGCAACAACAACAACTCAGCAACAACTTAAAGGCTACAACGAAAATCAGAGCAAATGCCGCTGGCCATTGAATGCGTCTGGGCCGAGATGCAACATATACAAATATTGCAATAAGAAGAACAGTAACACCAACAAAACAAATCAAAGTAAAACAGCTAGCAACACAAGAAATTGTTTGCGGCGACAACAATAACAACAACAACAACAACAACAACAGCAATGTTAATAATATGCAATAAACAGCGCTGCGAAGTGATGGAGCCTTGGGTGGACGCTTACTTGGCAACTGCCATAACAATGGCAACAAGAATAATAACAACAACAACAGCAGCAGCGACAACAACCAAGAAACGCATTGTTCGTTCATTGCTTCACCGACGTGTTGGGGAAGACGATGCGACGACGCACACAAGACGGTCTGTCGTCGCCGGTTGACTGCTGGTTACACCAATGCGGCTTGACTTGACTTGACTTGGCCTACGAGTACCTTGCCATGGCTGGTGGCTTGGCCTGCGCGGAACGGTCAGCGCGTTCATCGGAATTTGCATTTTACATGATCGAAAATTGATTTTTCGTGTTAACCAACGACGCTGGTAAATTGTTTGCAACAAATGCAGCCGCCGCCGTAACCGTGGCCGTGGCCGCCGCCGCTGAAAGCAGTAGTGGCAATTTGAAATGGAAATACAGAAAAAGAATTGAAATGCAACAGAGAAATCTGAAAGCTGGAGGAAAGAGGAAAGAGAGTGGTAAAATTAACGAGTATGAAAAATAAGTCAGCAAGTATCTGTGGCATGATCAGTGTGTACATACATACGTAGTATCTTCTATGTAAAATCCATGTAATTTAAGCGCATAACAGCACAATACTGTATGCATGTATCCACTATATGTATGTTTGTATGTATTTGTATATGTAATTACAAATTTATGAACTTACAGAAATCTACAGTTAACAGCGTAACTCATCAAGAAAAATGTATCAAGTGTTAAAAAAAAATATTCAATTCAAAATTTACGCTTTCAGCCATTTTTGAACAAAATAAGTCGAATATGAGAGAATAGAGCGGTAATATTGGAATTTTCGGGGACTTTCGACACCGTTTGCCACTCTGCACTACTAGAAGACATGGAGTCCTTCTCTCGCCTTAAACGGTACTCAGCGATTAACCTGCGTGGTCGGCAATCGTTAATAACTTTCAAATTAGAAAACCCAAACAAGAGTTCCCGCGTTTTTTTTTTATTATACATACGAAAGTCCCCCATCCACTCTAAAGAATTGACCAGTTCTCGTATGCTGAATAGTGCTCGATATTACCGAGTGGCGATGGAAGTGTTGGCCCGTGCTGCAGTGTGCAGATGCTTCCAATACAAAAACAAGCAGCTCTTGCCGAGCTTGTGCCGTGGAGCGAGTGGGAAGTAGAGGAGGATCTACTAGGCATGTCAGACTGCGTTTACATGAACTGAAATCGGAGATTCTGGACCCCGTATATCAACCAATGCACCCGACAATGCGTAAACAGGTAATCAACAACAATTCCAGAGAAACTATCACCACCTTCTTTGATTCTCGCCCTGTGAACAATGTCATCGGAGTTCAACCACCACCAATTATAGAGGAAAAACTTCAGCTGCGTCGAGAGAGCCACGACACTGTGGCACAATTACACTGAGAGAAAAATCAACAAAAAATTGGTTAATATTACAAAATTCAAACTTGAAAATGAATCAACGGGATTTTTGGTTAATATTATAAATGTTTTGGGTTGATACTTTCAACAACGATTTGGTAATAATAACCACAATTTTGTTTACATTAACCAAACTTTTGGTTGACGATTTTTCGTTTGAATACGTTTATGTTCTGCACTTCACAGATGCTTTTTCATAATTCGGAGATACACAACAAAAAATGTTATTATCATTTTAACAGCAAGCATCTGTACACACTCAGCTGCAGCCGCTTTATAAATGCGTCTTCAAATGTTCAACTTGAATCAATTTTCTTCGTCGTTTGATTTGGTTCTGCACTTCACAGAGGCTTTTTCGTAATTAAGAAAAAAACAAAAAAGAAGAAAAACAGAAAAAAAAATAAAAATTATGTATCGCACTGACGGCATTCGTACTGCTGGAATCCGACAAATAACAGCAAGCACCTCCGCTTGTCCAGCCACTGCCGTACATACGAATTTATTCTCAAATGTTCAACTTGAATCACATTTCTTACAATCGGCTTATTGACCATGAAAAAATCAAACCATAATTTGGTTGAAAAAACCATTGTGCTTTTCGCTCAGTGTATGGTATGGATATCGAAGCAGGTTAAACTCTTACTTATCTAGACTCGATCATGACTTACCCAGAATATATATGTCAGTTCGAACGAATAAAGTAAATTTTTAATTTTTTTTTTAACACAATGGTGTTTCAAATTCCCAGTCTGCTATTGAGATGTCACTTTTAAACACAAGTGGCCATAGTTATTATCACATGCTTTGATACTACACTCAATAACAAAAGCATTTAAAGCGTCATTTGTCGGATTTTAATTGTTTGATAATGGAAAAATCTGAATCCATCGGCAGATGCTTAGTTTCAGACCCCACAGGCTTATGATTGCAGCTCATTAGTAGCCTTCTTTTAACACTCAACAGCAGGAAAAAAGAGTTCCTACTATTTCTCTGCTGGGAATATAGGGAGCTTCTTTGAATTTCTACTCCGCATCGGAATACCTATGATACATAGGACTCCAAACTAAATTGGGAAAGGAATGTGAAGGAAATGATTTTGTCGTGGCGAATTCATATATCTTTGGTCTTACGCAATAACCGCTTAAATCGAAAAACCTGAATTCGAGAAAAAACATTTTAAATATTTGGATTTTAATGTTATTCTCATGGGGAAACCAAAATATTGTCGCCTATAACTTTTTAAGTAGTCTAGCTGGCGAGATGGGGATTTCACATACGCATGGAATAGTGGTTGAAGAATACGATAGCATATACAACTCCATTCTCTCTTAAGTCGACTTAGGCGGTTATTGCTTGTGACCACAGATATGGTGATAGCAATTGTATAAAATACATGCATTTTTCGTTTGCTTTTGATACACAAATGTCAAATTTCAGCTATTATTCCCTCAAAAAAAAGAGGGGGAAAGCAAATTCCTACCCAGACCCGAGAAGAATGGCCAAGTGAAATCGGGAATAGTATGGAAATTTGCTGCTAAATTCCCGGACATAGAATATACATACATACATACGTAGAAGGGAACAAGATAACTCTGTTTTTTCTATGTTCCTAGACCCTAAATCCTTTAATATTATTTGAACGCCCTACACTTTTCTACTCCCATAAAATTCATTGACAATGTTATACATATAATTAAAATTTTGGTTATTTCAATTAACAATTTTCTTCAGTTCTCACATCCGAATTGCATTGAGCCAATTTTTATTGCTACCCAACGAATTACATTCCGAAAGATTACCAATTTACCGAACTATTCTGATAACTGCCAGCAATTGAATATCTCGGACATTATTCCATGCGTTAGTACGACTAACTGCAAATCTATATAAAAAAAAGTTTGGAAGGCATCCATACATATAAACACATTTAAGTATGAATACACACAGTAATCCCTTCGCTTGCATATCGGTTAGCTCGCGAATTTTTGCGTTTGTTGATTATCCTTACAACTTTATGATTATGTCGGCAATTATCGGACAGCAAGCAGATCGAATGCGCGCGTTTTTATGCTCCTCGCTATGTCGCATGGTTCTTTTGCTTTGCTTTGAATTTGATTGTTGGCAATAATGTAAAATGGTCAGAAATTCGCATGTCCATTTCTTTATTACCTTATCTTTTTTTCAAACATTTTTATTCAAATTACCTTCAATTTAGTTTTACATTCGCCCGGACCAATGGGAATTGCTATGCACTTATCCAAAAGCTTTTTGTCTCTAAACCACTTTCGAGTGAATATTATATATTTTGTTTACATTCATCTGCATATGTATGATATAAGTGTAGACCTCGTTTGGTGGATAAGCTAGAGAAGCAAATTCTTTTTTTTTAGGACAATAAGGGATGTTGCATTACTTTGACGTATTGCTCATAATGCGGTATTCGCCCAGGTCAACTGCAAAGAGAGTACTTTACCTCCTGATTTCCTACTCATACCAGAGCAGCAGTTATCAGCAGCAGTGATTCTTCACTGGATTTCAAGGTTGATATTAGTATCGTTCTTAGTGCTGACAAACAAGTAAACGAATTGCATTATTTTTCGAAATTACACGCGTAGGCCGAGGTAGAAATGCCCTGACTATTTGCTTGATGACAGGAGGTACTTCGTCTCGTCTTAGCACACCTCCATACCGACATTTTTGGCTTCTATAGGTAACTTTAAACAGGGTAGAACAAGCAGAGCGGCTATTGCTACCAATAATCTATTCATCTTATTGTATTGTTAATATATATCTACTCCGATAGCCATGCGCCAATCAGCGCAGTGGGATCGCTAATGATGTGATCGAAACAAGTCGGGCAACGCCTGACCTCTCTCTCAATCGCATCGGAATTTTTCCAAATCAAACTTATTTGGATCCCAGGACACAGTGACATCACTGAAGGCTGATGAATTGGCTAGGCAGGGTACCCTCGACGCCATAACCTCGGACACGGAGGACAAAGCATATGGGCTTACAGTCGGCTCAGCCAAGGCTGGGAAAACACCCTTACATGCAATGCGGAAAAAATCCTTCTGAGCTGTTGTTTACCGTAAGCGGTCAAGTGAGCTTCTCTAGCTTACTAAGCGCCAGTTATAGATTCTTATAGCTGTACTGGCCGCACCTTTTCCTTTAGGAACCCACGCGATGCGACCTTATATCATCACGGATCCTACTGGCGCAGCTGTTTGAAGGACGAGATGGAACCGTCTCAGCACTCCCTTCTTGGCTACCCGGCGTTCGCTAGACTAAGGTATAAGTACCTCGGCGCGGATTTCATCTGCACTACCGACGAACTCTCCGAAGTGGATATAAGCTGCCTGCGGAATTTGGTTTTAAGCAACCAGCGCTTCTCTTCACTTTAGGTAGTTACCGCTCAAAGGAAAATTACAACATGGTAACACAATGTAAAATGTAATCAATGTGTGAGACCCTCATGGGGCAGCCACCGTAACTTAACCCAACTTAGATAGTCCTCCCGAGAGTAAAAGTCAAATTTTCAGCATACTGCAAGAAACCAGACTTTTCGACCAGGGATTAAAAAACATGTATATACATAGGTCTATGACAGCTCTGACCCGGGGCATGCGTAAAATTCAAATCGTAATTAAATCGTAATCAAAGTTCATTTAGTTTGTGCCCTTAAATCTTAAAAAATAAAATCCCTTGCAATTTTTTACGAGACTTCTTTCATAATTTTAGAACGATCGGTTTACGTGGCAACGAAAAATCGCAAAATAGCTGAGGATGGATCAGACGAAATTCCAAACAAATTTTGAAGACCGTTTTGAAAAGTGGATCCATAGGCTTAAGAAATGAATTGAAACTAATGATAAGTACGTAGAGAAGGTAAAAAAGACAAGGATTAAGAATAAATATGAAAATATTTTTTTTTCAGGTCAACTAAGCGAACTTTTGTCAGTCCCCTTGTAAGTATTTATGTATGTATGTATCAACGCTTTTGATGTGCGTTAGCACCTTTGTCCAGCAAGTGCTGTTCTGCTCGTCAGAAGCGTGCCGAATACGTTTGGAGAACTGTGTAAAATTTACTGAAAGCTCTACTAACGCACTTTTGGTCCGTCTTTTGTTGTATTTGTTATTGTTGATATTATTATTGTCGCATAACAAAAGCACCTGTCACTGCCGTTGAAAAAAGAAAACGAACCGAACAACCGAATAGCCCAACAACAATCGAAAGGTGGCGGCATTATGACTAGCCTTTTCAGACAGCTCAGAGCAGCGGCGAACACCAACCGGCGAATCTACACTACATTGAACACCTTTTTTATACCTTTTTTGGATACGTAAAATATTATTGTTGTTTTTAAACGAGCTGTATTTTTTT
>NW_023458559.1:78659209-78667254 GCF_013731165.1 Rhagoletis pomonella | reverse complement strand
TACTAATGCATGAAAATCCTAACCTCAAAAAAATCACCCGTTATGTACTTATTAGAGTGAGCCAGTTAGCGCTCGCAAAAACAAGAATTTTAATGAAAAAATTGTTTTCCGATACATTTTTTTAATAAACAGGTAAATATAACAAACTTAAAAAACATCGTTTAGCCATTTAATTTTGGGAAAATAAGTGCCAGTTGGAAGTAATCTTCAAAAAAAACTTTTCAAAATGTTCTTTATTCGAAGAAAAAATTTTACCTAAAAGCTGACGAATGTACCGATCAAATGAGTATGTACATTTTGTTACACATTTCACATCACGTCAAATCCGTTTAGCAGAATGAAAATACATCGAGAATCTTCCATCCCTAATTTTGGCATTCAACTTCTCTAATACGTTAAGCTCTGTTCAAACTGGGCGTACTTCGCGAGGTAAAACAAAGATTTAGACAAGGACAATCATTCTATTGCCTCGACCCCAGTCTAGGTGCTGAAACAACTTACCATCTCTCACTGGGAGCTCTTTTGAGTATGCTTCTGAAACATTTGCTTGCCGACACCCTTTATGTAGGAATGTAAGCGAGGCTCTCACATTCGCTTGGTCTCTTCGTGTGTCGCCAGCTCGTGAAAATCAGTCGATATGCTTTTAAGGAGCCTCGATACACTAGTCTTTTCAGACGGTCTGAAACTGGGTTTGCATGGATAAAAAGGGGACTAGAGTCGTAGTTTACCATAGCGACTTCAGACACCAAAAATGCGGTATGACTTCGGTCTGAAACACAAACATGGAAAATTCTCTTACTTACACAACTAAGTATGTGCCGTATAAGTACACAAGTACATAACCGTTTACAGACGGTCTGAAAAGATTAGTGTATTATCGCGTGTTAGTCTGCAGAGACCATTTGAAATACGAGGAAAAAAGAGCCTGGTTAAGTGGAGAAAGAGAAAAGGTTAATTTACCTTCCAGCAACAAACAAAGAGAGCACGACGCTGTTGACAGCAGGACTTAATTTAGGAGCCAGGAAATTTTTAGAGATCGAACGAAGCATAATTCTTGCCCGCAGATGCTTAGTTAGGTTTAGAAGGCCCTTCTAAACGAACAGAAATCAGGCTTAATAAATCTTTGGCCATTCTTACATAGCAACGTAGACGATACTTGATTAAGAAGAGATGTGTTAGAGCACATTCGCGAGAAAAAATCTGCAAAAGGTCCATGGCCCTTGGTGGTATAACTACAAGCACGAACACTTGATTTGAACTCAACCTTGCACATACATACTAAAAAAATCCATTTATAGTCATAAAATTACGTTAAATTTAACTACTTCATACAATGGTTCAAATTTTTTATCGTCTACTAAAGAATTATTTTCAGCGATTATGAAGATAAATTCGGCGTCGATAAAAACTCTAAACATGGTAGATTTATTATAAGCAGATGGAACTACAATACTTATTAAACCTTGTAATTATAATCGCAGTTAAATCTTTTCTTAACGAAAATTAATTAAAATACTTGTAGAAGAATTCGCTACCAATTTCCTGTGTATAGTAGTTGTATAGCTTTCTACACAAATTTAAAACATCTATCTGTCTATCTTCATAAATCTTGCAGAAGCGAACAAAAAGATAATTCAAATACATACATATGCACAAGTACTAATACAAACTATCACAAATATAAACAAATGAGAAAATAAATATTTCTCAACTGCAAGTTGTTAGGAAAATCGCAAAAGAATTTTCGCAGCACAAATCGTCGCGGAAAAATAGGTCTTCTGCAAATCCATTTATATATAAATAAAAAAATAACTCGGTGAGAGCTCTCCACTTTGAGTGTGTTGCAAGTGACAAGAGTTAAGCTGCGCTACAACTCTTGGTTTTACTTACTACAAAAAAAGAGAATACATATTTAAGCACAAGACCAGCTGAGGCATTCGAGTACAACAGGCATAACAGCACAAAACGTACACAGAACACATGCGACTAGCGAAATACAGGAAAAGTGTTAAAAATCTGGAATTTCTTTGGCTTGTACACTTGGATTTCCCAACGAAATTTTCCACATAGTTCCTTTGCTACACACACAAACTATTCAACGCTTTCATGCGAGCAAAAAACAGTGAGAGTAATAGAAGGCAAGAGCCACTACGATACTCTTAAGTTATAGCATAATATGAGCGGATCAAGTACAAATGGATAACAGGCACTCAGGCGATTTTCCATATAGTTAAAATGCTAATTGCTTCCTCTTTTCGCGTATTTGTACGTGACGGTATTTTCATCCGCTTAACTATTTCGACGCCGTTGTAGAGCTACATCGTCTAAGGTACTTGCTGCCTCCATCGCTTAAAGGCCCTTAAATCTTCAGCAAAATCTCGCTCTATCTAATACTCATCGGATGTTGGAGTTATCACCGCTTCTGTGCTATATTTCAGGGTGAGAATAATGGCTAACTGATAAGGTATGATATTGTCATGCGAGGAATTTACTTCCCAATTGCTCAGCTCTAGTCGAGAAGAGCGACTTTGTTGGATTGCTTGTTGTTGCTTAACGTCATCTTACACAACAACGTTGCAAATTCAAAAATAAGTGTATATTTTTTTAATTCCATAAGCCATAACCGTTTAGTTCCCGCAACATCAAAAATTATGCTTCTACAATTTCAGTTGTGGCCATAAAAGTGATTTAAAGTGGCTTGTAATTGTTCAGCAAAACGTACATATGTATTAATTGAGTTTCATTGCAGCTAATGAAGTCGCATGACATGTACACCTACATACATATGTATCTATGTATAATCGCCATTTGTCAAGTCATATATGTATATTAACATTTGTGGACATGTTTATACCTTAAAATACCTCTAGTTTTTTGTATTTGTCCACCAACATACATACATACATACATACATACATGTCATCACTGGCACTTGTGGCGGGAAATTGCAACCGATTATTTTTATTAGTGCCATAATTGCAATTGCTATTCATTGCATTTCCTTGCATTCATTATAATTGCATACTTGACTACTGTTGTAAAATATAATTACAGTGTACCTTTCAAGTGCTAGATGTCATCATCAGCATTTCGAAAAACTGCAGTTTTACATTTTTATGGATGCCATTATGTTGAAGTTGGGAAAAGATTTGCTTTATCTTGACATGCAGAGTCTTTGTCGGTAATAAAGGAGGTAAAATAATTTCATTGTCCAAATTAATAAGCAGTTACAAATATAAATTTGTATGAGGAGATAAAGTTTGTCATTTAAACCAGAGGTAATTTTAGTTATATTTTTTATTGCAATGTCTAACTAAAATTAATTTTTGGTTATGATGATTGAATAATAAAAATATTTGTAGTAAAACTGTCCCGAAAACAGCCTCGTGTATTTCCTGTTCATAAGGCGAGACACCAAGTTTGTTTCTTGTCGAAGAGAAACCAAGTGCTAAATGGTTTAGATTTGATCTATTACAAAGGTGGAAATAGCAGTCGACTTCCCGAGATATCGGTTTTAAAAGGGATAATTTAAAAAAACACCGGGCATAAAGTATTTATACTATCACTCGTAGGCATATTTGCACAATGTGAAACGCCCTCGCTCGCTCTGTGCGCCGAAGTAGTCCGAGTGTCACTTAAACCAATTACTTTTGAGAAGGTCCGATAGTTCCACTTTGGTTATCTCTGCCAAGCGGGTAAAGAAGTTAGACCCCAAATGTTCAGTCGTCTTGCCCGGTGACCAGGGAATGATGAATCGACAGCTCCTCTGCTTCATATCTACAACTTCTGCAGAGAGAATTTATTAGTGTACGCTCTCGGCAGCGCGTTGTCGCAATATCGCCGTTCCTGAGTCCGTTTAGTTTTAGGCTTCTGTCATAGAGATCTTTAAACAGTCATTTCGTTCGGTCCATAGGATATGGTTGTGGTGTACCTGTCAATGTATTGATTTAAGGGACTTATCCGTCCCGTTTATTTGCATTTCCCAGCCGTCTCTAGCCGTCTCCTCAGCTATTATATCGCTTCGGCACTGCTATGCATGTTTGGTAAACAATCAAAAAGTCACATTTGCAAAATGCTTGACTTTACTACTTAAAGAATAAATATAGTTACAATCCTTGATAGAGGCTTACTCTTCTTTATTAGTCATCTGGCTGGCAATATAGTAGCCCGCGCCTACTTTGTTTTCCAACTTGAATCCCTCGGTCATCACATTATTTTCTTATTGGATATCTTATAGGGACCTCGAAGCGGAGGTCCAAGAATATGATACGAGCCGGCATCTAAGTCAGGCGAGAACCTGTTATACTATCCTTTTTTGTGTTCACTTAAGATCGCAGCCTGCCAAAATCGATCTGCTTTTCATATCCTTGATGCATGGATTCCTTCAGTTATTAAGACTTATGCCGTTTTCAAGTTAAAAAACAATCATTTTGAATAATTCTTCCGGTGGCCTTTTGGGTATACCGAGGTATGGAAATCTCTGCATTTCCAATTATTGCTACTTTTCTCCAGTGCATTCCTCCAGAACATTTCTCCATTACTTATTAATGTGATTATATTAGCGAGTAAGGATAGAATAGTATAGATTTGAACACATTCACTCCAATAATGGTATCACGCTGCGGGAGTAAAAGGCGCAGTAAGGTACATCAAAGAGAATGTACCCGCAAAAACGCAGGTGAACACCCTCTCACATAGCCAAGCGATCATTCAGGCACTCTCTTCTATCTCAGTTAGATCTCAACTAGTAGATAAATGTTGGAGAGAGCTGGCCTAAATTTCTAATCAATATGAAATTACCCTAACATGGGCTCCTGGACATAGGAACCTTTACGGAAACGAGGCAGCGGACGAACTAGAAAGAAGCGGCTCTGCACTGAATGTGTCCCACGCGGTGGAATTTGGTGCTTGGCTCGGGGAGATTAAGGCACAAATTACCAAAATTGATCACCCGAAGGCCAAGAAGAGGTGCAACTGCACAGGATCTTACAGTATTACGCGGCAGTTCTGGTTGTCCAACAACCCATTCAAAAGCAACGCGCTCTTAGGATTGAACAAAAAAGACAAATTTACTGTAGTCTGTACTGGCCCGTTGGGGCGCATGCCGAAAGGATTAGTCGGCAAACCATTCCTGCAGAATATTTCAGAGTACAGCTGCCTCTCTCTGTATGATGTACTGAAATTTATTAAACCCGTTAAATAGCTTTAGGTTGCACAAGTTGTAGAATCAAAATGGCAAACTTGCTAATTGCTTGCCACCATTTTGACAATCCACTTGAAACAACAAACAAACTAAAAGGCGTAAATGTCGCTTATGACTCCTTTTCAGTTTAGTGTTCAGTGGTTATGTGACGTAGGTCTGGACCTCGATCATGAGTTTTTGGATGCGCCCGTGGCATAAAGTGTTAGTTCGGGTTCTCGCTATGGTACCAGCTGAGCAAGAATTGCTCTCTAAACATAAAATAGTATGAAATGAGAAATGACGCCACTTTATGAAAATGGGTTTCAAATAACACCAGAAGGGCCATCGTTACCGTCCGTATTGCAGTGTATTGATTGGTATGTAACTTCGTCTACTGGTCTTGTACGTTCCCGGGGACAAAACTGGCGCTGCCTAATTGCAGCTTGAACTTCTTCGTCCGGGTTCGACGCCGATTTTGTATGGCAGAGGGTAGGGCTATTCAGTTGGGAAGATAAAAAGACGGGCGAGACAGCTGTTAGCTATCAAACACAGGCCATCAATGCCGTTCCCCGACGCTAATATTGAGCTTCAGCGCAGGGGATCAGTGAAACTTCCTCTGGGCGCTGATGAAGCCTCGTAGTGTAGAAATCAAACAACAGTGGGGAGAGGACAGCCCACTCCTCTACTAAACAGTTTTCTCGAAGATTGATTTCAATTAAGATCGTGAGTGTTTATGGCTTTCAATGCTGTGGTGATGCTGTGCACTTTAAAGAAATCATATTTATGCGCAACATAACCAGGTTACATGTGACGTATGAGAGAAATAAGGCCCCGGTTGTCTTCCAGACCACTACAAATCAAGATGAGTGACCAACGACGGACATGTGGCCTTATTCTCCGAGATGCGCCGCGAACTGGCTGCTCAAATAGCCCACGCATTTTGTGTTTGGGATTTTCAGACTGACATCGCGCTTTGTCCGGTTGGATAAAGAAATCGCTGTTAATCAAAAAGTGCTCGAATCAGAAATGAACTGGCAAGTCATCAAGTGCCTTTCCTACTTCTTTTGCTAATGCTGGTTTATCAGTTGACAAATCTTCTAGTTCAAAACCCTGAGATGCGAGAATCCCCGTGATCGACTTGTCCTAGTTGGTGAAGCTCAAATGCCATTAACTCACTTTTCGATGGGAACTACCTACACATTACCAACTAAGTAAGTTTGCAACACAATAAATAGAAGCTCAAAAATGTTCGTATCATATCAATATGTATGTAATAGCATGTGTGCAATCAGCCGCATTCAAACTTCTACAAAAACGGATAAATAACAGGGGACATTGAAATTATGCGACCGGATGAATCATGTCTCAAAGAGTTTTCGCCGACAATTTAAAAAAATAAATTGAAATAATGGGTAAAAATATAAAAAATAATGAACAATATGCGACACGCTGAGCATACTATTCACACAAAAAATTTATAAGAATTATATGTACATAAGTATGTACTAATGCAAAATAAACAGCCGCCATATCCGGCAGATTCCTACATCTGTTTGTCTGTCCGCCACAGTTAAATTGACAATTCCCAATCCCTACGTACATTTCTTTCGGTATAGAAAATATGTACACCAATGCAATGTAGGTTCCAATAAAACAAACACTTGTGCATACATACATACATATGTACATACATACAAATGTAGAGATTAATGTGCAATTGTGCCACGTATACATACATGCATATATATTTTTTTTTATTATTCCAGCTGCTGAGCAAAGCTTTTCATACAGAAAGAATCACGCGTTGGCATATCAATTACAATCCACACTCGGTTCCACGCCAAAAAAAGGAAGAAATTGCTTTATTATTGCTGACGGGGAAGCTTTGACACTTGCACGCTTTAACTTATTTATTTATTTTTTACCCAATAGTGCCGACATAGTGCTTTAAGCGGAAGCTAGGCACAAAAAAAACACTTAAAATAAAAACTGAACATAAACCAAGTCCGCAAATATTTCATGTGAACTGTTCATATGTATGTATGTATGTTTGAGTGTACATACATATGTTAAGCATTATGTTGGTCAATTGACATTTGGCAGTCAAGACTTTGATATTCTCAAAATTCTCATAAAGTTAAGATCCCATGAATGGATAATTTCCATTGACAAATAAAACAAAGGAATTATTGACAAAATCGTTGTTATATTTTTTGGCAAAAACGTGTTTTTGGTCGAAAATGGTGTTACGCCTCCCATAGAAAATGCATTATCTTTAGTTTTGTATAAAGAACAAGATTCCATCGCAAAATTGTATTTAAATGACGAATTTAAAAAGGTATGTATATTAAAAACCAAAAAGTAAAAATAACCACTCGTGCTCATATACGCGTAGTTGCGTATGTAACGTATACGCACCGTAGCACCAAAGGTTGTTATCTAACACGTTTACACACACGCCTTAACACAAAAGTCATATTATTTAAAAGTAATTAAATATTAGCATGGAATATTTTTCTACAGCATTCTTCCCAACTATATATATATATTAAATTTTTCATGCATATAACAATTTCAGAATAAATTTCGTTTGGGCCAATAAAAATTGTAAAACACGATTTTTTTTCGCAATCATCGGCATCTTATAATCAATGTATATTTGGCATGGTATTAGTGGCACACTAGCTTTATTACTCGAGATTGGTTCGTTTTGGCGGGCAGAACATTTTCACTATCGCAAGCTTTTAAAAAGGAAAATCTTTAAATTTCAAAAACTAAAAAACACATATATTCGACCCATATTCTGCATGCTGCCATTTTTTTGACGTAGAATACGTCTTACCTTAAGGTATGGGGGCTATGT
>NW_023458559.1:78654171-78659109 GCF_013731165.1 Rhagoletis pomonella | reverse complement strand
TTAAAAAAAAAGGTATCAAGCTCTTAAAAAATCACCCGTTACATATATATGCATCTGAGTGCCGACGACAATGGGCAGTCAAAGTCAATCCACCATGACGACTAACTGACTGGCTGACCACACTGCGCTGAGCTGAGCTGAACTCAAGCATTCTAGCATGCTCAGCTCATGATCCCGACAATGATGGGCACTGATTTTCGCCGCCTGTTTGTGTGTTTGTGATGATACTGTTTCTGTTTTAGTTGTTGTACTTTTATTACACCTCAATGTGCTAACCTTGCATTGGAATTGTCAGATGGCAATTGTTCGTCTACCATGCTTCGACTGGCAATCTTAACACAAGCATAGTGGCCCAGGCAGGCGGGGAGGTAGCAGCGGTGGGATGCAATCAGTGCAGTTGGTGACGTGGCTGGGTAAATCGCGTTTTTGCGCAAAGCCTAGCCATGCTGCACTATCGGCTACTATAATTATTGCTTCCTTCGGAAATAAATCGCCAACTGTTGGCGGCGTGCAATCCAACAAAGCCAACCTGCCAGCCAACGAAAGAACATTGCAGACGTTTTCGCAGTAATTTAGTTGAATTGAGGCCTGAACTGTTTGTTGTAGCTTTCGTTTTCTTTTGTGAGTTTTCACTGCCAAGCCTTAACACTTTTATGAGCGGTCATGGATTACAAAGGAGAGTGAAGAATATAATAGAGCTAAGAACGAAGCTAAACGTTTTGATAATATTTGTCGTCAACGATTCTATTGTTTTCTAGTGCTTTATTTTTTAAAACTTGTGATGATGATGGACGAACTAACGTTTCACGATTGGAATTCAAGCGCGCTCTGCTCAGTCCACAAAGAGGTGACCCCGCCACCTGCGCCACTTATCATGGAAAAATAACAGCGAGAAATGGCTAGACGCACACCGTGCCTTTGTCGAGTTGAGAGCTGCCTGCGATTGTACGAAAAAGTGCCCCCTATACGACGCAATGTCTGAATTTGATAGATCCGCGAAACTAATAAGGCTATGTAAAATAACGTTGAACAATTCTTTAGACCTCTCCGAGGTTTCATACGAGGCGTCTATCTATCATCCCACTACTTTAAGAGAAGCACCGCTCAGTCTATTCTGCCTTTTTAAGTTGGATATGGAAGCAAAGCGAATGGGTCTGATGGTAAACGAGGACTCTCCTTGTACAAAAACCATACACTATAATTCACTTGTCATTTCCGGGCACACCTACCATAAAACGTTATTTTTAAAAAATGCCAAAACTGGCTAGCAGGCATATTCTGGGAATCGCGCGATTTAAGTTCGGATACCAAATAGAAATGCGCTCGATTTTATTTAAATTCGAAAATAAGCTCGAAACCGTTAAGTTCTCTGTGACAATAGTCGATTCGACAAGCTCATTATTATTGATAATTACCCCAAATTATCAATGCAGGGGAAATTTAGGGCGCAAAGTGACAGTGGATTTTGAAGGGAAGTTCCTAATTCTTGCGGGAAAAAATTTTTCCCTTTTCTTATATTACAGCAATTTAAAAAAATGCAGTGCGGGCGCCAGGATTATGAAGCTCGGTTTGGCCCCAATTCGGACAATTTTATTTGTTTCGTTCTAACTTTATTAAACAAATTTTTTATTTTTATTTTACTTAACTTATTTCTTTCCTATTTTGGCTCATCTTCTCAGTGAATGAATGACTGACTGCTCGCAGTTAAGGCTCGTCATTACATTTGAAAAGTGATCATTAAGTTTTCAACACCACATCCTGCGCATCTGTAAAAAACATAGCTGCACAAAAATATGCATGTAGAAATATTTACAACTGCAACGGCGGCCAGATACAAAAATAAAAATTGTTCTTAACTCTTCAGTCTACAATCCTCACTTTACTTCCATATCACCTGAACATTGAACTACTGACATTTTGTACAAGTTCATGTTATGCTCCTCATGCCCATAAAAGGTATGTATGTGTATGCATATGTATGTCTGTCTGCTGCTAGCGCCTTCTGTAGATCCTCAGCTCTTCGGGCGCTGACCGTCGTTTTGCTGCCTAGCAAATGTCAGCAGCTCCCTTAATGCTCCATCTGCACTTCTGCGTTTACTGCCATTGTCTGTTTGTTGCACTGATTGTTTCTGCCGCCACAGCTGATGGCCACGGTGTTGCTGAGGGCATCGAAAGGTGCTGCTGCCATTGTTGTTCCTTCGGATTTCATGACCACTACCATTGGCCACTGCTCTTGACTCTGGTTTGGTTGGATTTTTGAGTTGCTGCAAATGATTGAAGCGTGAAAAGTCATTTGTGTGGAAATTTTCTTTGGTTTTTGTGCTTTATGTATTGCTTTTGGTGATAGTGAAGCAAAAAAATATTTTAAAAAAAATCGCAAAGAAGGGAAGTTTTTTAAGTAGGATATTAGCGAGGTGATTTGTTAAAATGCCCACCATTAACCGTCTGCCGGATTGTGTGAAGGATGTTTGCCAATACGTGAGGTTATGGGAGCAGTTGCTATGAGTCAAGATGACAGAACTAAATGCTTAGCTAACAATCCATCTACAAAGGCGTTCCCTTTACCTATTTGATATGTTTAAACAGATGTGAGGAATAATGTTTGGTCCCTAACCACTTGTCTGAGGCGGCTTTCTTTTCTGAAAAATATGTACAGTTCCACTGTGAGATTTGTACACTTTGGACGATAGCTTCCCGAGGCCATAATTAACCCAGTTTTCGCTCTTCTCTAGACGGTTTTGTCAATACTGCTTGGACCCACTTCTATTAATGCCATTATTTATTTTTTTCGTCTACAACAACTCTGAACTAACGATCTGTTGCTATATATTTCTGCAAAGATTTGCGTTCGTTCTCAGCGCATTTTGACTCGTTAGTAGCGTTTTATCGCTCGATGGCCTTATCATACGATAAACTTCGTTCAGCGCAGTCTACGAAGTGCCGCATTCAACCGAGTACAACTTGATTGCCGGGATGGCTACGTCGGGTTTGGTTGGTGGCTTTAGAGGAGTATGTTCTGGTGAGGCTTTTGTTCTTATCGCAGATCATAAAGTTCACATAACACCTTGACACGGCTTTGAAAGGTGACGGAGTAGGGGTTTCAGTAAGATTTTTTTAAAAGTCTTACAATAAAAGTCTTTGAAGACTTAAAAAGATTTATCTCAATGATAATTATTATGAAAAAGCTTTTATAATATAAGTCTTAAAATAAAAGTCTTTGAAGACTAAAAAATATTTATCTCTCTGACAATTATTGTGAAAGGACTTTTATAATATAAGCCCATTATTCAAGGACTGTAGATGACTCGAAAAATATTTATCTTAATATAATGATTATTGATTGACTTTTATTCTTTGCTCTTATAATAGTTATGTCTCTGGTTTTATAACATCATATTCGTTCAGTTTGGTAAGAAGAACATTTTCACCGCTTAATTTTAACATTTTGAAGTATTTTAAATTATTACAATTAAAAATTTTAAAATTTCGTATATTTTGAAATAGATGCGACAGATATGCTGCATGCTGCCATTTTTTTTTAAGTTAGTAGCACACTCTTGAAAATTTACAGTTATATTGTATTTGATGTCAACGTCGAGTACCTCTAATATGAACGTTCTATTTGAAAACTTCCCAAACTGATTAAAAAAAAAATTATTATGATTTTTTCGAGTGACAATGAAAAGTCGAGTCATTTCGTTACTTTTTCGCAATACTTGATTTATTTTTCATTGCACTTGTTTCTGGAACTCCGTTGATTGAAATAAATGCAAAAAGATCGCTTACTCGCAATATAGGATAGGTAAAAGCGCACTTCGAATTTCGCAAAAAAAAAATCTGAGGCATCTTAATGTCCATATGTAACTTACATCAATTTGAAAAACTTCTTTCTCCCCCTGCAGAAATCGAGAGCCTGTGTTGCCTGGGGGAACCATTCGCCAAAATGACTTTCGTATTAAAAAAAAAAAGAAGAAAATACAGGCTGGAATTCTCGCATTTAGTTATTGAACCTTGAGTTGCCACTCTTTTCGGGAGGTTGATTTCAGATAAATTCTTTAAGTTATTTTTATTGTAAGCTTATTTTGCACCCCAAGAAGGTACTTCAAAAAGCATGACGGCAGTATTATTCTACTGCCTGTATATGTATTTAGGCTTTGTGTAGAACATGAAAAGCGTGAAATTATGTTTTCATCCAACGACACCACTCTGATCAAAAATGTATAACAATCAGACAGTCAACATTTGTAACACAGTATTGTCTTTAATCGTCACTTCAATCGCTAACCTTGAAAGCCGTTTAGCTGTTTCTATTTCTTAGAGTTTATTATTTGATTAACATATAAGAATTTCGTATGTATGTATGTATGTATGTATGTATGTATGTATCAATACACAATTTTTAGCTACTCTATATTATTGATCTAATCTTTGACCCTTGAAAAATATATTGTAAATTGCTGAAGTCCGATGTACACACAAAGCATGGCGTACATGCATATGTACGTATGCATTTATGTGCATTCACATTATTTTTTATCGGTCTAAATATGCGTGTTTTTATTTACGAGTATCAACGCCAGTAGGCAGTGGTGACTGAAGTGTGGGTGAAATAACAAATAGTTCAACATCAACAAGATAATATGTTACATACATACTATATCTACGTACATGATTCATGCTTACGCCTTACGGGTTTCCACCAACATAAAAAAAAAAACAAGTAAAAAAGTCTAAGTTCGGGCGGAGCCGAATATTAAATACCCGGCGCAAGTATTAAATATATGTTTTTCACCTTTCCGAAAGCTACCGCTACATGGTAAACCGAGGTGTATCCATTTTGAGTAAATTAGCGTCCTTAAATTTCGAAATATTGAAGTTTCAAGCATATCTAAAATTTACTGTTATATGAAAAGCGGCCGTAATTTTAGTTCGATTTCA
>NW_023458559.1:78650146-78654071 GCF_013731165.1 Rhagoletis pomonella | reverse complement strand
AACAAAGTTATAATACCCTTGTGCACAAGTGCGCTCGGGTATAAAAACAAGTTTTTCCTAATAGCGGTCGCCCCTCGGCAGGCAATGGCAAACCTCCGAGTGTATTTCTGCCATGAAAAGCAGCTTCTCATACAAATACAATCGCCGTTCGGAGTCGGCTTAAAACTATAGGTTCCTCCTGATCCATGTTGGTTCTGCCAAGGCTACAGCCATGCTAATAAGGTGGGATTTAGCCTTTAAGAAAACTCTCTTCAAAAAATATCCTATGCTTAATCCAGGTTATAATCTATCCGTGCGCCAAATGTCATTGGAATAAGCCCAGCTGTTTTATGGGGGATTCTCGAACGGCAAAAAGTTAGAGAAAGGCTCGTAAACGATAAGACGAAAAAATGTAATAGAAAGACGCTTGTAGTAATTTGTCAGCACAAGAAAAAGTTTTCATTTTTTTGGAAATTTTTCTAGAACCACACAGTTTTATATAAATAATATTCGCATACGAATGCATTTTACGACTGTTCGAAGGCGCTTCACAATTTCGAGCAAAATAGTACTCGAAAACGAATCGTAAACGGGTTTTATTCGAGAAAACATCCCGTTACGAGCTCGTTTACAATGATTTGCTGGCTGGGAATATGTACAACAAAAGTGTAAAAAAATATTTTGCTAAAGTCTGGAAATCATTTTAAATTGTTGATTTTAGTATACGAAGTTATTTTTAATAGTGTGCTTTCGGTAAATTGAACTGATATGACGGATATGACATGAAATTGAAATGTCAAAAAATAAGAAAAAAAAAATAATATGCGTAAAATAAAAAATTTAACACTAAATTAACTACATACATATAAACGGTTAAATAAACGAGTAAATATGTTTGTATGGAAAAATAAAAACCACAATGAATTAAAATTCTTTGAATGAATGAATGAGGAGGCTAACAAGCATTCCTGAGCATATATCTATCTGTGAGCTTTTATGCATATCCCTCTGAATGTGTGCGCTACCTTTTGAAGCACTGCTATCGAACAGATATCATTGCACGCAGTTAAAGCACAAAAATAATGAGATTTCCATATGGCTAGTAAAAGTGAATGCGCACCACACGTTCCGTTTAATTCAATGTTTGCTTTGCCAGTGGGTGTGTAGGTAAAATGCTTTTGTCAACTCGTCGCCGCGCCGTCAAGTTGCTGCGATTCCTACGTAAATGACAATTCAATGTCAAATGAACGCCATTGTCCAGTATTGTTTGTGCAAAATAAAAAAATCGCCTTTTCGAATTTGTGTGTTTATTTTTTGTTTTTGTTTGGACTGGTTTTTAATTTTTAACACTTTGTTTTCATGTTTATCGCCATTGGGTTTTCTCTCGTTTTCGTTACCAATTCGTATTTTTGCTCACATATACATACATATGTATGTACATATGCATGTAGGCCATTACATCTGAAAATTAATGTTTGTTGTTACTGGCAATTTATTTGTTGTACATGGTTGTCATCGTTAAACACCTTCATCGGAAATACATACATATGTACATGCACAGTTTTTTTTTTAACTTCTTGGTCCGAAAAAGTAACCCAGCTCGCGGTTTGCTGCGGTCAGACCAAAAGTTTATTTAAAAAAAAAGTTGTGTGTTTCTAGAAATTTAAAAATACTTCAAAGAACTCTAAATGTTTTCCCCCTCTCTCTGTTAGCAATGCAGCAATTTTAAGGAGCATTTTTAAACTGTCGAGCGCATAAAGAATATTTTTGTTTTTATGTAGGTGACGATGTTCCGCTTTTGCAGAGTAAATTTTCAATACCTATCAAATACAGTCGACTAAATTAAAGCGATCTACTAGCCTTTTCACAACCGAACTCTTCTATGTGTGGCGCGGAAGTAACACGACATCGAGCAAAGATTCTGTTCGTACGGACTTCGCTTGTCGAAACTGCTATGAATATGGGTGATAATACTGCAGTGAAAAAATCTTTCGACTCGCCCTCCATGATTGTGGCTGGAAAGGCCTCTCACGGGATTTTAGACCAATCGTTCTCTCATATTTCTTTTAAAGATCATTGAAATATTTATTGAGCAGGTCTACTGCAAGGATAGATCAGTGGTATAAGCTCTACACTTCAATGTAGCGGTTATTCAGAGTTCAGTCTCGCTGAATATAGAGATTATGGGTCGGTCAATGCCTTCGACGGGACTTTCAAAAACGTTTTGCGGACGCAATAATCCGAATGATCATTCTTTCAAATATCTTTAAAATAGAGCTGCCTAATCGGACGGAATTCACAGCGGCAAACTTGGATGAAAGGGTAGAGGCCCATTGGCATGCTCAAGAGTCATTCGGGGAAGGTGACATAGCGGTTCTCCGTAACCGTCAATCAACTTTTTTATAGTATGGTGGCTTCTTGTGATGGAATGCGCAACATGGATGAGGCCATCATTGGGCGGTGTTTGATCTTTTGAAATCAGGACCCAGAGAATTTATTTGCGAATGAGTCATCACCCTTGAGGAGTTGTTGCCGGACAAAGAGAGTGCAGAGACTCCGTTGGGCATATTACAGCTGGAAGGATGGTCGTCAAGGCGGCAAAATCCTTCTGCGCACGTATAGATCGAAGGTGGTATGAGCAACTCTTGAAGGTAAAGAGGGCGCACATTGCGGTACTGGTGGGAGCCTTGACTAGCCATTGTTGGGCTTACCACCACCTCAAGCCCATACTGTAGCAGTTGCATAGAGAAATACGAAGTGAAACTTTCCCAGCATTTTCTCACTTACTTTTTCACTGCTGATGAGGCACTTGCGGAGCTTTATTGTGTTAGGCCGCGCTTTCCCGCCACTAACGCGTAAGCGTTGCTGTCCGGCCAAGTATCACAAAGAGTATCTCTGCAAGAGCGTTTACAATAAATGGATCACCATCAGTAGAACTCGTGTGTCTGAATGATTGTTGAATCTTCGTAGGAGAGAAAAGTAGAAAATTTTTAGTTTTAGTGTCTCAGCCCACACAAACAAACGATTTAAGAGCAAAATAAGAAGAAGATGATTTGTTACAGAAAATCATATATTTTTTAGTGAATTCAGTTTCTGTTAGATCGTTTCATTTTTTAAAGAATTGCTACGAGCTTAGTAGATCCCTGACTGTTTCAAATGAATAACGAGCCGGATGACAAAAGAGCCGAGCATCTGTGACCAGTTTATGGCTATATTAGAATTGTGCTTACTCATAACCAATTCGCGGTTATTATTATTATTTGACACATGTATAGTTCCAGCTTTAAAGTTTACTGGGTGCAGCTTAAAAGTCTTTGCTGTTGAGCCAAGTGCAGTAATGGGCCTGCAGATGTGAATGGTTGCCAATAATCCAAATATTTTAACCAGCATAGCACAGAGTTATAGGGCGTAGTGTCTTTGTACCATTGCATGGCTTGCCGTGTAATGGGGGTATTCATTTAATTTTAAAGCGTATAATTTGTAGAGACAAAGCCGAAAATTGTACGTAGATACGAAAACATGTCACTCGATGGTGATAACAATAAAATACTACAACACTGAGGCAACAACAGTACGCACAACAAAGCTTTACCCCACCACCATTGCATGAAAAAGAACAATAATGTGTTGGACATGCTGTTGACGCTGATGGTGACGGTAATGTCACACATTGCACCGGCGACAACAAAAAACAAAACAATAGTCACGGCAACTTTAATAAAAAACAAGTAAAAAAGTCTAAGTTCGGGCGGAGCCGAACATTAAATACCCGGCGCAAGTATTAAATATATGTTTTTCACCTTTCCGAAAGCTACTGCTACATGGTAAACCGAGGTGTATCCATTTTGAGTAAATTAGCGTCCTTAAATTTCGAAATATTGAAGTTTCAAGCATATCTGAAATTTACTGTTATATGAAAAGCGGCCGTAATTTTAGTTCGATTTCA
>NW_023458559.1:78599400-78650046 GCF_013731165.1 Rhagoletis pomonella | reverse complement strand
GGATACGTAAAATATTATTGTTGTTTTTAAACGAGCTGTATTTTTTTATTTTTATTATCGTTGCCGTGACTATTGTTTTGTTTTTTTTTTGTCGCCGGTGCAATGTGTGACATTACCGTCACCATCAGCGTCAACAGCATGTCCAACACATTATTGTTCTTTTTCATGCAATGGTGGTGGCGTAAAGCTGCTTTGTTGTGCGTACTGTTGTTGCCTCAGTGTTGTTGTATTTTATTGTTATCATCATCGAGTGACATGTTTTCGTATCTACGTACAATTTTCGGCTTTGTCTCTACAAATTATACGCTTTAAAATTAAATGAATACCCCCATTACACGGCAAGCCATGCAATGGTACAGAGACACTACGCTCTATAACTCTACACAGAGAAAATGATACAGGTAAAACGCAAGTTTTTAAAAGAAATTGTAAAATTAAATTTTTTGATATAATTTTACTTCATACAAAATAAAAAATACAGTATTTGTACTTACGACTTTAAAACGATACATTCGCAAAACAAAAACGATCGTAATAATATATTTACTTTTTACTGAGGAAAGCAAACGACATTAAAGAAATAGCGTCAAAAATGCGTATTTTAAAAACTAAAATGAAACATTTTAGAATATTGTCCCAACAAGTTGTAGTGCGATACAATTTTCAACAAGCAAAATAAAACTAGACATTTTTAAAATAAAAATGTTATATTATTTTCAGTCAATTAGGCATGAAAAATATTTAAAACTAAAATGTTTTCCATTAGAATTTAAAAAGGTACCTAGCTATAATGAAAAACTTTCATATGCTTACATCATTTGTCGGAAAAATTGTATTCAGATAAATGTTACTTCAATCTTTAGAAAAGGCGATGGAGTTTATATAAACAATACTGCCATTCTAACCCCCCACTACATAAAAGGGAAATTGTTGGACTTCTTTGAACGAAAAAAGCTTTGGTAAGAGTAAGTTACAAAAACCAATTCTTATGGGTTATTAAATAATAATTTCAAACTTTCTTTATTTAAATTACAGAATTTGACCAGCGTGAAGCAAAATTAGCAGGCCCAGCTTGGAAGTAAGGCATGAACATCTGTATGTATGTATATAGTAATATTAAAACATCTGTATTTCATTTATTAAATGTTTTAACTTATTTATAAGTATATGTATATCAATATATTTTTGACAATGTGTGTACCAAACGACTTGTTGTGATTTTATAAAAATAAAATTTGAATATCATATTTGAAAACGCATGTTTTTAAAATGAAGAAAAAAATTTCAGGATTTAATTTCAACATGCGCATATTCAATTATCAAACAATCGTTTTTAAAAACGATTTAAAAATTTTCGTATCAAAAACAAAAACATGGATTTTGAAAATTGAATTGAAAATTTTCGTTCTCAAAATTTAAATAAATATTGTAGGTGCAAAACCTGGGTCAAAACGTTTTTAAAAGTAAAACGTTCCTTGCAAATTGGAAAACGAAAATTTCTCTGTGTATGCTGTGCTGGGTAAAATACTTGGATTATTGGCAACCATTCACATCTGCAGGCACATTACTGCACTTGGCTCAACAGCAAAGATTTTTAAGCTGCACCCAGTAAACTTTAAAGCTGGAACTATACATGTGTCAAATAATAATAATAACCGCGAAATGGCTATGAGTAAGCTCAATTCTAATATAGCCATAAACAGGTCATAGATGCTCGGCTATTTTGTCATCCGGCTCGTTATTCGTTTGAAACAGTCACAGATCTACTAAGCTCGTAGCAATTCTTTAAAACATGAAACGATGTAACAGAAACTGCATTCACTAAAAAATATATGATTTTCTGTAACAAATCAGCTTCTTCTTATTTTGCTCTTAAATCGTTTGGCTGTGTGGGCTGAGACACTAAAACTAAATTTTTTTTACTTTTCTCTCCTACGAAGGTTCAACAATCATTCAGACACACAAGTTCTACTGATGCTGATCCATTCATTGCAAACGCTCTTGCAGAGATACTCTTTGTGATACTTGGCCGGACAGCAACGCTTACGCGTTAGTGGCGGGAAAGCGCTGCCTAGCACAATAAAGCTCCGCAAGTGCCTCATCAGAAGTGGAAAAGTAAGTGAGAAAATGCTGAGATAGTTTCATTTCGTGTTTCTCTATGCAACTGCTACAGTATGGGCTTGAGTCTAGGCTCCCACCAGTACCGCGACGTGCGCCCTCTTTACCTTCAAGAGCTGCTCATACCACCTTCGATCTATTCGTGACCAGAAGGATTAAGCCACCTTGACACCCTTATTTCCAGCTGTAATATGCCCAACGGAGTCTCTGCACTCTCTTTGTCCGGCAACAACTCCTCAAGGGTGATAACTCATTCGCAAATAAATTCTCTGGGTCCTGGTTTCAAAAGATCAAACACCGCCCAATATTCCATTGAAGGAAAATATGTAAGTGTAGTAGAATCCCTGTGGACCCAGCATAGCCATGCAATATACGGTTAAGGTCGGGATGAACTCAAAGCAATGATTGGATTGGTCCAAAATATCCTACTTATTCCAGCTGCTGCCATGGTGGCCTCATCCATGTTGCGCATTCCATCACAAGAAGACACCATACTATAAAAATAGTTGAATGACGGTTACAGAGAGCCGGTATGTCACCTTAACCGAATGGCTCTTGAGCATGCCAATGGGCCTCTTACAACAATATAAGGCTGCCGCCGCTTTATCTACCCTTTCATCCAAGTTTGCCGCTGTGAATTCCGTCCGTTTAGGCAGCTCTATTTTCCAATAACGTAGAGTTCTTTCGCTATAACTCTGTTAAAGAAGCTTGAAAGAATGATCTTTCGGATTGTTGCGTCCGCAAAACGTTTTTGAAAGATTCCTACCAATTCGTACAGTGTTGAAAATTGTACTCAAAGTTATTCTACACAGTCGTAGAAATTTTTCTGTGTTCGAAAATTAAAACATGGCGTTATAGAGTCAGTTCAATGAGAGTCTTCCAGTATCTTCATTTCAATGAATTTTAACGTTGGAACACCCAGTGTTAGGCACGGCTAGATCGCCTTAATTTAATCGACAGTATTTGATAGCTATTGAAAGTTTACTCTGCAAAAGCGGAACACCGTCACCTACATAAAAAAAAAATATTCATTATGCGCTCGACAGTTTAAAAATGCTCTTTAAAATTGCTGCATTGCGAACAGAGAGAGGGGGAAAACATTTAGAGTTCTTTGAAGTATTTTTAAATTTCTATGTAGAAACACAAAACTTTTTTTTAAATAAAAATGTGGTCTGACCGCAGCAAACCGCAAGCTGGGTTACTTTTTCGGACCAAGAAGTTAAAAAAAAAACTGTGCATGTACATATGTATGTATTTCCGATGAAGGTGTTTAACGATGACAACCATGTACAACAAATAAATTGCCAGTAACAACAAACATTAATTTTCAGATGTAATGGCCTACATGCATATGTACATACATATGTATATGTGAGCAACAATACGAATTGGTAACGAAAACGAGAGAAACCCCAATGGCGAAAAGCATGAAAACAAAGTGTTCAAAATTAAAAACCAGCCAAAACAAAAAAAACACACACGAATTCGAAAAGGCGATTTTATTATTTTGCACAAACAATACTGGACAATGGCGTTCATTTGACATTGAATTGTCATTTACGTAGGAATCGCAGCAACTTGACAGCGCGGCGACGAGTTGACAAAAGCATTTTACCTACACACCCACCGGCAAAGCAAACATTGAATTAAACGGAACGTGTGGCGCGCATTCACTTTTACTAGCCATATGGAAATCTCATTATTTTTGTGCTTTAACTGCGTGCAATGATATCTGTTCGATTGCAGTGCTTCAAAAGGTAGCGCACACATTCAGATGGATATGCATAAAAGCTCACTGATAGATACATATATGCTCAGGAATGCTTGAAAGCGTCGTCATTCATTCATTCAAAGAATTTTAATTCATTGTGGTTTTTATTTTTCCATACAAACATAAATATTTATTCATTTATTTATCCGTTTTATGTAGTTAATTTAGTGTTAAATTTTTTATTTTACATTTTTTTTTTTTGACATTTCAATTTCATGTCATATCCGTCATATCAGTTCAATTTACCGAATGCACACTATTAAAAATAACTTTGTATACTAAACTCAACAATTTAAAATGATTTCCAGACTTAAGCAAAATATTTTTTTACACTTTTGTTGTACATATTCCCAGGCAGCAAATCATTGTAAACGAGCTCGTAACGGGATGTTTTCTCGAATAAAACCCGGATAAAAGCCGTTTACGATTCGTTTTCGAATACTATTGCGCTCGAAATTGTGAAGCGCTTTCGAACAGCCGTAAAATGTATTCGTATGCGAATATTATATATTTATTATAAAACTTTGTGGTACAAGAAAAACTTCCAACAAAATGAAAACTTTTTCTTGTGCTGACAAATTAATACAAGCCTCTTTCTATTACATTTTTTCGTCTTATCGTTTACGAGCCTTTCTCTAACTTTTTGCCGTTCGAGAATCCCTCATAATATGATATTTTTTGAAGAGAGTTTTCTTAAAGGCTAAATCCCACCTTATTAGTGTGGCTGTAACCTTGGTAAAACTAACATAGATCAGGTATTCACCATATGCCAAATTTTGGAAAAGACCCTTGGGACAAAGGTCGCCAGAGACTAAAAGCTGTGACAGACGGCAAAGCTTATGCATATAATCTGGCATACATATGCGCATAATAATTTTGACCTCACAGACGGCAGTTATGCGGATAAACGAGCCGCAAGGTCGTGTGTTCGAGTCCCACGGCCAATTAAATTTTCATTTTTTTTTATATTTTTTTTTTCATTCTTTTTTTTATAAGTTCTATATTTTTTTTACGTTGCTTTCAGTTAGTTGTTGTTGACTTTTTATTAAAATTCAACTCTAAAAATTTAAATTAACTGATAGTAAAATAAAAAATGTGATATAAAATAAAGCAAATGAAAACAAAATAAAGTAACATTAAATATATAGATCAAATAAAATAAAAAAAATATAAAATAAATAAAAACAAAAAAAAATTTCGCAATCGCTCCAACCGAGGATCGAACCTGGCAGCTACAGGCTTGTATCCCGTAACTCTTACCACTCGGCTACTGCGGACGCGGAACAGGCGCGCTTTGTTTGCTTACTTGTAGAAAAGACAACAGCTGACCAGTGTTGTCAACGAAAACTGCCCGGATCCGAGTTAATTCCCAAAAATTTCGTGCATTTGTTCGGCTTCTTATGCGCATATTAAAGAGGAAAATGCATGAGTCAAAGCAAATAAAGGCTGGTTATGCAAATAATCGAGCCCGTTTGTCTACCGTATAAAAGCTGTTTTCTAGTGATTCTTCTTTGGCGCTACAATCGTTTGTCAGTGTGAGTAATAATCAGGGAACGGATTTTATGGAAATTGCCTTTTTTTCTGCTAAAGAGATAGAGTATATTCGATTAAGAATGTCCACGATTAAGCTTTCCCTGATTCCATACATACACATTTGAAGTTGCCTTTTTTTGCCTTTTTTAAGATATTTGCCTTTTTTTGCCTTTCTACCTTTAAAAAAGTGATTATAGCATTTACAATTTTTTTTTAAGATTAAAAAATATAAACATGCCCATGCGGCTTATATAAGCACAGGGACCTCTTGCCAAATTGGTGTTGAAAAAATTCAAAGCCGTTTTCTCAGCTAACGTAGGCTTGAAGACAATAAGGAGTGTGGGTAAAATTGTAAAGGGCGAGGAAAATGCCCTTATTTCTGATAATATGAACGTTTCAAACGTTCCATATTTAAATTGGGCTCCACTTGTATCAACTTACGTCGAGCGCACATTTAGTACATTCAAGGCTTTTCTTCGCGAAAATCGAATGAAAATGCTGCCAGAAAACTTCTAAATGCATCTTATGGTTCAATGTTACTACAACTATACAGATTAAAGTTTTATGAGTTAGAAACTCGAAAGGATAAAATAGTCAAAGATTCAAAGTACAAATTTTTCATATAATGAAACTAGTTCATAGTTTTTCTCTTTTTACTTGTAATATAAGCATTTCTAAAATAAATATATTTTTTGATTGTTCTTTGTATTTTCTGTCTTTTTTTAGTGCCTTATTTTGCTTTTTTTGCAATACCTTTTTTTTTGCCTTTTCCTGCCTTTTTCGATATTTTGTTTTGCCTTTTTTTGCTTTTTTTGCAACACCTAGTGCTTTTTCCTGCCTTTTTCGCTATTTTATTTTGCCTTTTCCAGCCTATTTCGTTACTTTATTTTGCCTTTTTTATAGGTTTTTAGGTCCTAAAAATCCGTTCCCTGGTAATAATAATCGATTGACGCTTATACATATGTTAGTGTTTGGCCGAGTTTCTTCTCCGATTTATAACGTAGGCCTTGATGTCGTTACCCAAAGGGGAGGAACCTATAGTTTTAAGCCGACTCCGATCGGCGATTGTATTTTTATGAGAAGCTGCTTTTCATGGCAGAAATACACTCGGAGGTTTGCCATTGCCTGCCGAGGGGCGAACGCTATTAGCAAAAACTTTTTTCTTTTTTTTTTTTGATGTTGGTCGAAACCCGTAAGGCGTAAGTATGAATCATGTACGTAGATATAGTATGTATGTATGCATACTTGTAAATACGCATAACATATGTATACTATCTTGTTAATGTTGAACTTTTTGTTATTTCACCCACACTTCAGTCACCACTGCCTACTGGCGTTGATACTCGTAAATAAAAACACGCATATTTAGACCGATAAAAAATAATGTGAATGCACATAAATGCATACGTACATACCCTGCAGTGAAAAGCCAAACCAGTTAGAAAAAATACTAGTTCATTAACTAGTATGCGCCTACCAGTTCGACAATTTCGAAGAACTTAGGCGATCAGCGACATCTGCCTTTGAATTGCCGAAGCCAAAAATAAAACGCAATTAATTGCTTTTCTTACAAATGTCGGCTGTGGCGTCAAGTGAAGACTACTGGTTCTGCTTCTGAAACGCAGGTTCGAGACCGCTTGGAGGTGGTTAACATTTTTAAAGTTAAATAAAAATGTAAGTAAAAATAATTTATTAAATTTATAAATAAATAACAAAGCCGAAAATCTAATTGCATTGCAAATAAACATTTAGGAAGAAATGCTTGCGCTATAAAAACAAAGAAATTAAAATTTTTTTTTTTTATTAAATTTAAAAATTACAATAAACAGCCTAAACAAAAAAATAAATTTATAAAAAATAGAAAATAAAAAAATGTTCCCTGCGCCAGGATTTGAACCTGGGACCTCAGGCTTACCACGCGAGTGCTTTGCTCTGTCGGCCATTGTGACTGCTGTAGCGTCGCGAGCAACAAGGCACACTTATGCTTTTCACGGGGCATGAATTGGCAGACTATCTCATCAACTGGTATGATGCTACTAGTATTTATACTAGTAGATGCTGATGCATAGCCTGACAATTGACATCTCGTAGGACATCGCAATGTTAAAAATACCAGTCGCTAACATTGAAAAGGGATAGAACGTGAACTAGTTCGGCTGAAACGCAAACCGGTAGAATTCTAGTTCAAAACTAGTAGCTTTCCCTGCAGGGTATGTATGTATGCCATGCTTTGTGTGCACATCGGAATTCAGCAATTTACAATATATTTTTCAAGGGTCAAAGATTAGATCAATATTATAGAGTAGCTAAAAATTGTATATTGATACACACATACGTATTTCTCACATGTTAATCAAATTATAAACTCTAAAAAAAAGTAACAGCTATGCGGCTTTCAAGGTTAGCGATTGAAGTGACGATTAAAGACAATACTGTGCTACAAATGTTGGCTGTCTGATTGTTATACATTTTTGATCAGAGTGGTGTCGTTGGATGAAAACATAATTTCACGCTTTTCATGTTCTACACAAAGCCTACATACATATACAGGCAGTAGAATAATACTGCCATCATGCTTTTTGAAGTAGCTTCTTGGGGTGTAAAATAAGCTTACAATAAAAATAATGAAAAGAATTTATCTGAAATCAGCCTCCCGCAAAGAGTGGCAACTCAAGGTTCAATAACTAAATGCGAGAATTCCTGCCTGTATTTTCTTTTTTTTTTTTTAAATACGAAAGTCATTTTGGCGAATGGTTCCACCAGGCAGCAAAGGCTCTCGATTTCTGCAGAGGGAGAAAGAAGTTTTTCAAATTGATGTAAGTTACATATGGACATTAAGATGCCGCAAATTTTTTATGCGAAATTCTAAGTACGCATTTACCTATCCTAAATTGCGCATATGAAAAAATTTCACGAGCGATTTTCTTAGCGTCACTCCCTTCTCTCGGCAGACAAAAAAAAAAGGCTTAAGCAATCTTTTTGCATTTATTTCAATCAACGGAGTTCCAGAAACAAGTGCAATGAAAAATAAATCAAGTATCGCGAAAAAGTAACGAAATTACTCGTCTTTTCATTGTCACTCGAAAAAATCATAATAATTTTTTTTTAAATAACTTTGGGAAGTTTTCAAATAGAACGTTCATATTAGAGGTACTCGACGTTGGCGTCAAATACAATATAACAGTGAATTTTCAAGAGTGTGCAACCAACTTAAAAAAAATGGCAGCATGCAGCATATCTGTCGCATCTATTTCGTAATATTTGAAATTTTAAGATTTTTTATTTGTAATAATTTAAGATACTTCAAAATGTTAAAATTAAGCGGTGAAAATGTTCTTCTTGCCAAAACGAACGAATATGATGTAATCGAAACAGAGACATAACTATTATAAGAGCAAAGAATAAAAGTCAATCAATATTCATTATATTAAGATAAATATTTTTCAAGTCATCTACAGTCCTTGAATAATGGGCTTATATTATAAAAGTCCTTTCACAATAATTATCATTGAAATAAATATTTTATGTCTTCAAAGACTTTTATTGTAAGACTTTTATTATAAAAGTCTTTTCATAATAATTATGAGCGCGAAAAATTTTGTTAAGTCTTAAAAGAGGCGCCTTATTCAGGAGCACTTCAGGATTACTTGGGGCCCAATTCGGGCGCAGCAGTTTGGAACTAGTTGGGCAGTAGTTTGAGACCAGTTGGGGCTTGGTTTGGGACCCGTTCGGGACTATGTACAAAATTTTTTCGCACTCATAATTATCATCAAAAGATTTTTATGACTTTTTTAAAACTCCACCATGAAATAATTATTATTCTGGGTCTCTAAATAAAACTAGTGTGTAACGAATGGAAAAGAAATAACATTAAGTAAAAGCTGACTACGATTTGAGAAACTCAAATTCATTTTTACAATTTTTATTGGCACACCCGAAATTCATTCTGAAATTGTTATGTATTTACATGAAAAAATTAATATATATTTTTGTGAAGAATTTTGCAGAAAAATATTCCACGTCAATATTTAATTACTTTTAAGTAATATGACTTCTATGTTAAGACCTGCGAGTAAACGTGTGATGACTACGTATGGTGCTACAGGGCGTATACGTTACATACGCAACTACGGGTATATGAGCATGAGTGGTTATTTTTACTTTTTTAAGTTTTCATTAATTTACAAAGACGCGTTTTTGTCGTAAATTTTTTCGAGATTTTCTCATACATTTGTACTATAAATATGTAGACAAAGTTTAATTCTTGTAGTATTGCGATAACACATGCCAACTTTCAAGTGAAAATTCAGCGACAATTTATTTATTTTTGTAATATTTAAGTGATATAATATAATACACATCCTTAACTGGAATGGACTTACGCGGCATCTGAAATCATCGGCTCGCTTATGTTTCGCTATAACGGAATCATTCTACCTTACATATCTTTCTAAAAAAAACTCTTACTGAAACCCCCACCCCGTCACCTTTCAAAGCCATGTCAAGGTGTTATGTGAACTTTATGATCTGCGATAAGAACAAAAGCCTCACCAGAACATACTCCTCTAAAGCCATCGACCAAAACCGACGTAGCCATCTCGGCGATCAAGTTGTACTCGGTTGAATGGGGCACTTCGTAGACTGCGCTGAACGAAGTTTATCGTATAGGCAGGCCATCGAGCGATTAAACGCTACTAACGAGTCAAAATGCGCTGAGAATGAACCCAAATCTTTGCTGAAATATATATCACAACAGACCGTAAGTTGAGAGTTGTTGTAGACGAAAGAAATAAGTAATGGCATTAACAGAAGTGGGTCCAAGCATTATTGACAAAACCCTCTAGAGAAGAGCGAAAACAGAGTTAATTATGGCCTCGGGAAGCTATCGCCCTAAGTGTACAAAACTCACAGTGGAGTAAATATTTTTCAGAAAAGAAAGCCGCCTCAGACAAGTGGTTAGGGACCAAAAATATTCCTCATATCTATTTAAACATATTAAATAGGTAAAGGGAACGCCTTTGTAGATGGATTGTTAGCTAAGCATTTAGTTCTTAAAATATTTTCCTTCAGTCATCTTGACTCATAGTGAATGCTCCCATAACCTCACGTATTGGCAAACATCCTTCACACAATCCGACAGACGGTTAATGGTGGGCATTTTAACAAATCACCTCGCTAATATCCTACTTAAAAAACTTCCCTTCATTGCGATTTTTTTTTTCAATATTTTTTTGCTTCGCTATCACCAAAAGCAATGCATAAAGCACAAAAACCAAAGAAAATTTCCACACAAATGACTTTTCACGCTTCAATCATTTGCAGCAACTCAACAATCCAACCAAACCAGAGTCAAGAGCAGTGGCCAATGGTAGTGTCCATGAAATCCGAAGGAACAACAATGGCAGCAGCACCTTTCGATGCCCTCAGCAACACCGTGGCCATCAGCTGTGGCGGCAGAAACAATCAGTGCAACAAACAGACAATGGCAGTAAACGCAGAAGCGCAGATGGAGCATTAAGGGAGCTGCTGACATTTGCTAGGGCAGCAAAACGACGGTCAGCGCCCGAAGAGCTGAGGATCTACTGAAGGCGCTAGCAGCAGACAGACATATGTACATATGCATGTACATACATAGCTTTTATGGGCATGAAGAGCATAACATAAACTTGTACAAAATGTCAGTAGTTCAATGTTCAGGTGATATGGAAGTAAAGTGAGGATTGTAGACTGAAGAGTTAAGAACGATTATTTTTGTATCTGGCCGCCGTTTCAGTTGTAAATATTTATTTCTACATGCATATTTTTGTGCAGCTATGTTTTTTTACAGACGCGCAGGATGTGGTGTTGAAAACTTAATGATCACTTTTCAAATGTAATGACGAGCCTTAACTGCGAGCAGTCAGTCATTCATTCACTGTGAAGATGAGCCAAAATAAGAAAGAAATAACTTAAGTAAAATAAAAATAAAAAATTTTAAATAAATAAAATAAAATAAATTAGAATAAAACAAGTAAAATAGGCCAAGTTCGGGCCAAACCGAGCTTCATAATCCTGACGCCCGCAGTGCATTTTTTTAAATTACTGTAATATAGGAAAAGGGAAAATTTTTTCCAGCAAAAATTAGCAACTTCCCTTCAAAATCGACTTTCACTTTGCGCTCTAAATTTCCCCTGCTTTGCTAATTTGTGATAATTATCAATAATTATCAGCTTGTCGAACCGACTAATTGTCACAGAGAACTCAGCGGTTTCGAACTTATTTTCGAATTTAAATAAAATCGAACGCATTTCTATTTGATATCCGAATTTAAATCGCGCGATTTCCAGAATATGCCTGCTAGCCAGTTTTTGCATTTTTCAAAAATACCGTTTTACGGTAGGTGTGCCCGGAAATGACAAGTATGGTTTTTGTACAAGGAGAGTCCAATGTAGTGTTTGTTGACAAGAATGATGTCACGTTAGATTTCTAGCTGGCTGACATTTATTTATTTATTTATTGACTTATTTATTACCTTATAACTATCAGCAGTGCCAAGGTGCTCATTGGTTGACTGTTTGCCTGATGACAAGAGACAATTCGTCTTGTCCTCGTTTACCATCAGACCCATTCGCTTTGCTTCCATATCCAACTTAAAAAGGCAGAATAGACTGAGCGGTGCTTTCTCTAGCGAGAATTAAAGAAGTGGGATGATAGATAGACACCTCGAATGAAAACTGGTTTTGTATCGAACTACTGGGAGAGGTCTGAAGAATTAAGTGCTCAACGTTATTATACACAGCCTTATGAATTTCGCGGATGTATCAAATTAAGACATTGCGTCGTATAGGGAGCACTTTTTCGTACAATCGAAGGCAGCTCTCAACTCGACAAAGGCACGGTGTGCGTCTAGCCATTTCTCGCTGTTATTTTTCCATCATAAGTGGCGCAGTTGGCGGGGTCGCCTTTTTGTGGACTGAGCAGAGCGCACTTGAATTCCAATCGTGAAATGTTAGTTCGTCCATCATATTCGTAGTCAATCGAAAATTGTATTTAGCGCTGATATTAAATTATTTATATTGTCTTCCCTGAGCATAATCTAGGTACACGTTTTATACAGGTTTGTTGTGAAGTGCAGATACATGCTATTTAATTGCGAATGAAATCACTGAACAAGTTTTAAAAAATGAAGAACTATAAGACAATAGAAACGTTGACGACAAATATTATCAGAACGTTTAGCTTCTTTCTTAGCTCTATTTTCTTCTTTACTCTCCTTTGTAATCCATGACCGCTCATAAAAGTGTTAAGGCTTGGCAGAAAAAACTCACAAAAGAAAACGAAAGCTACAACAAACAGTTCAGGCCTTAATTCAACTAAATTACTGCGAAAACTTCTGCAATGTTCTTTCGTTGGCTGGCAGGTTGGCTTTGTTGGCTTTGTTGGATTGCACGCCGCCAACAGTTGGCGATTTATTTCCGAAGGAAGCAATAATTATAGTAGCCGATAGTGCAGCATGGCTAGGCTTTGCGCAAAAACGCGATTTACCCAGCCACGTCACCAACTGAACTGATTGCATCCCACCGCTGCTACCTGCCCGCCTGCCAGGGCCACTATGCTTGCATTAAGATTGCCGGTCGAAGCATGGTAGACGAACAATTGCTATCTGACAATTCCAATGCAGGGTTAGCACATTGAGGTGTAATAAAAGTACAACAACTAAAACAGAAACAGTATCATCACAAACACACAAACAGGCGGCGAAAATCAGTGCCCATCATTGTCGGGATCATGAGCTGAACATGCTAGAATGCTTGAGTTCAGCTCAGCTCAGCGCAGTGTGGTCAGCCAGTCAGTTAGTCGTCATGGTGGATTGACTTTGACTACCCATTGTCGTCGGCACTCAGATGCATATATACTTATTAGAGTGAGCCAGTTAGCGCTCGCAGAAATAAAATTTTTAATGAAGAAATTTGTTTTCCGATACATTTTTTTAATAAACAGTTAAATATAACAAATTTAAAAAAACATCGTTTAGCTATTTAATTTTGGTAAAATAAGTGCTAGTTGGAAGTAATCTTCAAAACAAAATCTTCAAAATGTTCTTTATTCGAAGAAAAAATTTTACCTAAAAGCTGACGAATGTACCGAGCAAATAAGTATGTATGTACATTTTGTTACACATTTCACATCACGTCAAATCTGTTTAGCGGCATGAAAATACATCGAGAATCTTCCATCCCTAATTTTGGCATTCAACTTCCCTAATACGTTAAGCTCTGTTCAAACTGGGCGTACTTTGCGAGGCCAAACAAAGTTTTAGACAAGGAGTATCATTCTATTGCCTCGACCCCTGTCTACGTGCTGAAGCAACTTACCACCTCTCACTGGGAGCTCTTTTGAGTATGCTTCTGAAACATTTGCTTGCCGACACCCTCTATGTAGGCATGTAAGCCAGGCTCTCGCATTCGCTTGGTCTCTTCGTACGTCGCCAGTTCATGAGAGGTCTACTATATAATTCATATAAATCAGTCGATATGCTTTAAAGGAGCCTCGATACAATAGTCTTTTCAGACGGTCTGAAACTGGGTTTGCATGGATGAAAAGGGGACGAGAGTCGTAGTTTACCACCTGGCAAAGTGGAGAATGAGAAAAGGTTAATTTACCTTCCAGCAACAAACAAAGAGAGCACGACACTGTCGACAGCATTACGTCGAAGCTAAAAAGGACTTAATTTAGGAGGCAGGATCGAACGAAGCATAATTCTTGCCCGCAGATGCTTAGTTAGGCTTAGAAGGGCCTTCTAAACGAACAGAAATCAGGCTTAATAAATCTTTGGTCATTTTACATAGCAACGTAGACGATACTTGATTAAGAAGAGATGTGTTCGAGCACATTCGCGATAAAAAATCTGCAAAAGGTCCGCGGCCCTTGGGGTAAGGCTAACCAAGCCCAGGTGGATTTATCTGAACTTAGGTGGTATAACTACAAGCACGAACAATTGATTTGGCTAATATGAAAATGTACCCAAAATGCTACATAAGTACCGAATGTACTTTCAAATTATAAAAGCGCTGAAAAAACTACAATTGTAACCAAACTTAATTTTTTTAGGAAGATCCTTGAAGCACACCCACCTAACCTACCAAGGGCATCCAAGTAGTCGCCGCAGTACAAATAATTATATGGAAACAGAAGGCTACTTCCTCACCACTCAGCTAGTAAACTATAGATGTAGATATAGGCGTTTAAAATACAAAACCGCGTATGTGAGGTTGCATAAAATATTTTGTAGAGAGTAAAAACACTCATATATCAAAATGGTTCTCTCTTTTATAAAGCAATCGCATTTCTGGCTAGTATATTTCAGAACGAATGGATAAGGCTTGAGCCAGGAGCCTCGGTGAGCAAATCCAATTTTTGGTAAAAAAAAAAAAAATCAGTTACGCGGTTTTGCAGAACAACGATACGCGGTTTTGTACCTTAAACGACGATATGTACATATGTATGTAGTTACCATCTAGGTCAAATAGCTGCATATTCCCTAAAGAAAGAAAACATTTCAACTCAACCTTGCACACACATATTAAAAAAATCCATTTATAGTCATAAAATTACGTTAAGTTTAACTACTTCATACAATGGTTCAAATCTTTTATCGTCTACTAAAGAATTATTTTCAGCGATTATGAAGATAAATTCGGCGTGGATTAAAAACTCTAAACATGGTAGATTTATTATAAGCAGATGGAGCTACAATACTTATTACACCCTGTAATTATAATCGCAGCTAAATCTTTTCTTAACGGAAAATTAATTAAAATACTTGTAGAGGAATTCGCTACCAATTTCCTGTGTAGTTGTATAGAGTTCTACGCAAATTTAAAACATCTATCTATCTATCTTCATAAATCTTGCAGAAGCGAATAAAAAGATAATTCAAATACATACATAAATATTTCTCAACTACAAGTTGTTAGGAAAATCGCAAAAGAATTTTCGCAGCACAAATCGTCGCGGAAAAATAGGTCTTCTGCAAATCCATTTATATACAACAAAAAAAAATAACTCGATGAGAGCTCTCAGCTTTAAGTGTATTGCAACTGACAAGAGTTAAGCAGCGCTATAACTTTTGTTTTTACTTACTAGAAAAAAAGAGAATCCATATTTAAGCATAAAACCAGCCGAGGCATTCGAGTACACCAGCCATAATAGCACTGAACGTACACAGAACACATGCGACTAGCGAAATACAGGAAAAGTGTTAAAAATCTGGAATTTCTTTGGCTTGTACACTTGGATTTCCCAACGAAATTTTCCAAATAGTTCCTTTGCTACACACACAAACCATTCGACGCCTTCATGTGGGCAAAAAACATTGAGAGTAATAGAAGGCAAGAGCCACTAGGATACTCTTAAGTCATAGCATAATGTGCAATGAAATTGAGAGGATCAAATACAAATGAATAACAGGCACTCAGGCGATTCTCCATATAGTTACGCGATTTTCCATATAGTTAAAATACCAATCGCTTCCTTTTTTCTGCCATTTGGACGTGACGGTATTTTCATCCGCTGAACTATTTCGACGTCGTGTTCAGCTTCATCGTCTAAGGTATTTATTCGCCGTTGCCATCGCTTAAAGGCCCTTAAATCTTCAGCAAAATCTCTCTCTATCTATAATACTCATCGGATGTTGGTGTTATCCCCGCTTCTGCGCTGTATTTCAGGGCGGGTATAATGGCTAACTGATAAGGTGTGATTTTGTCATGCGAGGAATTTACTTCCCAATTGCTCAGCTCAAAGTAGCACTAGTCGAGTAGAGCGACTTTGTTGGATTTCTTGTTGTTGCTTAACGTCATCTTACACAACAACGTTGCGAATTCTTAAAAAAGTGTATTTTTTTTTTTAATTCCATAAGCAATAACCGTTTAGTTCCCGCAACATCAAAAATTATGCTTCTACAATTTCAGTTGTGGCCATAAAAGTGATTTAAAGTTGCTTGTAATTGTTCCGCAAAACGTATGTATTAATTGAGTTTCATACATATACATATGTATCTAGCTATAATCGCCATTTGTCAAGTCATATATGTATATTAAAATTTGTGGACATGTTTATACCCTAAAATACCTCTAGTTTTTTGTATTTGTCCACCAACATACACACATACATACATACATGTCAACACTGGCACTTGTGGCGGGAAATTGCAACCGATTATTTTTATTAGTGCCATAATTGCAATTGCTATTCATTGCATTTCCTTGCATTCATTATAATTGCATACTTGACTACTGTTGTAAAATATAATTACAGTGTACCTTTCAAGTGCTAGATGTCATCATCAGCATTTCGAAAAACTGCAGGTTTACATTTTTATGGATGCCATTATGTTGAAGTTGGGAAAAGATTTGCTTTATCTTGACATGCAGAGTCTTTGTCGGCAATAAAGGAGTCAAAATAATTTCATTGTCCAAATTAATAAGCAGGTACAAATATAAATTTGTATGAGGAGATAAAGTTTGTCATTTAAACCAGAGGTAATTTTAGTTATATTTTTTATTGCAATGTCTAATTGAATTTGCGACGAAATAATAAATATATCTCTTTGTTTAATTGAAAGAACTAAAATTAATTTTTGGTTATGATGATTGAATAATAAAAATATTTGTAGTAAAAATGTTACGAAAACAGCCTCGTGTATTACCTGTTCATAAGGCGAGACAACAAGTTGGTTTCTTGTCGAAGAGAAACCAAGTGCTAAATGGTTTAGATTTAATCTATTACAAAGGTGGAAATAGCAGTCGACTTCCCGAGATATCGGTTTTAAAAAGGATAATTTAAAAAAAAACACCGGGCATAAAGTTTTTATACTATCACTCGGAGGCATATTTGCACAATGTGTATGTTTGCTTTGAGCGCCAGAATCGGCACTTTTCTCTAACCGAAGTAGTCCGAGTGTCACTTAAACCAATTACTTTTGAGAAGGTCCGATAGTTCCACTTTGGTTATCTCTGCCAAGCGGGTAAAAAAGTTAGACCCCAAGTATTCAGTTGTCTTGCTAGGAGACCAGGGAATGATGAATCGACTTCTCCTCTGCTTCATATCAACAACTTATACAGAGAGAATTTATTAGTGTACGCTCTCGGCAGCGCGTTGTCCCAACATCGCCGTTCCTCAGTCCGTTTAGTTTTAGGCTTCTGCCATAGAGATCTTTAAACAGACATTTCGTTCGGTCCTTAGGTTACGATTGTGGTGTACTTGTCAATGTAGTGATTTTAGCAATCTCATCAGCTATTATATCGCTTCGGCACTGCTATGCATGTTTGGTAAACAATCAAAAAGTCACATTTGCAAGATGATTGACTATACTACTTAAAGAATGAATATAGTGACTATCCCTGATAGAGGCTTACTCTTCTTTATTAGTCATCAGGCTGGCGATATAGTAGCCCGCGCCTACTTTCTTTTCCAACTTGAATCCCTCGGTCGTCACATTCTTTCCTTATTGGATATCTTATAGCGACCTCGAAGCGGAGGTCCAAGAATATGATACGAGCCGGCATCTAAGTCAGGCGAGAACCTGTTATACTATCATTTTTTCAGTTCACTTAATATCGCAGCCTGCCAAAATCGATCTGCTTTTGATATCCTTGATGCATGGATTCCGTCAGTTATTAAGACTTATGCCGACTTCAAGTTAAAAAACAATCATTTTGAATAATTCTTCCGGTGGCCTGTTGGGCATACCGAGGTATGGAAATCTCTGCATTTCCAATTATTGCTACTTTTCTCCAGTGCATTCCTCCAGAACATTTTTCCATTACTTATTAATGTGATTATATTAGCGAGTATGGATAGAATAGTATAGATTGCAACACATCCACTCCAATAATGGTATGCACGCTGCGGGAGCTAGTAAAGGGCGCAGTAAGGTACATCAAAGAGAATGTACCCGCAAGAACTCAGGTGAACACCCTCTCACATAGCCAAGCGGCCATTCAGGCACTCTCTTCTACCTCAGTTAGATCTCAACGAGTGGATAAATGTTGGAGAGAGCTGACCTAAATTTCTGATCAATATGAAATTACCCTAATATGGGTCCCTGGACATAGGGACCTTTACGGAAACGAGGCAGCAGACGGAGTAGCAAGAAGCGGCTCCGCACTGAATGTGTCTCACGCGGTGGACATGGGCGCTTCGCTCAGGGAGATTAAGACAAAAATTACCAAAATTGATCACTCGAAGGCCAAGAAGAGGTGCTACTGCACAGGATCTTACAGTATTACGCGGCAGTTCTGGATGTCCTACGACCCATTCAAAAGCAAAGTGCTCTTAGGAATGAGCAAAACCGAAAAATTTCCTGTAGTCTGCACTGGCCCGTTGGGGCGCATGCCGAAAGGATAGCACTGCCCTCCAATAGGTTCTGTCGCAGTTGAGATGACCCGAGCTCAGAAGAGACAGTCAAACACTTCCTGAGCGAGTATCCAGCCCACGAAAGGATTAGTCGGCAAACAATTCCTGCAGAATATTTCAGAGTGCAGCTGCCTCTCTCTGTATGACGTGCTGAAATTTATTAAAGCCCTTAAATGGCTTTGGGTTGCACGAGTTGTGGAATCAAAATGGCAAACTTGCTAATTGCTTGCCACCATTTTGACAATCAACTTAAAACAACAAACCAACCAAAAGGCGTAAATGTCGCTTATGACTCCTTTTCAATTTAGTGTTCAGTGGTTGTGTGACGTAGGTCTGGATCTCGATCATGGGTTTGTGGAGGCGCCCGTGGCATAAAGTGTTAGTTCGGGTTCTCTCTATGGTACCAGCTGAGCAAGAATTTCTCTCTAAACATAAAATATTATTCTCTTACGGGGATAAATAACGCCACCTTATGAAAATGGGTTTCAAATAACACCAGAAGGGCCATCGTTACTCTCCGTAGTGCAGTGTATTGATTGGTCTGTAACTTCGCCTACTGGTCTTGCACATCGCCGGGGACAAAACGGGCGCTGCGTGATTAAAATCTTTTGTTAAGGCTCTGTACTCGATTCTCAAAAGTAACCGCTCAATTCTTCGGGTTATTAACCGTGGTGCTTGTGTGCCATAGACGCGAATGCCTAATTGCAGCTTGAACTTCTTCTTCCGGGTTCGTAACGGTTCGACGCCGATTTTGTATGGAGAGGGTAGGGCTATTCGGTTGGGAAGATAAGAAGACGGGCGAGACAGCTGTTTACTATCAAACACAGGCCATCAATGCCGCTCCCCGATGCTAATATCGAGCTTCAGCGCAGGGGATCAGTGAAACTTCCTCTGGGCGCTGATGAAGCCTCGAAGTGTAGAAATCAAACAACAGTGGGGAGAGGACAGCCTACCGCTCTACTAAACAGTTTTCTCGCAGATTGATTTCAATTAAGATCGTGAGTGTTTATGGCTTTCAGTGCTGTGGTGATGCTGTGAACTTTAAAGAAATCATATTTTTGCGCAACAGAACCAGGTTACATGTGAAGTATGAGAGAAATAAGGCCCCGGTTATCTTCCAGACCACTACAAAACAAGAATGATAAGAGTAGCCAACGACGGACATGTGGCCTTATTCTCCCAGATGCGCCGTGAACTGGCTGCTCAAATAGCCCACGCATTTTGTGTTTGGGACTTTCAGACTGACATCGCGCTTTGTCCGATTGGATCAAGAAATCGCAGTTAAGCAAAAGGTGCTCGTATCAGAAATGAACTGGCAAGTCATCAAGTGCCTTTCCTACTTCTTTTGCTAATGCTGGTTTATCAGTTGCCAAATCTTCTAGCTCAAAACCCTGAGATGCGAGAATCCCCGTGATCGACTTGTCCTAGTTGGTAATGCTAATACCACAGTATAGCTTATATTTAGGTAATTCACTTTTCGATGGGAACTACACATTACCAACTAAGTAAGTCTGCAACACAATAAATAGAAGCTCAAAAATTCGTTCGTATCATATCAATATGTATGTAATAGCATGTGTGCAATCAGCCGCATACAAACTTCTACAAAAACGGATAAATAACAGGGGACATTGAAATTATGCGACCGGATGAATCATGTCTCAAAGAGTTTTCGCCGACAATTTAAAAAATAAATTGAAATAATGGGTAAAAATATAAAAAATAATGAACAATATGCGATACGCTGCCGCAGAGCATACTATTCACACAAAAAATATATAAGAATTATATGTACATAAGTATGTACTAATGCAAAATAAACAGCCGCCATATCCGGCAGATTCCTACATCTGTTTGTCTGTCCGCCACAGTTAAATTGACAATTCCCAATCCCTACGTACATTTCTGTATAGAAAATATGTACACCAATGCAATGTAGGTTCCAATAAAACAAACACTTGTGCATACATACATACATACAAATGTAGAGATTAATGTGCAATTGTGCCACGTATACATACATGCATACATATATATTTTTGTATTATTCCAGCTGCTGAGCAAAGCTTTTCATACAGAAAGAATCACGCGTTGGCATATCAATTACAATCCACACTCGGTTCCACGCCAAAAAAGGAAGAAATTGCTTTATTATTGCTGACTGGGAAGCTTTGACACTTGCACGCTTTAACTTATTTATTTATTTTTTACCCAATAGTGCCGGCATAATGCTTTAAGCGGAAGTTAGGCACAAAAAAAAACACTTAAAATAAAAACTGAACATAAACAAAGTCCGCAAATATTTCATGTGAACTGTTCATATGTGTGTATGTTTGTTAAGAATTATGTTGGTCAATTGACATTTGGCAGTCAAGACTTTGGATATTCTCAAAATTCTCATAAAGTTAAGATTCCATGAATGAATAATTTCCATTGACAAATAAAACAAAAGAATTATTGACAAAACCGTTGGGTAATAAAACGATTACCTATATTATCAAATATTTTTGCTCGAAAATGGTGTTACGCCTCTCATAGAAAATGCATTACCTTTAGTTTTGTATAAAGAACAAGATTCCATCGCGAAATTGTATTTAAATGACGTATTTAAAAAGATATACCAAAAACAAAAAAGTAAAAATAACCACTCGTGCTCATTTACCCGTAGTTGCGTATGTAACGTATACGCACCGTAGCACCAAAGGTTTTTATCTAACACGTTCGCACGCACGCCTTAACACAAAAGTCATATTATTTAAAAGTAATTATGTAAATATTGACATGGAATATTTTTCTACAGTATTCTTCATAAGTACATATATATATATTAATTTTTTCATGTATATAACAATTTCAGAATGAATTTCGATTGGGCCAATAAAAACTGTAAAATGCGATTTTTTTTTCGCAAATTAGTGGCATCTTATAGTCAATGTATTCTTTTCATTTGGTGGCACACTAGCTTTATTACCCTAGATTGGTTCGTTTTGGCAGGTAGAATATTTTCACATCGCAAACTTTTAAAAAGAAAAATCTTTAAATTTCAAAAACTCAAAAACACACATAACATATTCGACGCATATTCTGCATCTGCCTTTTTTTTTTTAATTTTGTGGCACACTCTTGAAACTTCAAACATATGCTGCATTTGATGCCAACTTTTATTGCCTCTAAAATGATCATTATATTTGAAAACTTCCCCAAGTTATCAAAAAAAAAAACAATTATGATTTTTCGAGTGCCAATGAAAAATTAGTAATTTTGGTACTTCTTCCCCCTAACTAAACGTTTTAAGGCTAAAATGGTTCGAATGCTTGATTTATTTTTTATTGTACGTACTTGTTTCTGGAGCTCCTTTGATTGAAATAAATGCAAGAAGAATGCTTTAGCGGACACTAAAAAAACAAATCGTGACATTTGCTCATAAATATTCTATATGAAAAAGCCCGGTTTATTTGTTGTTCGAAAAATCATGATTTAAAAAAGTCGCCGAAGAATTTTCGAAAAACTAGGCTAAAGCCGGTGTGGAAAACCCGATTCCATAATCCTTGTATGCATACGGGACGATTCTCCGGTGGAAAGGTCCGTCGATTCCGCATCCATAAGTGGACAACGATAGACAGCCATGAACACAATGCTGAATAAATAAAGTTCGGAAGAATCAACCTGCACTGGAAGCATTTAAAATTTACTGTTTGTAAACATTCTTGTGCTGTTGTTGGTATTATTCATAATAAGTATGTACAGCATAAGGTAATTTAATTTATTTAAAACAAATGATCCTACAATTAACTACAACAAGTACTTAATAATTGCAACAAAAATAAAAACAAAAAGAATACGCAAATATAAATTTTGTATGTATGTATGTACATGCATCTGTGAAAAATCGCGAAACCTTTACGCGTACATTTTTATGGAGTTGAGGTGCGTCGACAGACGACATGCCTGTAACAAGTGTGACAGTGCTAGCTGGCAGGTTGGCGCGCCGACTCGGAGGTACCAGCCAGCCAAGAGCAGCGCAATGGCAAACATAAATTACAATAACGACGGGCTCATTGTGAAAATTGGAAATTAATTACTAAATTTAACGAACCTGCAACAAGGAGTAACGCTGGCATTTTTGCCTGCTGACAACGGCGACAGCGACAGCGGCTGCGACAGTTACATACAAACTATATTCTCGCTGCAACAATTACATACTATAGTGCATGCCACCCAAAAATAATAGGGCCACCAAAACAATAACAACTACAGCGAAAATGCGAAAACAAACAAGGCAAAACTGTATGAATAAATTATATGGAAAATGGTGTAAGTAAGTGAGGTGAGGCTGCTGCTGCTGTTGCTGGTGCTGCTGCACCATTACAAGGTATGAGTAATAATATGCGTACAAAGGTGGTACAACAACAGCCATGCAGTAGCAACAATCGCGTTGCAGGCACATTGCCACAAACAAAAGGGTGATGGTTTGGTTGCCAACATGCATATTATAATTTTTGCGTCTGCTGGTGCTGGCAACTTGTTGTAAATAACAATACTGCAGTGGTGCATTTTGGTTTTTATCAGCTTTGCTCGTTGCAACAACATTAAAACAAGCAAATACGAGTACAATAGTTGCGATCGCACGCACTTGGCGACAACTTGCTGCATATTTAACAAGCGTAATAATGATATGTATTTACCTATGCTTATGTATATATGTAAGTAACTGTAGGTATATGTAGGTAGCACTTATATGTGCATATTTTTGTATAACCGACATGTTGGGGGGCAGCTGCCAGTTTATGGAGCAATAATTTGCATAAAAAGGTAGCAACAATGGGCACACGAAACACAATTCGAGCGAGCGAAGTGGAAGACACCGAAAACATTTTGCAGTGAAGGAGTTTTCGTAGCGTGCGCGTCTTCAGAAGTTTAGGCGCTGAGCTGGTAACATTCCGAAATTCCGCAAATTTTGTGTTGCAAGCCCTTTTGAACTGTGTAGCTTAGAAGATGGCCGTGAAGATAGTTGTGCAAATGCCGTAGTACATTTGTTACTAGTTTCGTTGTTATCCTGTTGTCTCCAAATATGTCAGAGTAGCAGGAAGAAATTGATATGGAGATCAGCTATAGCTCAGTTAGAATATTATTCCAGGTTTTTAATATTCTAGTTCAGTTCAGCGTTAATGTCCCTTCACTTCGCTTCAGCCCAGAATCAAGCATAAACTCACTTATTAATTTTGAAGTATCAGTAAAGAAACGATCCGCCAACAGGGCCCCGCTGCGATCCAGTGCAATGAGAGCTATGTGTGATCGATATAAGAAGCTGTAGAGGGAAGTGAGGCGTATTTCGAAGCGCTAGAAATGCAATCTACGCTACGATTTCCGGAAACTATCGTGGGATCAGTCTCCTTAATATGGCGTACAAGGTCTTAACAAGCGTATTGCGTGAAAGGCTCTAGCCAACCGTCAAAATACTTATTGGGCCTTTTCACTGTGGCTTTAGTGTCTAAAGTTTAGACCGTCTGTTTTGGACAGCACAAAATAGTTACCTGCGTGCGATGCCTGAGATTTTGATATCCCCACGAAACTAATACGTCTACGTAAAATGACGTTGAGCAATACTACCACTTTCGTCAGAATTGGAGGGGACCTCTCCGAGCCGTTTAATACCGAACGAAGTTTCTGAGTAAGATAGTAAAGCCGTAGAACTCAACCACTCTGATAGTATTTTTTTACAATAGCGTACATTTGCTGGCTGTAAGTATTCACCACGGATAACGATACTGATAATAGATGCACCGGAAAAGAAAGTCGGCGAAAGAAGGACCCAAGTCCTTCAATTGGCATCAGTTTGCACCAAAAATAAAAATTGTGTGCTTTGTTGGGCTCCACTAGAATGGCTAAAGATTTCTTAAATCAGCTAAAACGACGATGGCTAGTGGTTTTTGGCAAAGTATTATTGGATGCTCTCCACTTATTTTTCTTCTATGCAGCTGCATCAAACCTCGTTGGTTGGATATCCCAGCAGCTTTTCATGAGTGCCAATAAGACAATGTCCATTTATTACTCGATGACTATCCTGAGAGAGGAGCGGTCCCAAGTGAGAGCTTAAGATCATTTCTCATCAGATGTTGGCCAAAGGCTGGGTCTGCCAGGAGGCTAGAGGCATGCCCTTGTACTGAACGAAATTGCCCACAGATATTTCCTTCCCTTACCTTGCCAACGCTTCGTCCATGCAGTTTCCAGGGATATCCCTAGGCCCAGTGACCAACATAAAGGAGCATTTAAATGCCAGCAGGTTTAGAGTCCTTCTTCATTTAATCGCTACTTTGTACGTTGTTCCGTTGAATTTTAAAACAAAAAGATTGTAGTAGCTCGGCTGTCAGAATACAGGGACCGAAGTTATGATCCACCGAGCGGCCTCCATTTTAGCGTACAGTTGTCCGGTAACCGAATATTGGGGTTTAGTGCGAGTTACTAGACACCGGGCTGCCTAGTTTTTCGATTAGCTTGGAACCATCTGTATGTATATACAACCGTTGACCAGGAGTCTAAACTCGTAGCACCTTCCCAATCGTTCATTTCTTTTCCATATCGATGACTGAGTGGAAGATCGACCTATCTCGGCAGCCAGTTCGAAAACGCCCTATCTCAGAAAACTTTTCAAAAACGCCCTACTTCAGAATTTGACTGAAAAACGCCCTATCTCAGAATTTGGTTGAAGAACGCCCTATCTCAAACGATAATACATTGAAAATAACCTGAGATAGGGCGTTCTTCAACCAAATTCTGAGATAGGGCGTTTTTCAATCAAATTCTGAAGTAGGGCGTTCTTGAAAAGTTTTCTGAGACAGAGCGTTGTTCAAAAATTTTCTGAGATAGGGCGTTTTCGAACTGACTGCCGAGATAGGTCGATCTTCCACTCAGCCATCGATATAGTTCCACCGGTGTAATATTTCGGAAGCTACCTACAATTACTCCAGAATCAGCGGCCGCAAATGGGAGTTGGGAGCTATCTTAAAATGATAAAAAGAAGGCTTGTACATTAAGTACAGTCAAAATTAATTACGGGACTTGGGGAAATTGAATTTCCTACAAGTTTGTCATTCACATTTTTTATACATCTCGCCATACTGAAGAAACCCTATCATGGACCAAGATTATACCATAAAATGCCTCTGAGCTTTAGAATTTCGAAGAAAAAAATCTAAGTTTACCTGTATTTTAAACGGGAAATCTTTGCACGCCTTGGTCGAGCGCATAATATTAATAAATATTAAGGGCTAAAATTTTCATGGAGTTTTTTTTTAAGGTATTTCCCACAAAATTTCGAGGTTGGAGTAAAAAAAAAATAATAAATAGTCGTGAAAAAGGCACCCTAATACGTATGTATGTATGTATGTTGTGGTACATATATATTTTTATAAATAGGAGTACATCCCTACAAATATGAACGCGCATATTGATGCTTACTTAGAACCAAAGCGTTGCAACGACCGCATGCGTAACTCCACGCTCTAATGTCGCTACAGCACCAGTAATTTTTCCACTTCGACCATTGCGCCGCTTACATCAATATTTTGAAAAATTAATAATCGCAACAAAAGGATATGCGTTGCACCACATTCATCGTTGTCTTCGATGATTACCTTAGCCTTTCGCACAAATTGCTATGCTGTCGACTATGCCGGCGCACAAACTCGTAGCCACCAATATTGCCGCTGCCACGCTGTTGTAGCCGCCAGTAGCTAGCACGACGTTGTTGCTTGTTTATTGCACGCTGTTGTTGCCAGCGCAGACAAGCAACATACTGTAATTGTAATGATGTTGCTGCTACCGCGACTCCCCCTACCTGCTCACATATGTACATACTTACAACATCAGCATTCGCAGCTACAGTTATCGTTAATGCTACTGCTTTCCAAAACAGCTGCGCAGCTTTTTGCCTTGACTCAACCGCCGCCTACCTGCTTGCTTGCCTGCCTGCCTTTTGACGTGCCTTGTTAAGGTCCTTCAGGTTTTACAGCATTCTTTTGTGGGCTACCGCCACGCTCCTCTCGCACAACTTCCATTACACGCTTACTTGGGCCCTACGCGTAGCTACGTCGCATTGCGGCCTACTCGTTAGTATTTAGACTGGCTACCATGTTGTTGGCCAGCCCAGATGCCACTTTGGGCTGCTGCTGCCGATAGCTCTTCGGCCCGCGTACACACCTTCACATTTCACCAGCAACTTTTGATGAAAACATAATGGGCATATTGAAAAATTACTTGACAAATGAGCGTTGGTAATATAATACATATTTTATGACTCTCCAGAGGAGGCTACTACATCGATTTGCGCATGCTTTGAGGAAGGGCAAAGGCACAGAAATTTCTGCGAAAAAAGTATAACAAAACTTAATTGCATATTTTCGATACATAAATAAGTACATAGTTTCAGTGCTGTATATTGTAGTTGCAGACTCATGTTTCACATTTTCACTTCGTTAGGAGAACGTTTTTTTTTGGTGAAAAAAAAACCGAAATTCACCAGCTGAATGCTGCCGCCTCTGGCTAAGTCTCAATAATAAAAAATAATATACTCAGTTGATTTTAGTACTTTCCCACAGATATTAAAGTAAAATAAGTAACTGGGTACACGCAGCACCCTATATGCACCTATCCTATTCTGATTTGGACATCACTGGTTACGGCGCTTGCTAAATCTAAGCTCGGCATGTCTGCTTACCAAGAGAACGTTATCCTCCACGCCTCCCACTGCTCTAGAAAACTTCCACAACTCTACATGATAATTGTGTGACGGCTGAGAAAGGAATCTTTAGTTCAGGCTTTCTAAAACAAAAGATGGTGTACGATTGAAACGAGAAGAACATTCACTAATCGAGATGTTACATCTATCTCTACCTCGCCTACTTATCGAAAGTACTATAATAGGCAAATACCTGATAGTAACTTTTTCTGGACCAGAACACGTTCCTTTAACAAATTGTTCTTCGGTTGTCTGGTGACCTTAAACGCTGCAGATACTTTTTCATAAATTTGCCCGATATACCAAGTTAATAATATGGTTTATCTTTAGGCTGAGAGAAGGGAATAAAAAGCGGTATGTATGTATTGATAATGCTGCGTATACCAACAGCACTTGTAACTACTCCTGTTTTGTATTATGCCACAACAATTCACATGATTGAAAGTATTTGTTAGATTCACATTTCAGTAGCAGATTAAGGAAAACCGCCGTTCATTATGGACATTCGTTTTACCTTAGCTGAGATCCCAGTATCAGATCAAAGAAGTCGCACTAGAAGGAGTCTACCTGTCTGAAACTTGATTTGGTATTAAAAGGCTCGGAAAGCTGCACCCCAATTCTCACAGTTTTAACTGTAAATTACAGTTTTTACATTTGTTTAAATTACCTCCTAGCAAAAATTAAAGTTTTTTTTCAAATTTCCGATTTAAGCGGATAAATTAAAATTTCTATGACGGTTTTTTAAGTAAAGATAAAAGGGGACAATGAGGGAGCAGCCCTTCATTATTTAAAACAAATGATGTCAACTGTCCTTTGCATTAAAGTCGCCACGAAATATAATGAAACCGAATTTGATTTTAAAGAAAATTTTATTTAAATGTTTAAATTTATAAAATAAATTTTTTTGTTATGTATAAGTTAAACTGTTTATGTTAATTTGTTTTGAATTGATCGATTTTTTTTTTATTTCTGTTTAATAAAATTAAAAAACCTTAAGTTTTAAAACTCTTCGTTTTGAAGGTTACAGTTCTTTACCGAATATACAGTTTTGTGAAAATAAAATCTGGCAACACTGTTCCCTATATCGATCTCAGATAGCTCGCGTTGCGCCCGAACGCAGCGTGGTAGGCAGCATTTTCTGCAAGTGGGAGAGTAGAATGGCCAGCATGCCTGCTGTTTGTTGTGATTGCAGCTTTTCAATGTTTAGTGACACTGTTTGCTTCGCAGGGTCATATTTGGCCTGCGAAAAACTATGTGTTTCAACCTTTACTACAAATGGGAAGTTTTTCTCCTAGTCACAGTTTGATTTCATTAATACGCAAAACGAATATAAACTTGTACTTCTTCCACGTATGTATAATAATAGTATAGAAGAGATATAGATATTTGTGTTGGGTATCTGCAGAAAATTCAAAAATATACGAGCAGGAGGCACTGCACCTAAATTGGAAAGTTTTGGTCTTAGAGACTTTACCGTCAATAATCTTTCATATCATTTTTACTCCTCCAGAGACCTTTAAAAAAATCACAAAAAATTAATTTTTTTTTTCTAAAAATCTGGTGTAACATGCCGGAAGCGGCAGAGAATCTATACGCTCTTATAAAGCCAGACTGACCAGGTAAAGAGAGGACTTTTGAAATTGAAATAATTTGAAAGTTACAACACTAATCGAAACAGATGCACATTTTTAAAGGGAAAGGAATTAGCTTTAGTTATTTTAGTTACGTCAATATTTACGTTTTGCAAAATGTCAGCGCATAGATGATTACTTTGACCTCTGGTTCGAAATTCAAGTCAATGCTAGGCATTACGCTGCAGCATCGACACAATGCTCCTGATATATAAATAGAACTTATTAGCAAATGGGAAAACGATGTTGTTATTCCTAACATCCTAACATGGGGAAGTAGCATTGCGATCAGTGTTGCCATTTTAGACGTTGTCCGCCTAGATTTAGCCGGTTGCGATAGCAAACAGCCGGAGAAATTTTGATTTAGCCGGCAGCCGATTTGTTAGCCGTTTTGCAGAAAAAAATTTGCCGTTTTTAGCCGATTTTGCTATTTGCCTTGTTTTCTTAAATTTCAAATATGTATATATGTTTCCTTTTTTGACTAAGCGACCCAAAATCTGTTAGAAATGGCTACTAGCCTTATCGAGGAGAAAATTTTCATGTCAGGCAGGGTTATATGAAATTGGGCGGATTTCGCTTATTTTTATTTTAAACGAAGAAGGGATTTTCTTCATAAAATTTTTGTTATAAATGTCTTAATTTTAAGTGTGATGTTTTATTTCCAAACTTAGAAAATAAGAAATTGTTTCACTGTTAAGACACTTAAGATGCGTTTGTGTTTGGATATAGTGCCAACAAACAGAATAAATATTACATGTAGATATTGTCTTCCCAGATAGCGCATACTCAATTCTGCCTAAATTACAAAACATCATTTTTGCCCACTCCCAAAGGTTGAAGGTAAGGGAAAAATTGATATTTTCAAGCACTATGTACACATATGGGTGTTTCCATCGGAAGGTCCACCACGACAAAAAAAATAAAAGTCTTATATCTAACGTATTTACAGACCGATTTGTCTGCTTTTTAAAATATATACTGGCTATGTAAGTAGAATCATGTTTGAGTAAAATGGTCTTCCTAGGTGGCGCCAAGGTCGAGATATTTCGAAAAACCGTATTTATGGTCCGATTTGGTTCGAATTTGGCGTATGTAGTTGAAACATAATAAATCATAGATTTCCAGCAAATTGACCCTGAATTGGCGCTGAAGGCAAAATATAAAGTATATTCGACATAAAATACATGTTTTATTAGCGTTAAAAATTAATTTAAAAGCAATATTAACAAAAATATAACGATGGAAATCGAAACAAGTTGCATTAATTCAAAAAACTCTAAAAACAACTAGAATTGCTCCAACTCATATTAAAATAAGTTTCATGAAAATAGCCATCCACAATTCGCAGAGTTTTGCGATTTTGTAAGAAAAGAAAAAATCAACTTCCATTTTTTGTCACGTAACGACACTCTCTTTAAATGCTTATATTTCAGGACCAAGCAGTTCGATTGTTTTCATTTTTCGGTTAAATATAGAGCTAATTTGTTTGCTATACAAATGCCCAAAAAAGTTAAAGAAAACAAATGGTATTCCTTTTTTGTATCACATTGAAACGTACGACTGTCACGTATGCGACGTATGGAAATACCCATATGTATTTTTTTAAACAAACTTTTTTGCTGAGAACTTATTTAAATTCCAAAAACCGAATGCCAACTTGAATTAAAGGAACCAACACTGAAGTGAGTCAAAATAAAAATGAAAGAGCACAAATTTCTATGTAAAGCAAAACTCTCTAGGAATCCTACGAGACATCTGACGGTCATATGACCGGTCATGTAAATGGGAGATCTGCAGTCTTTTGGTATCATATTTTACATCAGAATTGAAAGGATTTCTGAAAAATCTGACCAGTTCTTTTGTTCTTTTGAAGGGAAATTTTTACAGCGTTTTTTATGTGTATTGGTTTCTATTGGAGTGTATTGAGAATCGGTCAGTCTGAAAAGGCCTTGTAGGGAAGACAATAGGTTTGTTCGTCAAAAATCCAGCGAGAATTATCCCTCAAAATATCAAATAGTAATAGTAATAGATATTTTTTTTTTGCCGAGTACCTTTCAAATCATTGGAATTAACTAAATTAATTAAGTAAACAAGTATTAACTCACATTTTTCATTTTAGAATCGCCCCAGTTTGTAAATTTTTAAATTTAACGAACTTGTTTATTCAAATTATCGTCGACAAAAAATCCAACCATGTGCCACAATCATATGTTTTTCCTAATTGCAAATTCTTGCTGGCAAAATTTTGTCCGGCTCGAATTTGCAACTTCTCTCCAAGAAATAGTATTTTTACTCGTGAATTTAAATAAATCACGTGAAATCATGTGAAATTTAGTTGAAACATTTTAGCCGGTTTTATTTGCCAATTTAGCCGGTTCGTCCAAAAAGTTCTGGCAACACTGATTGCGATTTCTAATTACACTCAAGTGCTGCATAAACAAATTTTTCAAAATATTCAGTCGAATAATTCTTCGTTTAGCAACCAACTTTACTACCCTCTGCAAATTTTCAACGCGAAAGTGAAAGCTATGTGGCATATAGCAACAACGCCCTCTTCCGAAGCACTTATTTAGTAGAGGGTACTCCTATATAAATATTTATGTAAGTATGTATGCAAGAGTGCACTCAAGCCAAATAAATCTCAATGTACCGCTTCGCATAATAATTAGCATTGCTAAAATATTTTATGAGAAAAATGAAATAAAATCAAAAAGTGAAAGCAGACTGCTGCGGCGGGCGCATTTCTGACGCCGGGAGCAACCCTCCTCTGAAGCACCCTCTTTGTAACTTTTCTCAAGCACAAGCATTATTTAATAGTGAAGTAAGAAAATGTATGCCTGCAACGGGACAATAACATCTGCAACTTTCCCTTTCCAATGCGGTTTTATATGCACCCCTACGTTTGCGCTAACACTGGCATCCATAGATAAATATATGTATGTATGTATGCATATATGCTAGGCAATTAACACTGAGGGAGCCAAATTCCGCTTGCATACAATCACATACGCTTCTTCTCATATTCGCATACCCCTGAGATTCGCGAAAGCATAGAAATCGAAATTTTCCAAAATTGCAGTGAGTTTCCCGCACTTTTGATTTCTAAATGCATACATAAATGCATGTGTCTAAATATTCGCATATTTGTATTTGTATTTGTACTGCGTGTGCGGCATTGTTTGCAAACGTGATAAATAGCATTCAGTTGGTAACGCCTGCGTAATTAAACGCTGGCAAATCGCCATGAAAATCTCGGCGTGTGTGCCACATTTCACACACTCAACTATAGATTTTATGACTCTGGCAGCGCATTGCAGCCCACCTTCCTGCGACTGCCATGGTAATTTTATTGTTTCTATGTCAAAAGTACTGTCACAATATTTCTATCGGCGCATCTAATTACTGAGTAGCGGCGTTTTTTATTCGAATGGAAATCGGCGTAACGGAAACAATTGCGATTGGGTTTTTTTTTTAATAAAAAATTGCATACATCTTATTTTAGTTCCAGATCAAATTCAGGGTTTTGTGACAAAGATTATCTATAAAATAAACGGCGTTTTATGTTGGAAAACTAGAGATCTTTGTAATTTTAATGTATGTATATGTGGCATTTTTAATTAAATTTAAACTAAGCAAATTCTGCTTGGACCTGAATGACAATCTGACACAAAGTCCAGAATCCCTGTTTTTTCTACTTCGCAAACATATGTGTTCGGAGCACTCAGAATTTATGAGTCCGAAAAGGGTTCTACTATTTATGTATGTAAGAAATATGAGTATCAACAATTTTTTTTTTACGTATAGGACTCAACAACAAAATTTGGTCATAATTTATCTCAAAAGCGCGGCCGACCTCATCTTATAGATTTTTTGATGCTAATTTGAAGTGCATTTACAAAGTCTTTCTAGCACGTCCAGTTTTTGAGAAAAAAAAAACTGTTGGAGTGTCGAAAAATGGCAAAAATTCCCAATTACAAAAAAAGAAACAAGTAATTTTTAGCAAAAAAAACAAAACCGACTCCAATTCTCATATAAAAATTTAAAATTATCGTTAATTTCTTCACGATCCATTTATCGGATCTAAACAAAATTAATATGGGACCACCTCTTCCGATGAAAAATCGAATTATGGAAATCGGTTAACGCGGTCCAAAGTTACGCGGTAACATACATAAAAGAAAAAAAAAATCCGACGAATTGATAACCTTCTCCTTTTTGTGAACTCGATTAAAAATTTTAAATAGAATTCGGACTTAGTTTTTCCGAAGAAAAAAACCACATATTAATGAAAATTCAATTCGTCTGATGGAACTGAAAAAAAATTAAGTTCTTCAATAGCATACACTTGTTTTTCCACAAATACGAAAATCTCAATATATGAATTTATTTTAAAAATAAAAGCTTGTAATAAAGTGATTTCACGAACAAATCAACATTAAAAAATCAATATTCTTTTCTTTTGTCTCTTAACACTTTCCGCGTTCTATAAAGAAAGCCAAAAACATTTTTTTTTTGTAGAACGCATTATCATCGCTTTTCAAGGTCCAGCAATAGTCAGCAAGCATGTGGAGGTTTGATTTCCTATCATACGGCTTCTCCATAGTGGCTATTGACTGGTGCAATCGTTCGCCATGTTCCGTCCATCGACATGAGGTAGAATCCATCAGACGAATTGGATTTCCATTAATACGTGGCTTCTCGCTCCGCAAAAAACTACGGCCAAATTATGTTTTTAAATTTTTTTTTGAAAATTTGCTAATTTTCAAACCGTCAAACCGCTTTTTTACCAAAAGTCGTACCAGGGATAGGAAAAGTAGAAACTGATTCAGTTTAACAGTGTTACACCGACGACTCAACACTGTATGCATAGTTGGAGCAATCATTCTCTCTTGGAGTAAACCTATTTATCTACATACATATGTATCTGCCTGACTTTTTGATTCAGTATTACCTTTTGAAGTGTAGTAGCTACGGCACCGTTACGATTTTCTCGGGCAGCCGGACAGCTATTATGGCTGTGATGCCATTTCCAACAAACCTGAAATTGATTGAGGAGAGTGAAAGTGCTTGGAATAGAGTAGTCAGCTGGAGCTGGGTTTAGTCGGGTCCCGGGACAACTCAACATTCCCGGAAAAGAGGTAGCTGAGACGTTAGCCGATAAGGGTTCTACTCAATCCTGTTTTGAGTATCATCGCTACTGGAACTATGTACAAAAAAATTGTTACTCTTTTTCCATCGGAATTATAAAATTGTTTATATTTTTTAGACTTGCGCTGAAATATTTCGGAAAAATATTACAATTTACGTGAGCTGGACTATCATTGGATCATGATGAAATTAAACGTACTACGACATTTTTTTATGAGAACTGAAGTTGGTGGTATTTTTTGCTTACAAATTACTTGTATTAATTTTTTTTCTAAGAAATCACCTCAAATGATAGAAGAATTTAAATGTTTAAAAATGTTATCGACGGAATCGCAGTGGTGAGATATTTGAACGTATCTTCAAATCGGTCAAGCTCATGTAAATCTTAATATTTTTCCTAAATATTTTGTTGGAAGTCCTTAAGTTTTATAATTCAAATTACCAGGAAATATTTAACCACAATTTCAAAAGAACATGCTACCTGTGACAAAAATCCATGCCCGAGGTTGGGAGCCTAAGTAATAGCTGTGCTGGTTGGTACTAACGCCAGAAAGCTGGACATCGTCTATATGGAATCTTGAAGATCCAGTAGTAGGATTTGGGTAAATATCTACTCGTTATCTCCCTCATATGAGCCTACACATTATACGTATTTTAATCGAAGGCTTTATTACAAATATGCGATTTTAGTAAATCATTTCCTTTGGTGCGTCAGGTTTCTTTCACAAACTATCCGTGTCAATTATCAATTATTGGGTCTTCCAGGTACATCTAGAAAAATTTTATTAGTACTTAAATAAAATAAAGAATTCTATAATTAACCATCTACATATATATAAAATCGTTCAGTTAAAAATCCTCAGCTTTAACAGTTAATACTGAAATGCCTTCATTTTGACTATAGGGGGCCACAGAGCTCAGCTAGCAAAAAAAAAAAATATATAGAAAAATCTGCAAAGCCATTATACGGTATATACATTTGTATGCATTTGTGTGTATGTACGAGTATAAAATGGGAGTATAAAAATAAATCTCTAATCGCTACTTTCTGCTTTTCATCACTATACTTATAAATTTAACAAGTTCGCCAGTGACGACCAACGTCCAGCAGCAATGCAATTCACTCTCACTCTTCATGCAGCAGTCAGCTAAATCGGTATGTGTGTGTGTGTGTGGCGAGAATTCCACACTCTGGTTGCACGTCCGATGAATTATTACCCTTGCTTGCCTTTGCAACACAAACATGTAATTACGTTGATAAAAATCGAAAAATAATTTAACAGCAAAGCGTGGAGTAGAGCATTCGTAAGAATAACGCAACAGATAAAGCCACAAACGAATAGATCAACAACGTAGGGAACTAATATCCAACACCGCATATTTGCTTTTCAGTGGCTGACTGACGTACGGCCCAACAATTGCCCGCCGATGGATCACTGTGCCGGCAGCCAGTGAAAAATGTACTCATGTCCAACTATCCTTTGGAGCCAATTCATACGAATGTACGTATCTGTTAAGATATTTTTTCTTTTTCTTTTATAACTGCTAATGGAAGAAGTTGAAAATATCTTGCATACGGTGGGCGGTATACATATTTCTCTTATGATTATTTTATGACAGCAAATAACTAAACATTGCTGAAAGCAATAAAATTAGCAGCAAAGTTATGAAAGGCTCAAAGGTAAAGAGGATTCGAATATTGGTCTACTAATTTAGAGATATGTACATACATACTCATATAGTTGTGCGTAAGACTTTTTTGTGGCAATTTGTTTATTTACATGCGCCAAAAGTGCTAACTCCTAATCGGAGATCTTACACAAGTTACTATGCCTATTAGACGATTTGCAGACGTAACTAACCTACCTGATAACGGACCCCCTCAGGGAGCAGCGGTGGCCTTGTCGCGGCCCGGCATAGTTTTTCTGGGAGCAATCCATTTTCCCACACCTATTTTTGAGCACAAGGTCTGTATTTTTGGGTAATAAGGCGTACTACCAAGATAGGCTGAATCAAAATTAAAAGGAAGCCGTTTAACGTAGGGAAGAGAAGAAGGAAGAACATAAGAGGTAGGTGTTACTTTTAGTTGGCCCTGCCAAAAGCACAGAGCATAGAAAAATACGAAACAGTATTTGAAAGGAAGCTCTATCCTAATAAAAAGCGGAGTTAGGAGGCGAGTCTGACCTAACCGATTGAGAGAGCGATCGGTTAATTTGGGCGAGTGTGCGTCAAATCAATAGCTTTCTTAAGTCATCTACATCTGTCAAAAACATTACTGTGACCATTCCGTCAAGAGTTCGCTCTATCTGTGTGAAAGTTCGCCAATGTCTCCTTTCAACTAGCTGCAGTTTTGCCAACGACGTTGACGGTCACTATTTGGAACATGCCCATAGTGGTCCTAAATACCCCATTGAGTCCAATGAGAGCGACACGAGACCATAGGCCTCATTCATACAAAGAGAGCTTAAGCTTAGACTAAATTTTTGCACTCATAGAATAAGCTCAAGCTCAAGACTTTGTATTGAAAATCGATTAAAAGATTATCTTCACTACGACCTCTTAGAGCTTGAAAACTATCTTAGGAATAGCTTCCATGACAGCTTCTTTGGAGTAAGGCCCAAGTACTTGACTCTATAAAAAAGCGCGTTGGCATAGATCAGAGGACAAGGGATATCCAGAAGCCACCTGAGCTCCTCTTTCTGTTTTTACGACCACAATTCAAATAAGCAGAAAGATATCGTTAACCTGTGGCGTCCCTAATCACATAAGCACTGGGTTTATTAGGTCGATTTCGACCACAAGCTTAGATAGGGAGCTGATGTTTTCCCTAGGAACGGCGTTATTAAATGCCCGCTCGGCGTCGAAAGAGGCACCCACAGTGAAGTCTTTATGTAAGTATGTACATATTAAAGCTCCCTCTATCGACTGCACTGTGGAATGGTTGTTGGTTCTTGTTAATACTCCATTTTGTTATACCGCCTTAAAGGAGTAGTAACCAAATGACTCAAACTACTCCTTACTTGTGTTTATTCATTCTCTCTTCGGGCCTGCCCTAAATACGTTCGCATTAAAAATTTAACATTCGTATTTTAATACATATTTGCAACACTTCTTTATTGTACGCACTATCAACGAAACGCGCTTAATTTACATCTTTATTGCATGCTAATTTCTGTTTATCCAATTAATGAAAATAACATAAACAACTGAGTTCAGCGAAATCATAAGCTTTAATGTTCGCATCCATATCTCTGTATGCTCGGGTATTTATCAACGTGAAAATTTTTGTATAATGTGCTATTGTCTCCTTACAACTCCATTAATACGGGCGTACGATAGGCTGCATATGAGAGGAAGGCGGCAAGCTCAAAACGCCATGTAGTCCATTGAGGCTAGCGAATGTGTTCGTAGTGATGTTGTTGTAGCGCGCAGGTGGAAAAATTGAACAAGTACAAGTCCATTGGCTTAACAAAAAATACAATAACAATAATAATAATAACAGCAACAATGCCGGTAGATGTATTACCAAGTAATTTAACGCGCACGCACTTCCGTCACAGCCGGTCCGGGCCAGCATACAGCTAACCCCTCTTGCTAGCTCCATACAACAACAATTGGCTTTGCAGCGGTGTAGTCACTTTCAACTCACACCCCCGCTGCGTTGTTGCTTTTTAAGTGAATTGTAATGAAAAATATATCAAAATGGTCGGTAGTGCATGTTTTTTTTGGTATATATGTACATTAGGGTGCATCATTCTCCATACAAAAACATGGGTGCTATTTTTCCAACGGTATTAAAAAATTTATTGTATTTTAAGACTTCTGCCAAAAGATTTCGGAAAATAATAAGATTCACCTTTTAAAAAAAATTAAAAAATCTATTCGTTTACAAATAAAATTTGTTCACAAAAAAAAATCCAAACAATCTCCTCAGATGGTAGAAAAGTTTAAGCTAAAAGGTCTACATAAAATTTTCAAAAATTGTATCCACGGAATCAAAATATTTAGATTTTTGAAACCACAACTACTCCACGGCGAGGCACCCTAATGTACATATGTTTATGGGTGTACGAAAAGCCCGTTTTTGTTTTACTTTCATTTTAAATTAATTTAATTTTTATTCTGTTTCTCCACATTTTTATCTCATTTTCCGCTGCTTAAATGGCTGCACTAAAATTAATCATAACAGCTAAAAGTTTTTAATTTTATTTTTTTCCTTTTGTTCCCAAACTTTTCTGCTCCAGTGTTTTTCTAAAAACAAATTAATTAATATTATCTTTTTTTCGTGCACTCATTCGCACATTATGTTTATTGTCTGCACTCGCATTTTGTTATGCTAAATTAATTTTCATTATATTTAAATATTTATTAATTGAATAATCGTGTAGCGCGCTTGGTGTGTGGGCGCAGCGTGGATCTGCCGAAGTTAGCGATAATGCGGGTGAGCAGCATTAACTGAAACAAAAGCAAGATATAATTTATATCGTACCTTAATTAGGTGGGCCAAATATTGCTGCCTACCTGGTAGGCCATTCACAGTTGGCTACTGTACTGTTGGCTTCAAGCTGCTACTAGCTGCTTTTTTCGATTTCCATCAATACCTGCTACTGTCTCTTTTTTTTTTTTTTGATTAATTAATCTCTAAAGTGAAAGGCAAATACAAAATTAATAACGCTTTAAAATGCTTATTCCAAATGCTTTATTATCTGTTAATAGCAGCAGCAACCTCGCAAGTTATCAACACATTTTGGGTGAAAGGTCTGGGAGTTCATTTATTGATATATTGATCCCTACGTAAAGAAGAAAAGGTGCTAAGTCCATTTTTTTCGAAAATAGGTTTTTCTAAAAATGGCCTTGGCACCTCTTCACCCTTAGGTGACGATATGTATCCCTACGGGAAAAGGGAAATATTTATTGAGTGAAGTAAAAAATCACTGCGTCACAGCTAGCTTTAATAAAGGTTTGGCGGTCCGCTTCTCGCAGCCCAGGCAAGTAGCCTTCCCAAGGTTCTTTCAAGTATTTCGTTAGCGGTTGTTTGGTGTCCAACAGTGGCGCCAAAGGTCTCTTCCTTGGCCACCTTGGCATTGAAATTGCCAAGGACAACTTTTATAATCGTGTCGGCGGCAGCACTCATATGTGCGCTCCAATCGCTCATCAAGATCCTTGCACGCCTCATCCTTCTCGTCCGTCGGGGCCTGGGCGCGAATGAGCGAGATGGTGTATGTATAATCTTGTATGTACACCCTCAAAAATTCTGAGTAAATTGCGAATTTTTCGCCATTTTTTCACAATTTTCGCAATTCATTCGAAATTTTTTCTCCCTTTATTAATAACAAGATACGACAATTACAAAACCTTCTCAAAAAAGAATTAATTTTTACACAAGAATAGATATACTTAGCTTATTTGAATTTTATATAATTTGCCTTCAATTAACATGAATTAATAAGGCAGATGTCGCTGATCGCATTAGTTGTTCGAAATCGTCGAAATGGTAGGCCGCCTCTTTAGCAAATACTAGTTAATGAACTGGTATTTTTATTGACTGGTTGGGCCTTTCACTGCGAAGAACTGGTATAATTATAGTCCATGACGAACTGGTATGACTACCCCATTGAATACCAGTTTACGAACAGGAATTTCTACCAACTAGTTTACTTCTTCCTGCGAGGAACTAGTATAATTATAGCTCATAACTAACTGGTATGACTGAAATAATAGTTCGTGAACTGGAGTTTGTGAATACTAGCTCAGCTTTTCACTGCAGGGTACTCTAAACTTAATTTATGGTGTTCGGCAAATTCGATACTGAAAAAAAGGTTTCGAAAACGAAACAAGGATCTGTGGTATGTAGTATGGAAATGTGGTCCAAGGTAGTCGATTTTGTTAAGCCTGCCTGTGTACTGCGCTTTTTTTGGCATGGTTTTCTTCGCGCTAACTTAATCTCTAAAATGAAAATCCAGCGTAGTGCTTTCGTAATTACGAAGGAGATTTCGTTAAGAGATTGCAGGAATTTTGATCATTGTAAGTCTAAGGAAATGATATGTAAGCTATTTTTTTAAATAAATAAACAAACAAAAAATACTTTGCAAGCATATCTACATAAGTATATGTAAACATCCATACGTATTCTCATAATTTTCCCCATTTCCTCAGTAGTCATTCACCCATTTGGCGTTGATAATTACCTAACAGAATGAAGATGAGCTTGTTAGGCTGAATTTAATTGAAATGCTTGCAGAAAGTCTTCATTAACACCACCAGCTACTTATGCATTTGCACACAAGCATACCTACTTATAATCTAATTTACATATTCGTACTGAAATTTATATTACTCTCTGGTTGCTAATACTGTTGTAATGATTGCTGCTGTGTTAAGCTCTATGGAGGTGATAGGGGAGACGCTGGGCTAGCCACAAATTCTCATCAATCAAAAAGCGAAATCTCCACATAGTAGATGCCAGAGACAACGGAGCAGCCAAGCCCAGCTCACAGACAAACAATCGGCCAAACGGAATGAAAGACAACTTCTGGCAACTGGCTCGGCAGGAAATTACTAAGATGTAACCGAATTTTTTATGCCCCTTGTGGCTAATACACGCTTAAGCATTTATTTTTCCATATTCCCATATTTTTTTCTGCGCGAATTCAGAGTCGAAATGATGCCATTAAATGAAAATGATAACTAAAGCGTTTATGTAAATGAAAAATTGCTGCTTATAAAAAACGCCACAATGCATTGAAAGGAGAGCACAGCGATGGTGGCAACTGCTAGCGTGGCTGATATGAGAAGCATTAGCGCGGTTAAATCCTCTCAAGCGTAGCTTGTTTGCGAGTAATGTAAAAATGGCAGGAATCGAGAAAAATCTAAAGAAATAACTGCGAGCTTAAGTACAACTTGCTAAGCCACTCGCTTGGTGATGTCAGTGATTTTTGCTAAATATGCCAAAAGCAAACAGAGTCATTGTGGCGTTGCAGATGCAAATAAATATGTCCACTCGTATGTATGTATATGTACATATATGTGTGGTCGCGTACATATCGGCATCTATATATGTTGCAGTAATATTTCCTGTCTCAATTGCAGTTGCCTTAATTACTACAATGTGTGCCATTGTCTTGAACCAGGCAAACAATTTATAACCGCATAGATACAGTATCTGGCCGTTTAAAAGCTACTTAAATATGAAATGCTAAATAGAAAAGCAAATGAAGTTCATGCAGATGCAGTTCGAAAAAATTAAAGAAAATAAGTGGTTAATGGATGGAGAAAAATAGCGGAGTAACACCAAATGTGCGCGTAAGTGAATAAGTGGCAACGGAAGAAAATAACAACCTGATGAAATGATAAAATGATACATGGATAGAACATTTGTAGATATCTGCTAAAAACAAAAAAACAAAAACTTATACACAAATGTAGCTCTGTAATGTGGAATGAACCCAATCTTAAACGACGATATGTACATATTTGTATTGGTATATAGCTACATGCACATATCTGGTACAGGGTGCACCAAAACTAATTTTATTTTAAATTATAGTTTAAAAAACATTTTTTCCACCCGAAATTCCATGCTATTAAATCTTGCAACGATTAATAACTCAGTGAACCTTTGAATAATTTTTTTTTCGTAAAAAGCAGAATAGCACACTTGTAGATCAATGCATTTAGTCCAACGTTAATTTCAAATTTTGTTACTTTTTTTAAATAATAAATTTTTCTCAAAATAGTCATTTGTTTCAGTGATGACCTCTTCTAATGACCCAAATCTCTTACAACCAAGATCTTTCTTTCGGTTTGGAAATACATAGAATAAAACCGCAGGGGGCTAAGTCTTAAGAATTCGTTTGAACAGGTAGCAACTATAAGTCCTAGCTACTTCAAACTTCCACTTTAAAATACTTAAATAGAATGCGATACGAAACTGCCTACTCACTCAAGATTTTTCTAAGAAATCTATCTCTTTTGTTAGACATACAATAATAATATTATTTTTTACCAAATTCTACCCCATATACTAATTTTCAACAATTTGGATCCAATATTTACTGAAATATCGTGGTTTATCCATTTTTCGAAAACACCACTATATGGTTAGTGGGCCCATTTTCCATACGAACCTACCTTGGATAAACGGCAACCTACATACCAAATTTCGTTGAGATATCTCAATTTGTGCTCGGGCTTTGGTGTACACGGACGGACGGGCATGGCTTAAATAGTCTACTTCTCTATTCATCCTGAGCATTTATGTATACATTTTCCTATATCTATCTCGATTACTTTAGGTTCTTTATGAGAACAAAGTTATAATATTGTGTTATAATGTTGATATTCGCAAAAATTTTTACGTATTTTACTTTCGATCTCGATTTCCTTTATGCAAACTACTTACTACTTATAACTTTTCCCTTTAAATCTACAATAATGTTGTGCTTGGGCGTAGGCCACATTACTACTGAAAATAAAGAGGCGACTTAGGGTACAGGCCGTTACTGTGAACGGTTTTCGCTTCTTAGAGGATCCCTTTAGCCAACTCAATGATGAAAAAGCCCCATCTAGAAACTTTTTTTTCGAATTTCTTTCATTTTTTTAAGTACGACGTATTTGGACCACCCTTTAATGGCACAATAATATAAACATTTGATTTTGTAAGTATATGTGTATGTACGTAAGCCTGCAGCTTTGCCATTAAATCGCACGTTTAACACGTTGCTCTGTTCATCGGCTGTGTTATCCATTGACCGCAGTAGCTGGCCATTGGCACAGCCGCACTGGCGTTGGTCATTAATTACCATACTAATTATAGTTTAGGCGAACTCATTTACTTTTGCGCATGAGGCAGAAATGAAATGTAATAAAAAACTGCAAATAACATAACGAGTAACAAATCAACAAATGCATATCTATTTACATACCTACATACATACAAACAGTTTTATGCTGTCGAAAAAAAAAATTATATCCAAAGCGAGAATACGTACATTAGCATTGAGTTTTATTAATAGTCGAGTTATTCGACCATGTCCCTTTTTGAATATGTCAGCTTACAATTTTAGATTAATAATGGACTGACAGCTCCTCAGCGATCGCTTGTAAGTGTTTAAGCGAAACTTATTCTGGATAGTGTCACATAGGGCTACAAAGAAAATAGTTACTCGCGAAAATACCTAGTTCTGGTTTAAGATCTACTCTATAGTACATCTGTTACAAGAGAGATGCACACTCCTCCTTTCGACACGAGTCCTTTTTTGGGCAGTTGTCAAATTGTGCGGTATCCGACGCGAAAATTTGTGACGCCAAAATCCTCAACTAAGAGTGCTGTATAGAAACTTAATTCTTTATTTTGGGATCTGACTGGGCAGTAGTATAACTAGTTTCGTACTGATTCGATTGATTATTCATTATTATATTTATTCTCCATCTGCCTTCGCTACTGTGATCCAGTCCTATGCCTCTTTGAATCACTTTTCATTATAACAGTGCTTAGATGCATTTCTTCAAACCGGGTGCCGTATTACGCGTATTACACTCGTAGGCCTCTTTTAATTTTTTTCTTGTTCCTTTTCACTTATACTTATTTATTCCATTTCAATAATTTCTCTTTTAAAATGCCAACAATTAATTTGCAAAACAATAAAATACAATTCAAACCGCGAAATTCATTTAATGAATTGGTGAAAAATATTACCTTTTCTGTTAGTACTGCTTATGTTTTATTTATTGTTCCGCTCGCCATTCTGCAAAGGTAAAACCTTAAATTTTGCAAATCTGTTGGTGATAATTGCCTCAAGATAGCAATAAAAAACCAGGAGAGTGAACATTTTTCAAATACCAAATTTTTTACGCTCAATTCCCAAGGTAATATTGATTAATCTGTAGGCAGCTCATTAACTAAAAGTTCGTCCCTCTTTCTTTGTGATTAAAAACGCCACAAAAATACCTTTACCATTACCATTTAAGTATAGTTACTATGTATGTTTGTATGTAAGGAATCCATGTTGCCAGTATTCTCTTGTTGGTGTGGATCTACTTGCCAACTCACTCATACGATTGCATTGTTTTTGTGTGCGATGGGGCGCTGGTAGCCTCATTTAGCTGCTACTGGCATTGAAATTAATCAGCTGCGGCCGCTAAATGAGGCGCCCCCTTTGTAGAGCGAAATAAAAGTAATGCAGCAGCAAAAGCGACTATCAACTACCAGCTGCCCTTTTGTGGATGAAAAGTGTTCAGGTAAAGAAGTGAATATGTCTGCACACTTTTGGGCAATAAAATTGTATTGAACCTACTTTTGGATCAATGGTTTCAAAAAAGATTTCTTGAAAAGTTATTATTGAGCTTTATTCAAAATCTTTTCAACTAAACTAAAATAATTTTAAATTTCATGTTAAAAGTTTGATGGTTTTATGTGTGCGAAGTAAACAACCTTAAGAATTTGGGTTAATTTTGAGAAAAATTTCGCAAATGAGTATACATACATATTTTCGGCTTAAGTTCAGCTGCTACGTAACCAGGAGGATTACAATCACACCAGGTAGAGCTTAGGTCTGAATTATGGCAGCTTGCTTAACTGCTTTGAATATCAGTCTCTACCAGATTGTTTAAACACAATGAAAAACTAAGTAAGCAAGCACTAAGGCGTTATTTCCCATTGCAATTAAGGCCTAGGTAAAGGGTTAAGAGAATAGGGGAAACAAGTATGCGTGAGATCTCATTACTCGTTCAGAGTTCACTCCCTCTTTCTCTAAGAAGGAATTTCGTAATCACCTTTTAAGTAAACTCTTAGTTATTTTATGGGTTCATCATTGCTATGCTTGGCCCTATCATTGGCGCAGATCCAACTGGACGCCCCAAAACACCACAAGTCGCGAATTCAATAGCCAATGCCTCGCCACATGAGTTCAAACTCGTTATATTTTGAACGGAATTCAACCTAAAATTATATCCTTGAAAACCACTAAAGACTTTGATTTGATGCCCGCGTCACATTTTGCTAACTACACAGTCTTTGAGCATTGAAAAGGCTTTATACCTAAAGCAAAATGCCATCCAGTTCCAATTTAATTTTTCAGGAGCCAACGGTATAGAAAGTTTTTATTGAGCTACCCAGGAGACGGTACTTCATTGTAGTGAAGCTAACGACTTACTTCCTTCCAAAAGAGAGTCGTAACATCTCCCACATTGCTTCCAAATGTATTTCTAAATCCAGCAAATTGTTAACACCCGTTCAAAACCTTATAGCACCCATGGCGCCGGTGACGCCTATGCCCTACATTGGCGCACGTTTATCATAGACACTGTGGTTTTGAACACGGTTCGACGCCCTCACCAGCTACTCATCTTTATTCGACACCGTCTATCTTTCTGTGCCATATAGAAGAACGGACATGATGAAAGGTTCGCACAGCGTAGTTTGCTCTCATCAAGAGAGAGTTCTGTTTTTTTTCTCTTACCCATCCCAAAGAAGCACCTAATATCCAGTCTGACGTTACTGGTGGTGTTTATGCTGGTTCATCCGTAGACAAAGTCCTTCCCTACTTCACAGTTATAACTGCCAACAGTGACGTATGTCCCAATACGCGATGACTTTTATGTGCTGATAGGCACGGAGCCGAAAGTTGTACTCAACGTTACTTTACATAGCCGTTTTAGTTTTGCGGGGATCCCAGATTTAGACGTGGCGTTACAGGAAGCTTCCCTTTATGCTATCAAAAGCGGATATAAAATTACAAAAAGATACTGTGCGTCGACTTGTATATCCAGTGTGTTCTACAGGATTTGACATGCTGTAGACATCTGGTGAATGTTGGACTAACCAAGTCTGAAGCCACACTGATAAGATCCAATTAGTTGATTCTGGAAAGTCTTCAGTATTTCAGACAATACCGTCGATGGGACCTTATAAGCATTATTAAGGAAGCCTGTTCCGCGGTAATCGGCGCAGACGGCGGGATTTTTCTTCTTATGAATTGCACAAATTACACTGAAATTCCAATTTTTGGGAATCACACAAAATTCCGCTAAATGGCTGGTACATGCGCCGCCGACTTTGAACAGCTCAGGCGGCATACCGCCGACTTCGGGGTCTTGTTGTTTTTAAGCCGCCATATTGCAAGTCCCTTCTCCACTTTGGCGAGTTCAGGAACGTGAGAGTAGTCTGTATACATTGTTCTGGCTTCTTTTTTGTCAGAAATATCGTTTATGTTGCCATAAAAAGCGTTGAGACCTGTTATAAGGATAAGTGCACTCTGAACCTATGTTACCAGTCTCCATCTTCATCACTAGAGGAACCATCCCCAGTCTTGAAATTATTTGATTCCTGCCTTATTTTCTGATAAAATTTTCAAGCCGCATTCCTGTCAGCCAGCATATTAAGCTCTTCGCACTAACATCTTTTTTCCCTCGTTTCTTCCGTTCGAATAGACCAGTGATGCTCAAAATAGCGCCCGCGGGCGGAACCCTTCAAAGTTCTCTGTAGATTTTATATGGACGCGCACAGAGTAAAAGCTCTTTCTGAGCATCACTGGAATAGACGTCTCCCCTCTTTTCCGGGTATCGCACAGCTGTCGCATGCGTAGCTATTAGCTGCAGAGTGACTTTGTCAAAAGCTTTGAGATGGTTATGACTGGTCAGGTACCCTGTGAGAAACCGATCTATGTTCTTTCTAGGAAAGCCAAACAGTATAGTCTGGCAAATAGCACCTGCAGTTCTTACTGTGTTGTGAGTTTACACACTCTGCAATTCAAAGTTTCGAAGAAAGCCAACTAAGTCTACAAAATCGTTCCAACCACACAAATACAGCCGATGAAGTTTTCCCCTCCAGTTCCAGCATGACTTCGTTGCCTTTCATCCCGCAGTAAAGGTGGCACTCTGCATAGTGTTACCGCGTTTCTGACCGCAGTTGTGTTGAGAGTGGCAAACCACTTCGCGGGGAGCTAAGAGATGGTCATTCTGTTAGATAGGGCCCTCACGTCCGCTTGACTACCTGTAGAGATAAATTTAAAGACGGCTTCGAAACACTTACAAGGCTCTTTCCGACACAGGTCGAGATGGGTAACACCTCGTCTTGAAGGGACTTTAAAAGATTGGGAGATCACTGACGTGATTGGCCTTCTGCAGAGGTCGTTGCAAACTAATACTGATGATGTTGGCTTTTGATTGCCCCTTTCTCTTTTCGTTTTCTGAAAATGTCACACTCTTGTAAGGCAAAAAAAGAACATTCTCTATCCGCGAAAATTTGTCAGGGAGATGATTGCCCTGATAATCAGATGGTGGTTTACAAGGACAAGAAGGCAAAAATATGCCCTTTTACAGGCTTGAGTGTAACATCAAAAACATTTTGCACCGGGGAAGGGCAACATTTCTTGGAAGAAACGAAATCCTCATAACTTTTACATAAATTCTAATTTTGCATTTGGCTCTACCCAAGTTATGCTTCGCAATTTCTCACAACTGTACGCTCGCTAATTTGTATGTTAACATATACATTTGTTCCGTGCGAATATGTATGATGTGCTGCCTTGGAGGCAAGTGATTTGTATACGTATATTCGCGAACAATATACTTAGAAGTTTCTGCATCTATGTGTGTGTATGTATAAATGTAGTCGTATGTATGCGTGCTAGCTAACGAACGCAGCACGGCAATGTTGGGTGGGTAATCAGCGCCACTGGCATTTTAAACGCCAAAGCGCCAAATGCCAAACCACACCGCTGCCGCGCTAATATTGTTGCAATGAAATTCACTGCGACTTCGTTTGTTAAATTATTAACTTTTTTCTTCATTTTGCTGCTGCTTTTAGTAGTAGTCACTAAGCCAATGTGCGAGCACTGCGCTATGCTACTCTGGCGGGCGGATGGGCGTCTATTTGCTTTGGCAACACATTTTAGCGCGGCCAGTGATGCTACAAAGGCAAATACAAGTACAAACATTATATGTACATATGTACATACATTTGTAAATAAAGCGATATATTGCACATACAAGCACACATATGTACGTATAGAAGTGCGCGTGCGTGCGCTCATGTACTTTACAAGCAGCTAACAACTCCACCTGCAAATTACAAAATTACCAACTGATAATTTTTACCTTAGTTCACCGAGTAGTAGACAAGCAGTGATCTCGCACACACACACACGACACAGACGCCATGAAAAAATTGCACTGCATCTGCTTGCAACATACGCTTGCGCTCGCTAGGTTGTAGTTAACAAGTCGCAGGTTTGCTGCGATTTGCGGCTGGGCAAAGACTCGCTTTTAATTTGTTATAAGGAAACGTGGAAGCAAAAGAAGCTACAAAGAAGAAAAATGTCAGCAGCAACAACACACAGCGCAAAACTATGGTATGTATCTGTGGCATGTACGCAAGTGTATTAACAAGTAGCTTCCCTATTTTGCCGACAACGACTACATACATACATAGGTGCCACATACCAACCCCCGCACCTACTTGCTTTGTCCGCTAGTATGGTTGTCGGAGGCAAACACATGTACATCCATATACATATGTACACATTTACACAACGTTACGCCTTGTCCAGCTTAACTTGGCTTGCCTCTGACTTGGCCGCCAACACTTGTTAGCAACTTATGTTGCTGCTGTTGTGCGCTTTAGTGTTGTTGTTGCTGCTGTGATTCACTGTCTCAGCTTAATTGCTTATGGACTAGTTTACTTAGTGGCAGGCGCGTTTTGCGCGTGCAACAAAAATTGAAAACAAAATAAGCAAAAATAAGAAAAAAAAAACACCAGCAGCACCTAATTTGTTGCTTTAGTGACCGTGCAGCGTCTAGCAACATGCGCCAATTGTACACACTTGCACACGTAATCTACTGCGTATTTGCAGCAAAAAACTCAAAAAAAAAGCACTCATGCAAAGGCAGCAGCAATTGCCGCACACCCTAGCAACCATCAACCCACCGCATGTCGCCGCGCTTCTACTCCACTGTAGCTGGCAGCACGTTGTTGTTCATTTTATAATTAATTAATTTTTCAAGCGTGTTGATGTTTTATAACGTAAGATTTTCTGGTACTTATACCTTTATGCTACATCTTCTTCTTCTTCTTCTTTTTAAGCTCACTTCATCGTCGCCGTCGCTGTATTCTTCTTCTTGTTCTTTGCGCAATCTTGTTAACAAGTTGATTAGTGCTTTGCTCTGACTTGCTGCTGTGTCCGCCTTTCGTGTGATAGCCGGAGTGGTGGACAGGACGAGAAAACCAAGCAGTCCACTTATACTGGTAAACTCCTTCAAATATACCCCAACTCAACTTTATAACATTTTGGCACTTTGGACATTAACATTTGTATGGAAGTTATCTTAAGTTTAACCAGTTTTTTCTCTATTATTCTTAAATATTTTCGTCGGCGATGAGTGCTGCAAATCTGCATTGGGAATTCGCACTTTTTAAGCCACTTGACAATTTAGGCCCAATCGGCTGATTTTTGGCACTAACCTGAAAGTATTATGAAAAGTATTCCCTCCATAATTTAAGTACATTCTGGACGCCATGATTATCCTAACAGGAGTTCGCCCGGTCTTGAAAACTTCGGTAAGTCGCCTCTCCCCTCTTAAGGGCATCACAATGGACAGCTTAGCCAACCCAATCTGTAGGCCAGCATATCAAGCTCGCCCCGTATTTTGGCCTACCTCTTCTTTTTGCAGCAAATAAAAATAATCTGCCTTTGATGCGCATTGCGAAGAGATGCTCGTCCACCGGAGTGAACGACAGTACTCGGCGGCGGAGTCTCTCTCCCACCACAATTCCAACACAGAACTGTATAGCAAGTTACATTGCGGCGGTAATGGAAGTCGCAAGACCCCACGAAACGAATGCCGAAAACAAGGTCATCTCTCATTATCTACTAAACTCTGAATTGGTGTGGATAAAGAGTGTTAATGATCCTTTCGAAGAGGTATCCAACTTCGAAAAGAAGAGGAGCAATTAATCTACACCAAAAAGGTTATAGAGGTATATAACTTGAAAAACAAAGAATTTTTCTTATCAACCGAAATGCGCAATAGTGTGAAGACAAACCCTGCTTCGAAAATAATATGCGAAATATCTCTAAAAATTCAAACTTATACAAGTATATAAATAGGCTTATTGCTGTCTCTGAATGAAAAAAATTTATAGAGATCTAAAAGTTAAAATTTGTAGAGGATTTGCACTTATCATGAAATGGGAGAGAAAACAGATAAGGGGCTTATAGAAATACATATAAAACCTTTATCGATGCATGCATACATACAAATTGTGTCAATAAAGTTCGTGCCTTAAGTCTTTCGTTGTATGTATATCGTCACTA
>NW_023458559.1:78587421-78599300 GCF_013731165.1 Rhagoletis pomonella | reverse complement strand
ATTTTTGTAAATAACCAATTCGGTTTCTGTCGTAAAAACAACGGTAAACATTGCCTTATTTTGGGGTCAATTTTGAGCCTTTAAAGTGCTCTAGCAACTTATTGTTGGCATATATAACTTTCATTTTCGGGATGTAGGTCCTTTGGAGCAGTAGAAATATTATCGGGTACAAATTTTATATAAATTTAACAAATATTGAGCATTTTAAGGCAAAAAATTGTTGAAAAAATTTGCAAATTTTTTTCATTACCAAAATGCTCGAAAACCGCTCGAATGATTTTGTTTTTGTTTTCTTTAATCAAAAATACAAGAGTTTTCCTTTCGTTTGGTATATGGGAAGTATTGGTTGATATCTTCTATATATGTTTATTTTATTCAAATATATGGGCATAAATGATTTTCCATACAAAATCACCTCGTCATCATTTTGCAAACACGTGCATATGTTGGAAGTGTGGGAAGGAGACAAAAAGTATGTATGCGTATGTAATGCGGCTTTTGATCGCAGCGTATGTACATGTGTAAATGCATATATACGTACATATGAAAGTTTCAGTTAATGTGGATCTGTTTGGTTTTGTTATCGATATTTTTATCGATTTTGTTATCGATTTTGCTATCGATTTTGTTATCGATATTTTTATAGATTTTGTTGCCGATATTTTAATCGATTTTGCCATCGATATTTTTATCGGTTTTGTTACCGATATTTTCACCGATTTTGTTATCGAAATTTGTATCGATGTTGTTATTGATTTTGCTATCGATATTTTCGGAACTTATCGATATAATGATCGATATTTTTATCGATTTTGTTATCGATTTTGTAATCGATTCTGTTATTGATTTTATTATTGATTATTTATCGGTTTTGTTATCGATATTTTTCTTGATTGTTTTAACAATTTTGCTAACGATATTGTTATCGCTTTTGTTATCGATATTTTTGTCACTTTTGTAATCAATATTTTTATCGATTTTTCTATAGATATTGTTATCGCTTTTGTTGTCGGTATTTTTATCGGTTTTTTTACCGATTTTGCTATCGATATTGCCATCGCTTTTGTTATCGATAGTTTTATCGATTTTTTTATCGAATTTATTACCGATTTTGTAATGGATTTTTTGATAGATTTTGTTATCAATTTTGTTATTGACTTTGGAATCGATTTTGTTATCAATTTTGTAATCGATTTTTCGATAGATTTTGTAATCGATTTTTTATCGATTTTGTAATCGATTTAGTTAACGAATTTGTTATCGATATTTTTATCGATTTTATTATCGCTTTTGTTATCGATATTTTTTTCTTAGTTTGTGCTTTCGTTTTTGACTTGGATATGCTCTTAACCATACCACGTATTCTACGTTTAAATTTAGCGGGTGTATCTCCGATACAGCCTGCAGACCAAGACGAAGGCGCTGGACTGTTCCTTTTTTTTTGAAGTTATATACCTCTATAACCTTTTTTTGTGTAGGTTAATTGCTCCTCTTCTTTTCGAAGTTGGATACCTCTTTAAAAAGATCATTAATACTCTTTATCCAAACCAATTCAGGGTTTAGTAGATAATGAGAGAGAACCTTGCTTTCGACATTCGTTTCATGGGGTCTGGCGACTTCTATTACTGCCGTAATGTAACTTGCTATACAGTTCTTTGTTGGACTTGTGATGGGAGAGAGACTCCGCTGCCGAGTGCTGTTGTTTACCACGGTGGACGAGCGTCTCTCCGCAATCCGCATCAAAGTCAGATTATTTCTATTTGCTGCAAAAAGGAGAGGGAGGCCGAAATACGGGGCGAGCTTGATATACTGGCCGACAGGTTGGGTTGGCTAAGCTGTCCATTGTGATGTCCTTAAGAGGGGAGAGGCGACTTACCGAAGTTTCCAAGACCGGGCGAACTCCTGTTAGGATAATCACGGCATCCAGAATGTACTTAAATTATGGAGGGAATACTTTTCATAATACTTTCAGGTTAGTGCCAAAAATCAGCCTAAAGTGACAAGTGAAAATATTTAAGAATTATAGTGAAAAAACTGGTTAAACTTAAGATAACTTCCATACAAATGTTAATGTCCAAAGTGCCAAAATGTTATAAAGTTGAGTTGGGGTATATTTGAAGGAGTTTACCAGTATAAGTGGACTGCTTGGTTTTCTCGTCCTGTCCACTCCGGCTATCACACTAAAGGCGGACACAGCAGCAAGTCAGAGCAAAACACTAATCAACTTGTTAACAAGATTGCGCAAAGAACAAGAAGAAGAATACAGCGACGGCGACGATGAAGTGAGCTTAAAAAGAAGAAGAAGAAGATGTAGCATAAAGGTATAAGTACCAGAAAATCTTACGTTATAGAACATCAACACGCTTGAAAAATTAATTAATTATAAAATGAATAACAACGTGCTGCCAGCTACAGCGGAGTAGAAGCGCGGCGACATGCGGTTGGTTGGTGGTTACTAGGGTGTGCGGCAATTGCTGTTGCTTTTGTATGACTGTTTTTTATAGTTTTTTTGCAAATACGCAGTAGATTACGTGTGCAAGTGTGTGCAATTGGCGCATGTTGCTAGACGTTGCACGGTCACCACTAAAGCAACAAATTAGGAGCTGTTGGTGTTTTTTGTTCTTATTTTTGCTTATTTTGTTTTAAATTTTTGTTGCACGCGCAAAACGCGCTTGCAACTAAGTAAACTAGTCCATAAGCAATTAAGCTGAGACAGTGAATCACAGCAGCAACAACAACACTAAAGCGCACAACAGCAGCAACATAAGTTGCTAACAAGTGTTGGCGGCCAAGTCAGAGGCAAGCCAAGTTAAGCTGGACAAGGCGTAACGTTGTGTAAATGTGTACATATGTGTATGTATGTACATGTGTTTGCCTCCGACAACCATACTAGCGGACAAAGGTACTTGGTGGGGGTTGGTATGTGGCACCTATGTATGTAGTCGTTGTCGGCAAAATAGGGAAGCTACTTGTTAATACACTTGCGTACATGCCACAGATACATACCATAGTTTTGCGCTGTGTGTTGTTGCTGCTGACATTTTTCTTCTTTGTAGCTTCTTTTGCTTCCACGTTTCCTTATAAAAAATTAAAAGCGAGTCTTTGCCCAGCCGCAAATCGCAGCAAACCTGCGACTTGTTAACTACAACCCAGGGCAAGCGTATGTTGCAAGCAGATGCAGTGCAATTTTTTCATGGCGTCTGTGTCGTGTGTGTGTGTGTGTGTGTGATCACTGCTTGTCTACTACTCGGTGAACTAAGGTAAAAATTATCAGTTGGTAATTTTGTAATTTGCAGGTGGAGTTGTTAGCTGCTTGTAAAGTACATGAGCGCACGCACGCGCACTTCTATACGTATGTGTGCTTGTATGTGCAATATATCGCTTTATTTATATATGTTATATATGTTTGTACTTGTGTACGCATATGTACATGACGTGCGCATGTTGCATGCTTTGCCTTTGTAGCATCACTGGCCGCGCTACAATGTGTTGCCAAAGCAAATAGACGCCCATCCGCCCGCCAGAGTAGCATAGCGCAGTGCTCGCACATTGGCTTAGTGACTACTATCTACTAAAAGCAGCAGCAAAATGAAGAAAAAAGGTATTAATTTAACAAACGAAGTCGCAGTGAATTTCATTGCAACAATATTAGCGCGGCAGCGGTGGTTTGGCATTTGGCGCTTTGGCGTTTAAAATGCCAGTGGCGCTGATTACCCACCCAACATTGCCGTGCTGCGTTCGTTAGCTAGCACTCATACATACGACTACATTTATACATACACACACACACATGGATGCAGAAACTTCTAAGTATATTGTTCGCGAATATACGCATACAAATCACTTGCCTCCAAGGCAGCACATCATACATATTCGCACGGAGCAAATGTATATGTTAACATACAAATTAGCGAGCGTACAGTTGTGAGAAATTGCGTAGCATAACTTGGGTAGAGCCAAATGTAAAATTAGAATTTATGTAAAAGTTATGGTGATTTCGTTTCTTCCAAGAAATGTTGCCCTTCCCCGATGCAAAATGTTTTTGATGTTACACTCAAACCTGTAGAAAGGCATATTTTTGCCTTCTTGTCCTTATCTAGCTTACGCATTTCATAATACTGTCGTTTTAAACCACCATCTGATTTTCAGCGCAACCATCTCCCTGACAAAGCTTCACGGGCAGATAATGTTCCTTAAAAGAGTGTGACATTTTAAGAAACGAAGACACAATTTTCTTACGCTTTGCCTTTAAATTAGAATCGAAAACGATAAGAGAAAGGGGCAATCAAAAGGCAACATCACCACCATTAGTTTGTGTCGACCTTTGCAGAAGGCCAATCACGTCAGTGATCTCCCATTTTTTAAAGTCCCTCCAAGACGAGGTGCTACCCATCTCGACCGGTGTCGGAACGAGCCTTGTAAGTGTTTCGAAGCCGTCTTTAAATTTATTTCTACAGATAGTCAAGCGGACGTGAGGGCCCTATCTAACAGAATGACCAGCTCTCAGCTCCCCGCGAAGAAAAGAAGCCAGAACAATGTATACAGACTACTCTCACGTTCCTGCACTCGCCAAAGAGGAGAAGGGACTTGCAATATGGCGGCTTAAAAACAACAAGGCCATGAAGTCGGCGGCATGCTGCCTGAGCTGTTCAAAGTCGGCGGCGCATGTACCAGCCATTTAGCGGAATTTTGTGTGGTTCCCGAAAATTGGAATTTCCGTGTAATTTGTGCAATTCATAAGAAGAAATATCCCGGCGTCTGCGCCGATTACCGTAGAATAAGCTTCCTTAATAATGCTTATAAGGTCCCATCGATGATATTGTCTGAAATACTGAAGACTTTCGAGAATCAACTAATTGGATCTTATCAGTGTGGCTTCAGACTAGGTTAGTCCAACATTCACCAGATTTCTACAGCATGTCAAATCCTGTAGAACACACTGGATATACAAGTCGACGCACAGTATCTTTTTGTAATTTTATATCCGCTTTTGATAGCATAAAGGGAAGCTTCCTGTAAGGCCACCTCTAAATTCGGGATCCCCGCAAAACTAAAACGGCTATGTAAAGTAACGTTGCGTACAATTTTTAGCACCGTTCCTATCAGCACATAAAAGTCATCGCGTATTGGGACACACGTCACTGGCAGTTATAACTTTGAAGTAGGGAAGGACTTCGTCTACGGATGAAATAGCATAAACACCACCAGTAACGTCAGTCTGGATTTCAGGTGCTTCGTTGGGATAGGTAAGAAAAAAAAAAAAACAGAACTCTCTCTTTATCAAAGCAAACTACGCTGTACAAACCTTTCATAATGTCCGTTCTTCCATATGGCACAGAAAGATTGACGGTGTCGAATAAAGATGAGTAGCTGGTGAGGGCGTAGAACCGTGTTCAAAACCACAGTGTCTATGATAAATGGGCGCCAATGTAGTGCATAGGCATTACCGGCGCCATGGGTGCTATAAGGTTTTGAACGGGTTATAAAAATTTGCTGGATTTAGAAATACATTTGGAAGCAATGTGGTATAAAGTCTTTTCAATGTTTGAAGGCTGGGTAGTTAGCTAAATGTGACACGGGCATCCAATCAAACTCTGTAGTGAATTTCAAGGATGTAAGTTTAGGTTGAATTCCGTTTCAAAATATAACGAGTTTGTACTCATGTGGCGAGGCACTGGCTATTGAATTGGCGACTTGTGGTGTTTTCGGGCGTCCAATTGGATCTGGGCCAATGATAGGGCCAAGCATAGCAATGACGAATCCACAAAATAACTAAGACTTTACTTAAAAGGTGATTACGAAATTCCTTCTTCGAGAAAGAGGGAGGGAACTGCGAGCTCTGCTAGGACTAATTACTGGATGGAACAAATGACATATGGTCACCATGGATATCATCGGTGACAATCAGTGTATCCATTCTTTCCGGTTGAGTATATCATAAAGGAGTGACATGGTGTAGTTTTGGGTTAGAGTTATTGAGAATATATCAGCATCATTCTCTTCCACTCAACAACCAACTAAGGCTCATAAAAGAGTCTCGTAAGTTTGTAGAGGAGTAATGAGATCCCACGCATATTTGTTTCCCCTATTCTCTTAACCCTTTACCTAGTTAGTGCTTGGAAAATGGTTTTGCTTACTTAGTTTTTCATTGTTTTTAAACAATCTGGTAGAGACTGATATTCAAAGCAGTTAAGCAAGCCGCCATAATTAAGTATCCGAAAAACAGAGCCGAAATTGTTTACGTATCAGATCTAAGCGCAACCTAGTGTGATTTGTAATCCTCCTGGTTACGTAGCAGCTGAACTTAAGCGGAAAATATGTATGTATGTATACTCATTTGCGAAATTTTTCTCAAAATTAACGCAAATTCTTAAGGTTGTTTACTTCGCACACATAAAGACCATCAAACTTTTAACATGAAATTTAAAATTATTTTAGTTTAGTTGAAAAGATTTTGAATAAAGCTCAATAATAACTTTTCAAGAATTCCTATTTGAAACCATTGATCCAAAGCCTACCCGGAATATTGTGTGTATGGCTCTGTAATTGTGATATTCTCGTATAAAAGTAGGTTCAATACAATTTTATTGCCCAATAGTGTGCAGACATATTCAGTTCTTTACCTGAACACTTTTTATCCACAAACGGGCAGCTGGTAGTTGATAGTCGCTTTTGCTGCTGCATTACTTTTATTTCGCTCTACAAAGGGGGCGCCTCATTTAGCGGCCGGCAGCTGATTAATTTCAATGCCAGTAGCAGCTAAATGAGGCTACCATTGCCCCATCGCACACAAAAACATTGCAATCGTATGAGTAGTTGGCAAGTAGATCCACACCAACAACAACAATACTGGCAACATGGATTCTTTACATACAAACATACATAGTAACTATACTTAAATGGTAATGGTAAAGGTATTTTTGTGGCGTTTTTAATCAAAAAGAAAGAGGGACGAACTTTTAGTTAATGAGCTGCCTACAGATTAATCAATATTACCTTGGGAATTGAGCGTAAAAAATTTGGTATTTGAAAAATGTTCACTCTCCTGTGTTTTTTATTGGTATCTTGAAGCAATTATCACAAACAGATTTGCAAAATTTAAAGTTTTACCTTTGCAGAACGACGAGCGGAACAATAAATAAAACATTAGTAGTACTTACAGAAAAGGTAATATTTTTCACCAATTCATTAAACGAATTTCAATGGATTTGGCGTTGAAGCACCACACTTAGCCACGAGTGAACGAGTTCCAACGTGGCCGCCGATCCGTACAGGATGAATTTCGAGAAGGCCGTCCAAAAACGGTTGTTGTGCCAAAACTAATCGATGCTATGCGTTAATTGATAATGCAAGATCGTCATGTGACATATCGCGAGATAGAGGCACCCGAGGGAACTAGTGGGACCAGCATACATTCAATATTGCACGAATATTTGGTCGTCAAGAAAAATTTTCCTCATCGGATACCGCACAATTTGACTACTGCCCAAAAAAGGACTCGTGTCGAAAGGAAGAGTGTGCATCGCTGTTGTAACAGATGTTCTTTAGAGTAGAACTTAAACCAGAACTAGGTATTTTCGCGAGTAAATATTTTCTTTGTAGTCCTATGTGACACTATCCAGAATAAGTTTTATTAAACACTTACAAGCGATCGCTGAGGAGCTGTCAGTCCATTATTAATCTAAAATTATAAGCTGACATGTTAAAAAAGGGACATGGTCGAATAACGCGACCATTAATAAAACTCAATGCTAATGTACGTATTCTCGCTTTGGATATAATTTTTTTTTTCGACAGCATAAAACTGTTTGTATGTATGTATGTAGATATGTAAATAGATATGCATTTGTTGATTTGTTACTCGTTATGTTATTTGCTGTTTTTTATTACATTTCATTTCTGCCTCATGCGCAAAAGTAAATGAGTTCGCCTAGACTATAATTAGCATGGTAATTAATGACCAACGCCAGTGCGGCTGTGCCAATGGCCAGCTACTGCGGTCAATGGATAACACAGCCGACGAGCAGAGGAACGTGTTAAACGTGCGATTTAATGGCAAAGCTGCAGGCTTATGTACATACATATACACATACTTACAAAATCAAATGTTTATATTATTGTGCCAATAAAGGGTGTTCCAAATACGTCCTCCTTAAAAAATGAAAGAAAGAGACTATACCCAACACACTACAAGAAATTCGAATGAGGAGTGGATGTATGCATTTCTAACAACTTGCAAGGATGCACAGTGCGGCCGAAAACCGAAAAAAAGTTTCTAGATAGGGCTTTTTCATCATTGAGTTGGCTAAAGGGATCCTCTAGGAAGCAAAAACTGTTCACATCGGGTATCGGGTTGTACCCTACGTCCCCTCTTTATTTTCAGTAATAATGTGGCTTACGCCTACGCACAACATTATTGTAGATTTAAAGGGAAGTAAGGTCTGTGGGTAAAGGAAATTGAAATCGAAAGTAAAATACGTAAAAAATTTTGTGAACATCAACACTATAACAAAATTTTTTAGAAATACAAACATAAAGGTATTTTTTTTGCAAGGTTGCCGTTTATCAAAGGTAGGTTCATATTGAAAATGCGCTAAATCGAACTGTCAAGATCTTGGTTGTAAGAGATTTGGGTCGTTAGAAGAGGTCATCACCAAAACAAATGACTATTTTGAGAAAAATGCATTATTTGAAAAAAGTAACAAACTTTGAAATTAACGTTGGACTAAATGCATTGATCTACAAGTGTGCTATTCTACTTTTTACGAAAACAAAAAAATTCAAAGGTTCAGTGCCTTATCAAACTTGTGGGTCTCTAGGCATCGATCTAAGCCTGTCTGTTTCGATGCGTCTGTCGTCGACCACCCAAAGTAGTCGCTGCAAGATTTAATAGCATGGAATTCGGGTGGAAAAATGTTTTTAACCTATAATTTAAAATGATGATGAAAGATGAGGAAATGTGGTGATTTCAGAAATAGCTATCACCTCTACCATTTTTTCAAATTATTGTTGCTTTTCCACAATAAATTTTCATTAAAAACGAGCTCAATAAAAATTGTTTAATATAATTTAAAATGAAATTAGTTTTGGTGCACCCTGTATCAGATATGTGCATGTAGCTATATACCAATACAAATAGGTACATATCGTCATTTAAGATTGGGTTCATTCCACATTACAGAGCTACATTTGTGTATAAGTTTTTTTTTGTGTTTTTAGCAGATATCTACAAATGTTCTATCCATGTATCATTTTATCATTTCATCAGGTTGTTATTTTCTTCCGTTGCCACTTATTCACTTACGCGCACATTTGGTGTTACTCCGCTATTTTTCTCCATCCATTAACCACTTATTTTCTTTAATTTTTTGAACTGCATCTGCATGTACATATGTATGTATTTCATTTGCTTTTCTATTTAGCATTTCATATTTAAGTAGCTTTTAAACGGCCAGATACTGTATCTATGCGGTTATAAATTGTTTGCCTGGTTCAAGACAATGCCACACATTGTAGTAATTAAGGCAACTGCAATTGAGACAGGAAATATTACTGCAACATACATAGATTCCCATATGTACGCGACCACACATACATATATGTACATATACACACATACGATGAGACATATGTATTTATTTGCATCTGCAACGCCACAATGACTCTGTTTGCTTTTGGCATATTTAGCAAGCGAGTGGCTTAGCAAGTTGTACTTAAGTTCTTTTTACTCGATTCCTGCCATTTTTACATTACTCGCAAACAAGCTACGCTTGAGAGGATTTAACCGCGCTAATGCTTCTCATATCTGCCACGATAGAAGTTGCCACCATCGCTGTGCTCTCCGTTCAATGCATTGTGGCGTTTTTTATAAGCAGCAATTTTTCATTTACATAAACGCTTTAGTTATCATTTTCATTTAATGGCATCATTTCGACTCTAAATTCGCGCAGAAAAAATATGGGAATATGGAAAAATAAATGCTTAAGCGTGTATTAGCCACAAGGGGCATACAAAATTCGGTTACATCTTAGTAATTTCCTGCCGAGCCAGTTGAAGTTGTACTTCACATTCCGTTTGGCCGATTGTTTGTCTGTGAGCTGGCTTGGCTGCTCCGTTGTCACTGGCATCTACTTACTATGTGGAGATTTCGCTTTTTGATTGATGAGAATTTGTGGCTAGCCCAGCGTCTCCCCCATCACCTCCATAGAGCTTAACACAGCAGCAATCATTACAACAGCATTAGCAACCAGAGAGTGATATAAATTTAAGTACGAATATGTAAATTAGATTATAAGTAGGTATGCTTGTGTGCAAATGCATAAGTAGCTGGTGGTGTTAATGAAGACTTTCTGCAAGCATTTCAATTAAATTCAGCCTAACAAGCTCATCTTCATTCTGTTAGGTAATTATCCAAGGAATGAAACCGATTCAAAATAACGTTCCGGTTCGGGTTTCGGTTTTGCCAAGTGTTTCGGTTTCGGTTTTGGTTTCGTTCTACAAAATTTATTTCGGTTTTGGTTTCGGTTTCGTTCCGGTTTCGGTTTTTTACAGAAATTTTGTTGATATTATTTAAATCACAATGTCTTAAACGTTGAGGAAAGAAAATCGAAAATTACAGTTCACTGATAATATCAACACTAGGTTCTTTCCCTAACAATCCGGACCGGATCTGGTAATTAGAGAATAAGAGAAACATTTTCTTTCAAAAATGGAACAAAGTTCAGAAGTACGGAAACGCAAAAACCCACATTTCGTGCCCACAAGTCGAGAAACAGCTGATTCACGTTGTTCTTGTTTTTGTCACTTATACCATGTTCTGACCGACATCGGAAACATGTTTTCGTTGCTAAAACTGGTTTTCGACCTGTTAAACGAAAACCAGTTTTCGCTGAAAACTACTTGAAAACTCACTTTCCACACATTCCAATCGGTGTCTTCACTAGCTTTTTCGATTATTTGTTATTTCGGATTTATTGTTAATTGCCTGGCCAAAGCAAAATAAGAATGAAAGTTAAAGGTTGTAAATGAAAAGAAAATGAAGGAAAAATGTTTTGGTTGTCGGTCAGAACATGGTATTAAATGCAAACACTTGGAAATTGAATTTTGGTTTCACAAATTTGATTTTAAGTACATAGATTGAAAATAAATCAACAGGCCATTCACTTTTCCTTAAAAGCACCAAGTAAATGCAGGCAACATGTAAACACAATACAGCTGATATGCACTTTGACACTTTATCCATTTTTACTCGGAGAAAATTTCGGGCTGTTTCGGGCAGGAAGAAGAATACACTTACGATCGAATACGCTCGAATTTTCGCTCTCTATTACCCATTTTGTGGAGTACAGGCATGATTTCTGGGCTATTTTGGACACACGCGAGATCTCGCATTGCGTACGGGAAAGAAACTACTTAAATATAATTAATCGATTATCGATTCACAACAACAAAGTCATCAGCAGATTTTTGCGAAAAGTTACCTTGCCATACTTATTTACTACTTAACAAGAATTTTAGCAAAATGTTGCTGATTTTGGTTAAATAAATCATTTATTTCAAAGAAATTTTTATTTATTATTTTTGTAAATTTCTGGAAACCGATTGAAACCTGTGATTGAAATGGTTTCGGTATCGTTCCTTCTCAGGTCAAGATAACGGTTACGGTTTCGGTTTCGGTTTTGAAAAACGAAACGGTTTTAAACGGTTACGGTTTCGGTTTGGGTTTCGGTTTCATTCCTTGTAATTATCAACGCCAAATGGGTGAATGACTACTGAGGAAATGGGGAAAAATATGAGAATACGTATGGATGTTTACATATAACGGGTGATTTCTTAAGAGCTTGATAACTTTTTTTAAAAAAAAAACGCATAAAATTTGC
>NW_023458559.1:78567956-78587321 GCF_013731165.1 Rhagoletis pomonella | reverse complement strand
AATGCATGAAAATCCTAACCTCAAAAAAATCACCCGTTACTTATGTAAATACACTTGCAAAGTATTTTTCTTTTGTTTATTTATTTAAACAAATATCTTACATATCATTTCGTTAGACATAAAAAGATTAAAATTCTTGCAATCTCTTAACGAAATCTGCTTCGTAATTACGAAAGCACTACGCTGGATTTTCATTTTAGAGATTAGGTTAGCGCGAAGAAAACCATGCCAAAAAAAGCGCAGTAAACACGGAAAGGGCTTAACAAAATCGACTACCTTGGACCACATTTACATACTACGTACCACAGATCCTTGTTTCGTTTTCAAAACCTTTTTTTCAGTATCGAATTTGCCGAACACCATAAATTAAGTTTTGAGTACCCTGCAGTGAAAAGCTGAACTAGTATTCACAAACTCCAGTTCACAACCTATTATTTCAGTCATACCAGTTAGTTATGAACTATAATTATACCAGTTATTCACAGTGAAAGGCCCAACCAGTCAATAAAAATACCAGTTTATTTAGTAGTATCTGCTAAAGAGGCGGCCTACCATTTCGACGATTTCGAACAACTTGTGCGATCAGCGACATTTGCCTTTTTAATTCATGTTAATTGAAGGCAAACTATATAAAATTCAAATAAGCTAAGTATATCTATTCTTGTGCAAATAATAATTTTTTTTTGGGAAGGTTCTGTAATTGTCGTATCTTGTTATCAATAAAGGGAGAAGAAAATTGGAATTAATTGTGAAAATTGTAAAAAAGGGGCAAAAACTTCGCAATTTACTCGCAATTTTTGAGGGTGTACATACAAGATTATACATAGACCATCTCGCTCGTTCGCGCCAATGCCCCGACGGACGAAAAGGATGAGGAGTGCAAGGACCTTGATGAGCGATTGGAGCGCACATATGAGTGCTGCCGCCGACACAATATAAAAGTCGTCCTTGGCGATTTAAATGCCAAGGTGGCCAAGGAAGAGGCCAGAAGAGAAGAGACCTTTGGCGCCACTGTTGGACACCAAACAACCGCTAACGAAATACTTGAAAGAACCTTGGGAAGGCTACTTGCCTGGGCTTCGCGAAGCGGACTGCCAAACCTTTACTAAAGCCAGCTGTTACGCAGTGATTTTTTACTTCACTCAATAAATATTACCCTTTTCTCGTAGGGATACATATCGTCACCTAAGGGTGAAAAGGTGCCAAGCCCATTTTTTGAAATTATTCAGGAGAGACTAAAAATCGGCGTAGCGTCGTACTACCTGCCATTCTGCATTAAAAACTTTATTTCGAAGAAAATGGACTTAGCCCCTTTTCACCATTAGGTAGGGATCAATATATCAATAAATGAAATCCCAGACCTTTCATCCAAAATGTATTGATAACTTGAGAGGTTGCTGCTGCTATAAACAGATAATAAAGCGTTTGGAATAAGCCTTTTAAAGCGTTAGTATTTGCCTTTCACTTTAGAGATTAATTAATCAACAATAAAAAGAGACAGTAGCAGGTATTTATGGAAATCGAAAAAAGCAGCTAGTAGCAGCTTGAAGCCAAAAACAGTAGCCAACTGTGAATGGCCTACCAGGTAGGCAGCAATATTTGGCCCATCTAATTAAGGTACGATATAAATTATATCTTGCTATTGTTTCCGTTAATGCTGCTCACCCGCATTTTCGCTAACTTCGGCAGATCCACGCTGCGCCCACACACCAAGCGCGCTACACGATTATTCAATTAATAAATATTTAAATATAATGAAAATTAATTTAGCATAACAAAATGCGAGTGCAGACAATAAACATAATGAGCGAATGAGTGCATGAAAAAAAAGATAATATTAATTAATTTGTTTTTAGAAAAACACTGGAGCAGAAAAGTTTGGGAACAAAAGGGAAAAATAAAATTAAAAAATTTTAGCTGTTATGATTAATTTTAGTGCAGCCATTTAAACAGCGGAAAATGAGATAAAAATGTGGAGAAACAGAATAAAAATTAAATAAATTAAAATGAAAGTAAAACAGAAACGGGCTTTACGTACACCCATAAACACATGTGCATTAGGGTGCCTTACCGTAGAGTAGTTGTGGTTTCAAAAATCTAAATATTTTGATTCCGTGGATAAAATTTTTGAAAATTGTATGTAGACCTTTTAGCTTAAACTTGTCTACCATCTGAGGAGATTGTTTAGAATTTTTTTTTGTGAACTAATTTTATTTGTAAACAAATCGACTTTTTAATTTTTTTAATAAGTGAATCTTATTATTTTCCGAAATATTTTGGCAGAATTCTTAAAGTACAATACATTTTTTTAATACCGTTGGAAAAATAGCACCCATGTTTTTGTATGGAGAGTGATGCACCCTAATGTTCATATATACCAAAAGAAACATATACTGCCGACCATTTTGATATATTTTTCACTACAATTCACTTAAAAAGCAACAACGCAGCGGGGGTGTGAGTTGAAAGTGACTACACCGCTGCAAAGCCAAATGTTGTTGTACGGAGCTAGCAAGAGGGGTTAGTTGTATGCTGGCCCGGACCGGCTGTGGCGGAAGTGCGTGCGCGTTAAATTACTTGGTAATACATTTACGGGCATTGTTGCTGTTATTATTATTATTATTGTTATTGTATTTTTTTGTTAAGCCAATGGACGTGTACTTGTTCAATTTTTCCACCTGCGCGCTACAACAACATCACTACGAACACACTTTTGCACTTGCCGCCTCCCTCTCATACGCAGCCTATCGTACGCCCGTATTAATGGAGTTGTAAGGAGACAATAGCACATTATACAAAAATTTTCACGTTGATAAATACCCGAGCATACAGAGATATGGACGCGAACATTAAAGCTTATGATTTCGCTGAACTCAGTTGTTTATGTTATTTTCGTTAATTGGATAAACAGAAATTAGCATGCAATAAAGATGTAAATTAAGCGCGTTTCGTTGATAGTGCGTACAATAAAGAAGTGTTGCAAATATGTATTAAAATACGAATGTTCCATTTTTAATGCGAACGTATTTAGCGCAGGCCCAAATATAGAATGCATAAACACAAGTTAGGAGTAGTTTGAGTCACTTGGTTACTACTCCTTTAAGGCGTTATAACAAAATGGAGTGTTAACAAAAACCAACAACCATTACACAGTCGATAGAGGGAGCTTTAATATGTACTTACATAAAGGCTTCACTGTGGGTGCCTTTTTCGACGCCGAGCAGGCATTTAATCACGCCTTTCCTAGGAAAAACATCAGCTCCCTATCTAAGCTTGTGGTCGAAATCGACTTAATAAACCCAGTGTTTATGTAATTAGGGACGCCACAGGTTAACGATATCTTTCTGCTTATTGGAATTGGGGTCGTAAAAAGAGCAAGAGGAGCTCAGGTGGCTTCTGGATATCCCTTGTCCTCTGATCTACGCCAACGCGTTTTTTTTATAGAGTCAAGTACTTGTGCCTTACTCCAAAGAAGCTGTCATGGATGCTATTCCTAAGACAGCTTTCAAGCTCTAAGAGGTCGTAGTGAAGATAATCTTTTAATCGATTTTCAGTACAAAGTCTTGAGCTTGAGCTTACTCTATGAGTGCAAAAATTGAGTCTGAGCTTAAGCTCTCTTTGTATGAATGAGGCCTATGGCCTCGAGTCGCTCTCATTGGACTCAGTGGGGTATTTAGGACCACTATGGGCATGTTCAAAATAGTGACCGCCAACGTCGTTGACAAAACTGCAGCAAGTTGAAAGGCGACATTGGAGAACTTTCACACTGGTAGAGCGAATTCTTGACGGAATGGTCACAGTAATGTTTTTGACGGATGTAGATGACTTAAGAAAGCTATTGATTTGCCGCAAACTTGTCCAGATTAACCGATCGCTCTCTCAATCAGTTAGGTCAGGCGCGCCTCCTAGCTCCGCTATTTATAAGGATAGAGCTTCCCTTCACATACTATTCACAACTAAAAGTAACACCTACCTCTCATGTTCTTCCTTATTCTCTTCCCTACGTTAAACAGCTTCCTTTTCATTTTGATTTATCCTATCTTGGTAGTACGTCTTATTACTCAAAAATACAGATCTAGTGCTCAAAAATAGGTGTGGGAAAATGGATTGCTCCCAGCAAAAACTATGCCGGGCCGCGACAAGGCCACCGCTGCTCAGCTAATGTGGGCCCTAGTTACGACAGTAAATCGTCTAATGGGCATAGTAACTTGTGTAATATCTCCGATTAGGAGTTAGCAGTTTTTGGCTACTGCTCATCCACAAGCTGAAAAGAAGGTAACGAAGAAATAGTAGAAGCCGCCACGATACCCAAATCTCTAGAAATGGATGGAATGGGGAACCGAAACTTGTTTAGTTTTATCAGGAATAAAAAAATAATTTATATTTTTTTAATAAAATTCAGAAAATACCAAAAATAATGCGCCACATTCCCAGCGCATGTAAATAAACAAATTGCCACAAAAAAGTCTTACGCACAACTATATGAGTATGTATGTACATATCTCCAAATTAGTAGACCAATATTCGAATCCTCTTTACCTTTAAGCCTTTCATAACTTTGCTGCTAATTTTATAGCTTTCAGCAATGTTTAGTTATTTGCTGTCATAAAATAATCATAAGAGAAATATATATTCCGCCCACCGTATGCAAGATATTTCCAACTCCTTCCATTAGTAGTTATAAAAGAAGAAAAAATAATATCTTAACAGATACGTACATTCGTATGAATTGGCTTCAAAGGATAGTTGGACAGAGTACATTTTTCACTGGCTGCCGGCACAGTGATCCATCGGCGGGCAATTGTTGGGCCGTACGTCAGTCAGCCACTGAAAAGCAAATATGCGGTGTTGGATATTAGTTCCCTACGTTGTTGATCTATTCGTTTGTGGCTTTATCTGTTGCGTTATTCTTACGAATGCTCCACTCCATGCTTTGCTGTTAAATTATTTTTCGATTTTTATCAACGTAATTACATGTTTGTGTTGCAAAGGCAAGCAAGGGTAATAATTCCTCGGACGTGCAACGAGAGTGTGGAATTCTCGCCACACACACACACACACACACACACATAACGATTTAGCTGACTGCATGAAGAGTGAGAGTGAATCGCATTGCCGCTGGACGTTGGTCGTCACTGGCGAACTTGTTAAATTTATAAGTATAGTGATGAAAAGCAGAAAGTAGCGATTAGAGATTTATTTTTATACTCCCATTTTATACTCGTACATACACACGTGCATACATATGTATATACTGTAAAATGGCTTTGCAGATTTTTCTATCGTTTTTTTTTGTGCTAGCTGAGCTCTGTGGCCCTCTATAGTCGAACTGAAGGCATTTCAGTATTAAATGTTAAAGCTGAGGATTTTTAACTGAACGATTTTTTATATATGTAGATGGTTAATTACAGAATTCTTTATTTTATTTTAGTACTAATAAAATTTAAAGAAACCTATTATTCTAACATTCTAGATGTACCTGGAGGACCCAATAATTGATAATTGACACGGAAAACTGACGCACCAAAGGAAATGATTTACTAAAATCGCATATTTGTAATAAAGTCTTCGATTAAAATACGTATAATGTGTAAGCTTATATGAGGGAGATAACGAGTAGATATTTACCCAAATCCTACTACTGGATCTTCAAGATACCATATACATACGGTGACCATATTTATGAGAGCCGAATACGGGACAAAAAATAATTTTGCAAATTTTTTCCACACTGTTTTCCCTGAAACAGTATCCTTATAGTAACATCAAAAATTTTGTAGGATAATTTTCTCGAGATTTTTATCCGTAAAATTTGTTAAAAAAATTCGTTAAATTTTAGTATAATAAAGTGCAATTTTAGGTCGGTAAGGCTTGCCACTAATTTTTGGCATTTTTTTTTTAATTTGCATCTTTTTCATACAACGTATGTATGTTCGACCATTTTTTTGAAAGAGAAGCAAATGAGCAGCACTTTCAACTCGCACTTTATTATACTAAATTTTAATGAGTTACAAAACTGCAAACCAAATTTTTTTCTAAAGATTCTAATTAAAAAGTTTGAAATTTTGGTGAAATATTGCAGAATTAATTTTTATAGTTTTTTGCACAAAGTTGGAAATTTGATATTACATGGTTTTTGTTAGGAACAGAGCTTTACTTTCATAAAATAAATAATAATCATTAAATAAATTAAAGAAAAATAGCCAAAAATGCCGAGTCCTAATTTATATTTTTGGCACTGTATGTATTCCTCGATTCGAATCACAGGCATTCATATTAGAAAATAATAAATGTTTATAAAGAAAATTACGATTATATACCACCATCACTTAAAACTCGTTCATAGGCATGCCATTTTAATGAGCTGTTATGGCGTAGAACCCCGAATACGGGACAAATACAGGACATTAAAAGAAATACAGAACATTTGGCGTCCCGTATAAAATAAATAAATTACCAAGACAATGGGTCAAAAAAGAGGACTGTCCCGTATAATACAGGACGGATGGCCACCGTACATATACATGATGTCCAGCTTTCTGGCGTTAGTACCAACCAGCACAGCTATTACTTAGGCCCACAACCTCGGGCATGGATTTTTGTCACAGCAAGCGTGTTCTTTTGAAATTGTGGTTAAACATTTCCTGGTAATTTTAATTATACAACTGTAGGACTTCCAACAAAATATTTAGGAAAAATATTAAGATTCACATGAGCTTGACCGATTTGAAGATACCTTCAAATATCTCACCATTTCGATTCCGTCGATAACATTTTTAAACATTTAAATTCTTCTATCATTTGAGTTGATTACCAATCCAATGATAGTCCAGCTCACGTAAATTATAATATTTTTCCGAAATATTTCAGCGCAAGTCTAAAAAAATATAAACAATTTTGTAATTCCGATGGAAAAAGAGTACCAATTTTTTTGTACATAGTTCCAGTAGGGATGGTACTAAAAACAGGACTGAGTAGAACCCTCCTCGGCTAACGTCTCAGCTACCTCATTTTCGGAAATGTTGAGTTCTTCCGGGACCCGACTAAACCCAGCTCCAGCTGACTACTCTATTCCAAGCAGTTTCACTCTCCTCAATCAATTTCAAGTTTGTTGGAAATGGCATCACATCCATAATGGCTGTCCGGCTGCCCGAGAAAATCGTGACGGTGCCGTAGCTACTACACTTCAAAAATACCATTAATTCACCTTGACTTTATGGGCACTTATAGTCATTTAATGACTAATGGTCTCGAACGTCCATTTTTGGTAAAAAAAGCGGTTTGACGGTTCGAAAAATAGCAAATTTCAAAAAAAAAATATTTATAAACATAATAAGTTAGTAGTAGTTTTTTGCGGAGCGAGAAGCCACGTATTAATGGAAATCCAATTCGTCTGATGGATTCTACCACATGTCGATGGATTGAGTAGAAAGTGGTGAAAAAATAGTAAATAAAAAAACTAGCGAAGAACATGGCGAACGATTGCGCCAGTCAATAGCCACTATGAAGAAGCTGTATGATAGGAAATCAAACCTCCACATGCTTGCTGACTATATCAGGACCTTGAAAAGCGATGATAATGCCATCCACAAAAAAAAATGTTTTTGGCTTTCTTTATAGAACGCGGAGAGTGTTAAGAGACAAAAGAAAAGAATATTGATTTTTATACCTTTCATGAGCATGAAATGGTATTATAACTTTGGTCCGATGTTTGTAAGTACCAGAACAAAAAGAGATAGACCCATTAAAATGTATACTTATATGATCAGAACGTCGAGCTGAGTTGATTTAACCATGTCCGTCTGTCCGTCTGTCCGTCTGTTTGTATGCAATCTAGTCTCTCAGTTTTCGAGATATCCGTATCAAATTTGGTATGTGGGTGTATTTTTATAATGTATTAATCATTTGTCGGAACCGGAGGAATCGGACCACTATAACATATAGCTCCCATACAACTGATTGTTCAGATATGAGATTTTTCGTTATAACTTCTCCATTTATGCAGCTACGAACATGAAATTTTGCAGTACTTGCACCCATTATCAACAGAATACTTACAGTGAAAATTACAAAGATCGGGTCACTATAACCTATAGCCCCCATACAACTGATTGTTCAGATATAAAATTTTTCGTTATAACTCCACCATTTATATCGCTAGGAACATGAAATTCCGCACTGTTTTCAATAATTATCAACAGAAAACTTACAGTGAAAATTAAAAAGATCGGGTAACTATAACCTATAGCTCCCATACAACTGATTGTTCAGATATGAGATTTTTCGTTATAATTCATCCATTTATGTAGCTAGGACCATGAAATTTCGCGCTGTTTTCACTCATTATCAACAGAAGACTTACAGTGAAAATAACAAAGATCGGGTCACTATAACCTGCAGACCCCATACAACTGATTGTTCAGATATGAGGTCTTTTATCATAACTCCTCCATTTACGCAGCTAGGAACATGAAATTTCGCACCACTTTCACTCATTATTTACAGAATACTTACAGTGAATATAACAAGGATCGGATGACTACAACATATATCTTCCATACATCTGATTGTTCAGATATGGGATTTTACGGTAAAACTCCTTTATTTGAACAGCTAAAACCGATAAATTTCGTAAGATATTTTGTAAATAATAATACAAAGTCTACTGAGAAAATCATCAAAATCTATGCTGTATAAGCTTTATCTCCTATAGCACTGATTGTTCAGATACCAGTTTTTGCCATATATCTCCTTTATGTAGGAAACTAAACCCAATAAATTGTGTTACCGGTTTACATACCGATCACATAGCGGTGAAAATCACTTAGATTGGTGTCATATAAAGTATATCTTCCATACCTCTGATTGTTTAGATGCGATTTTTTATATAAGTATGTAACTCCTCTATCGATGTATGCAGATGTATTCAAAAGCAGTAATCTGTCAAAGTAAAATTTGCAGATGTTCATGAAAGGTATGAAGCCTTCGGCATAGCCGAAGACAGCGCTGCTCTTACTTGTTTAATGTTGATTTGTTCGTGAAATCACTTTATTACAAGCTTTTATTTTTAAAATAAATTCATAGATTGAGATTGGAGTTCTTAAACTAAGCAGTGACCGCCAATATGGAATTTTTTCGTAGATAAATGCTTTTTTTCGTTTTTGCTATTCATGGCCTTATGTGTTCTAAAAATTTTATTGAGATTGAGGCCGTTTTTAATGCAATTTTTCATATATCATATTTGTCACAAAACCATGAATTTGATCTGGAACTAAAATAAGATGTATGCAATTTTTTATAAAAAAAAACCCCCAATCGCAATTGTTTCCGTTACGCCGATTTCCATTCGAATAAAAAACGCCGCTACTCAGTAATTAGATGCGCCAATAGAAATATTGTGACAGTACGTTTGACATAGAAACAATAAAATTACCATGGCAGTCGCAGGAAGGTGGGGTGCAATGCGCTGTCACAGTCATAAAATCTATAGTTTAGTGTGTGAAATATGGCACACACGCTGAGATTTCATGGCGATTCGCCAGCGTTTAATTACGCAGGCGTTACCAACTGAATGCTATTTATCACGTTTGCAAACAATGACGCACACGCAGTACAAATACAAATACAAATATGCGAATCTTTAGACAAATGCATTTGTGTATGCATTTAGAAATCAAAAGTGCGGGAAACTCGCTGCAATTTTGGAAAATTTCGATTTCTATGCTTTGGCGAATCTCAGGGGTATGCGAATAAGAGAAGAAGCGTATGTGATTGTATGCAAGCGGAATTTGGCTCCCTCAGTGTTAATTGCACAGCATCCATGCATACATACATATATTTATCTATGGATGCCAATGTTAGCGCAAACGTAGGGGTGCATATAAAACCGCATTGGAAAGGGAAAGTTGCAGATGTTATTGTCCCGTTGCAGGCATACATTTTCTTACTTCACTATTAAATAATGCTTGTGCTTGAGAAAAGTTACACAGAGGGTGCTTCGGAGGAGGGTTGCTCCCGGCGTCAGAAATGCGCCCGCCGCAGCAGTCTGCATTCACTTTTTGATTTTATTTCATTTTTCTCATAAAATATTTTAGCAATGCTAATTATTATGCGAAGCGGTACATTGAGATTTATTTGGCTTGAGTGCACTCTTGCATACATACTTACATAAATATTTATATAGGAGTACCCTCTACTAAGTGCTGCGAAAGAGGGCGTTGTTGCTACATGCCACATAGCTTTCACTTTCGAGTTGAAAATTTGCAGAGGGTAGTAAAGTTGGTTGCTAAACGAAGAATTATTCGACTGAATATTAAAAAAAAAAAAAACAATTGTTTATGCAGCACTTGAATGTAATTAGAAATCGCGATGCTACTTCCCCATGTTCGGATGTTAGGAATAACAGCATCGTTTGCCCATTTGCTAATAAGTTCTATTTATATATCAGAAGCATTGTGTCGATGCTGCAGCATAATGCCCAGCATTGACTTGAATTTCGAACCAGAGGTCAAAGTAATCATCTATGTGCTGACATTTGAGAACGCAAATATTGACGTAACTAAAATAACTAAAGCAGACTAATTCCTTTCCCTTTAAAAATATGCATCTGTTTTGATTAGTGTTGTAACTTTCAAATTATTTCGAGTTCAAAAGTCCCTCTTTACCTGGTCAGTCTGGCTATATAAGAGCCTATAGTTTCTCTGCCGCTTCCGGCGTGTTACACCAGATTTTTAGAAAAAAATTAATTTTTTGTGATTTTTTTTAAAGGTCTCTGGAGGAATAAAAATGATATGAAAGATTATTATTAAGACCAAAATTTTCCAATTTAGGTGCAGTGCCTCCTGCTCGTATATTTTTCAATTTTCTGCAGATTAAATCAAACTGTGACTAGGAGAGAAATTTCTCATTTTCAGTAAAGGTTGAAACACACAGTTTTTGCAAAAAACAGCAGGTTAGCCATTCTACTCTCCCACTTGCAGAAAATGCTGCCTACACAGCCACGATACGTTCGGGCGTAATGCGAGCTATCTGAGATCGATATAGGGAGCAGTGTTTCCAGATTTTATTTTTACAAAATTTTATATTCTTTAATTTTATTAAACAGAAATAACAAAAATCGATCAATTCAAAACAAACTAACATAACAGTTTACATTAAACATAACTAAAAAAATTTGATTTTATAAACTTACACATTTAAATACATATTTTTTTCAAATGAAATTCAGTTTCATTATATTTCGTGGCGACTTTAATGCAAAGTACAGTTGACATCATTTGTTTCAAATGAGGAAGGGGTGCTCCCTCATCCACCCTTTCATCTTTACTTAAAAAACCGTCATAGAAACTTGAATTTATTCGCTCAAATCGGAAATTTGGAAAAAGGCTTTAATTTTTGCTTGGAGGTAATTTAAACAATTGCTAAAACTGTAATTTACAATTAAAACTGTGAATCAGGCAACATTGATAGAGGTAAAAGGAGACGTAATTTCCTTATAAAAAGAGAAACTATGCCGAAATAAGTGACTTCGATGAGCTTTAAATACTGGTCCACAAGAAAAACTTCTGAAAATTTACAGCTGGTTTCAAGACCAGGGTGAACTCTTGTAAGAACAACCATGGCGACTAGAGGTTTACGCCGACAGGCTTTGCGGCGGCGGCGTGTTCAACTTCAAAAAGAATCGGCGGCGGCGGCGACGCCGGCGCGTCTGGAAACGCCGGCGCTACTGCCCATAAGGTAGAGTCCAAAGAGCCATGAGGCTTCTAATCTCATCATGTCATCAGATTATAATTCTATTTAATTCATTCATTGAATTCAAATGTTGAGTGACTGCTGCTGATGGATGGGCGAACAGAAGAAAGTCTATATAGTATATACATTAGGTTTCCCATTGAAAATGATTTTTTTTGAAAATTTAAAGACCCTACCCCCTAATTTGATTCGTTTTTATGAGAAATATTATTGCCTATTTTTATAGATTTTTTAAAGGCCATTTAGAGGTCGCGGCCTGTCGATTTAGGTCAGAAAATACGATTTTCTAGATTCATGAGTTTTTGAGAGACTATTTTTGCTTGAATTTCAATGAATTTTTTAAATTTTGACCATCGATAATTTCCACAATTTGAAAATATGTAGTACTAAGGTACAAAAAAACGATTTTCGATGGGCACCCTAATATACATACATCTCTATGTACTCTAAAAATGCGTATGTACTATTTCAATTTAAAAAAATAAAAAAAATTAAAGGTTAAGTTATTGGGGTAATTTATGTCGCTATCAATAAAGTTTTGCAATAAGCTTTCAACCGTTATGTTAAATTACGGAGTTCTTACGAATTTTTGCGGGTTATATATTGAAAATAAGGTTGGCCCACTTTTTTCCAAAAGTTTAACCCATCAACTCCCACCACAACGGGCCTTTTTGACCCACTGTTTGAAAAATGGCTTATAAATAGTTAAATTTCCAATAATATATTAAGTGCCAAATTTTTCTAAGGAGAACAGAATGTAATGCAAAATAATAGTAATTTTTACCAAAAAGGGGGACTTCAACTCTGTGTAGAAAATATTGCTATGCGCGGGAGCAAAACCTTCCTGGGGTTTGACCACTACTTAGGAAAAAAACTTTTCTACCCTATTCGACCCTAATTTAACTGTAATAAACGCTGTCGATCGAAAAACATGTTACCTATATATTTTTCTGAGTTACGCTTTTTTTTAAATGTTCAGTGGCCCAAATTATGACAAAAAAACATGTTTTAAAAATGTAATTTTCATTTCGTAAAATAGTGCTTTTATACGAGTAGTATTTAGTTCCTTCAAACGATGTATTTCAATGTGCATACAACATGAAAATTTTGTACAAAATTCCATAGGCGCCGAACGCCGCCGCCGCCGCCGCCGCGCCGATATTTTCGTAACTCGGCGGCGGCGCGTGAGAAATGACAAAAAACGGCGGCGGCGGCGGCGTGGCCCGGCGGCGTATACCTCTAATGGCGACCTAGTAACCGATATCCAGAATATATTTGGAGTTTGTGGAGAAGAATTTTCCACGCTGTTGAATGGTAACCAGGAACCATAATGGCTATCATTTTTAGAATAAAAATCATAATTTAGCAGTTAAAATTTTATCTTAATTTTTCCGATCAAAATTAATCGTTACTCTATGAAATTTATTTTTTCGATCAAGAATAATCGTTATATTTAGACTTTTACGACTAGAATTTAAGTTAGCTCTGCCCAATCCATAAGAAAAGTTACTCCACCATAAGCACAAACTAGCGCGCATTGTATCAGCTTTTTAAAACTTGCGTTGAATGTCTTCCAGTCAGTCAGTTCCATCAGAATTGTGGAGGAGCTTTCCGAGCCGTTTAATACCAAACCAGTTTTCAGACAGGTAGACTCTTTCCAATGTATATCTCTAGCAACCTAGTTATAATTGCGCTTTTGACATCGTGCGTACTTACATAGCTACGGACGGTAGGTTAAGAGAAGAGCCGAAGACTAATATGAGTAGAGAGTTGTGGGAGTTTTCTAGAGCATTTGGAGGCGTGGAGGATAACGCTCTCTTGGTAAGCAGGCATGTCGCCCTTCGGATTTTAGCGAGTTTAGATTTAGCAAGCGCCGTAACCAGTGATGTCCAATACAGAATAGGATAGGTGCATATAGGGTGCTGCGTGTACTCAGTTACTTATTTTACTTCAATATCTGCGAGAAAGTAGTAAAATCAACTGAGTATATTATTTTTTATTATTGAGACTTAGCCAGAGGCGGCAGCATTCAGCTGGTGAGTTTCGTTTTTTTTTCACCAAAAAAGCAAAAAAAAAAAAAAACGTTCTCCTAACGAAGTGAAAATGTGAAACATGAGTCTGCAACAACAATATACAGCACTCAAACTATGTACTTATTTATGTATCGAAAATATGCAATTAAGTTTTGTTATACTTTTTTTCGCAGAAATTTCTGTGCCTTTGCCCTTGCTCAAAGCATGCGCAAATCGATGTAGTAGCCTCCTCTGGAGAGTCATAAAATATGTATTATATTACCAACGCTCATTTGTCAAGTAATTTTTCAATATGCCCATTATGTTTTCATCAAAAGTTGCTGGCGAAATGTGAAGGTGTGTAAGCGGACCGAAGAGCTATCGGCAGCAGCAGCCCAAAGTGGCATCTGGGCTGGCCAACAACATGGTAGCCAGTCTACTTACTAACGAGTAGGCCCCAATGCGACGTAGCTACGTGTAGGGCCCAGGTAAGCGTGTAATGGAAGTTGTGTGAGAGGAGCGTGGCGGTAGCCCACAAAAGAATGCTGTAAAACCTGAAGGACCTTAACAAGGCACGTCAAAAGGCAGGCAAGCGGCGGTTGAGTCAAGGCAAAAAGCTGCGCAGCTGTTTTGGAAAGCAGTAGCATTAACAATAACTGTAGCTACGAATGCTGATGTTGTAAGTATGTACATATGTGAGCATGTAGGGGAAGTCGCGGTAGCAGCAACATCATTACAATTACAGTATGTTGCTTGTCTGCGCTGGCAACAACAGCGTGCAATAAACAAGCAACAACGTCGTGCTAGCTACTGGCGGCTACAACAGCGTGGCAACGGCAATATTGGTGGCTACGAGTTTGTGCGCCGGCATAGTCGCCAGCATAGCAATTTGTGCGAAAGGCTAAAGTAATCATCGAAGACAACGATGACTGCGGTGCAACGCATATCCTTTTGTTGCGATTATTAATTTTTCAAAATATTGATGTAAGCGACGCAATGGTCGAAGTGGAAAAATTACTGGTGCTGCAGCGACATTAGAGCGTGGAGTTACGCATGCGGTCGTTGCAACGCGTTGGTTCTAAGTAAGCAACAATATAAGCGTGTATATTTGTTGGGATGTACTCCTATTTATAAAAATATATATGTACCACCATGGGCGTAGCCAGGAAGGGGCAGGGGGTGCAACATACATACATACATACATATTAGGGTGCTTTTTTCGCGACTGTTTATTTATTATTATTTTTTCACTCCAACCTCGAAATTTTGTGCCAAATGCCTTAAAAAAAATTCCATGAAAACGTGAGCCCTTAATATTTATTAATAGTATGCGCTCGACCAAGGCGTGCAAAGATTTCCCGTTTAAAATACTTAGATTTTTTTCCTCGAAATTCTAAAGCTCAGAGGCATTTTATGGTATAATCTTGGTCCATGATAGGGTTTCTTCAGTATGGCAAGATGTATAAAAAAATGTGAATAATGACAAACTTGTACGAAATTCAATTTACCCGAGTCTCGTAAATAAAGTTTGACTGTACTTAATATACCAGCATTCTTTTTATCATTTTAAAATAGCCCCCAACTCCCCTTTGCGGCCGCTTATTCTGGAGTAATTGTAGGTGGCTTCCGAAATATTACACCAGTAGAATTATATGGAAAATTTCTTACATTTTAAATGTAACTTAACCATAGAGAGTCCCTACATTCGGACCGGAAAATGTCCTGGAAACTCTGCCAAATAATCTATGAAAACTATGTTATACTACTCCTCTAGTTACTCTATGAATGTTACAAATTCTCCAGAATAATTCCATAAATGAACGACTGGGAAGGTGCTACGAGCTTAGACTCCGGGTCAACGGTTGTATGTATATACAGATGGTTCCAAGCTAAGCGAAAAACTAGGCAGCTGGGTGTCAAGTAACTCGCAGTAAACCCCAATATTCGCTTACCGGACAACTGTACGCTAAAATGGAGGCCGCTCGGTGGATCATAACTTCGCTCCTATATTCTGACAGCCGGGCTGCTACAATTTTTTTTTTATTCAACGGAATAACGTAAACCTGCTGGCATTTAAATGATCTTTTATGTTGGTCATTGGACCTAGGGACATCCCTGGAAACTGCATGGCCAAAGCGTTGGCAAGGTAAGTGAAGGAAATATCTGTGGGCAATTTCGTCCAGTACAAGGGCATACCTCTAACCTCCTGGCAGACCCAGCCGTTGGCCGACAGCTGATGAAAAATTATCTTAAGCTCTCACTTGGGACCGCTCCTCACTCAGGCTAGTAATCGAGTAATAAATGGACATTGTCTTATTGGCACTCATGAAATGCTGTTGGGATATCCAACCAACGAGGTTTGATGCAGCTGCATAGAAGAAAAATAAGTGGAGAGCATTCAATAATACTCTGCCAAAAACCAGTAGCCATCGACGTTGTAGCCGATTTAAGAAATTGTAAAATTCTTATTCAATTTCAAAGTGTCTTCTTTAACAATACTGTATCAATTTCATTCTTGACCTTAACGATTTTTTTCTTCTTGATTGACGTAACCGGCTAAGCCATTCTAGCGGAGCCCAACAAAGCAAGCAATTTTTTTTTTTGGTGCAAACTGATTCCAATTGAAAGAGTGAAGCCAAGTCCTTCTTTCGCCGACTGGCTTTTCCGGTGCATCTATTATAAGTATCGTTATCATTGGTGAATACTTACAGCCAGCAAATGTATGCTATTGTAAAAAATGCTATCAGAGTGGTTGAGTTCTACCGGTTTACTATCTTACTCGGAAACTTCATTCGGTATCAAATGGCTCGGAGAGGTCTGACGAAAGTGATAGCATTGCTCTACGTCATTTTACGTAAACGTATAAGATATTTTGTGCTGTCCATAATAGACGGTCTAAACTTTAGACTCTAAAGCCACTGTGATAAGGCCCAATAAGTACTTTGACGGTTGGCTAGAGCCTTTCACGCAACACGCTTGTTGAGACCTTGTACGCCGTATTAAGGAGACTGATCCCACGGTAGTTTCCGATTATGGCAGGGTTACCCTTCTTGTAGATTGCATTTCTAGCGCTTCGAAATACGTGGCGCTTCCCTCTTCAGCTTCTCATATCGATCACACATAGCCCTCAATGCGCTGGATCGCGTAGCCCTGTAGGGGGCATCTTTTTTACTGATACTTCAAAATTAATAAGTGAGTTTATGCTTGATTCTGGGCTGAAGCGAAGTGAAGGCACATTGACTTCGAAACGCTGAACTGAACGAGAATATTGAAAACTTGGAATAATAATTCTAACTGAGCTATAACTGATCTCCATATCAATTTCTTTCTGCTACTCTGGCGTATTTGGAGACATCAGAATAACAACGAAACTAGTAACAAATGTACTACGGCATTTGCACAACTATCTTCACGGCCATCTTCTAAACTACACAGTTCAAAAGGGCTTGCAACACAAAATTTGCGGAATCCCGGAATGTTATCAGCTCAGCACCTAAACTTCTGAAGACGCACGCTACGAAAACTCCTTCACTGCAAAATGTTTTAGGTGTCTTCCGCTTCACTCGCTCGAATTGTGTTTCGTGTGCCCATTGTTGCTACCTTTTTATGCAAATTATTGCTCCATAAACTGGCAGCTGCCCCCCAACATGTCGGTTATACAAAAATATGCACATATAAGTGCTACCTACATATACCTACACTTACTTACATATATACATAAGCATAGGTAAATACATATCATTATTACGCTTGTTAAATATGCAGCAAGTTGTCGCCAAGTGCGTGCGATCGCAACTATTGTACTCGTATTTGCTTGTTTTAATGTTGTTGCAACGAGCAAAGCTGACAAAAAAAAACAATGCACCACTGCAGTATTGTTATTTACAACAAGTTGCCAGCACCAGCAGACGCAAAAATTATAATATTCATGTTGGCAACCAAACCCATCACCTTTGTTTGTGGCAATCAATGTGCCTGCAACGCGATTGTTGCTACTGCATGGCTGTTCTTGTACTACCTTTGTACGCATATTATTACTCATACCTTGTAATGGTGCAACAACAGCAACAGCAGCAGCCGCACTTACACCATTCGCCATATAATTTATTCATACAGTTTTGCCTTGTTTGTTTTCGCATTTTCGCTGTAGTTGTTATTGTTTTGGTGGCCCTATTATTTTTGGGTGGCATGCACTATATAGTATGTAATTGTTGCAGCGAGAATATAGTTTGTATGTAACTGTCGCAGTCGCAGTCGCTGTCGCCGTTGTCAGCAGGCAAAAATGCCTGCATTACTCCTTGTTGTAGGTTCGTTAAATTTAGTAATTAATTTCCAATTTTCACAATGAGCCCGTCGTTATTGTAATTTATGTTTGCCATTGCGCTGCTCTTGGCTGGCTGTTACCTCCGAGTCGGCGCGCCAACCTGCCAGCGAGCACTGTCACACTTGTTACAGGCATGTCGTCTGTCGACGCACCTCATCTCCATAAAAATGTACACGTAAAGGTTTCGCGATTTTTCACAGATGCATGCACATACATACATACAAAATTTATATTTGCGTATTATTTTTGATTTTATTTTTGTTGCAATTATTAAGTACTTGTTGTAGTTAATTGTAGGATCATTTGTTTTAAATAAATTGAATTACCTTATGCTATACATACTTATTTTGCGTGATACTAACAACAGCACAAGAAAGTTTACAAACAGTAAATTTAAAAAGCTTCCAGCGAACTTTATTTGTTCAGCATTGTGTTCATGGCTGTCTATCGTTCTCCACTTATGGATGCGGAATCGAAGGAACTTTCTACCGGAGCATCATACCGTATGCATACAAGGATGATGGACTCGGGTTTTCCACACCGGCCTGGTTTTTCGAAAATTTTTTGGCGACTTTTATAAATCTTGATTTTTCGAATATCAAATAAACCGGCTTTTTCATATAGAATATTTATGAGCAAATGTCACGATTTGTTTTTTTATTGTCCGCTAAAGCATTCTTCTTGCATTTATTTCAATCAAAGGAGTTCCAGAAACAAGTATGTACAATAAAAAACATATCAAATACTCAATTTTAGCTTTAAACGTTTATTTTGGGGGAAGAAGGACCAAAGTTACTAGTTTTTCATTGTCACTCGAAAAATCATAATTTTTATTTTTTTTTTGATAACTTTGGGAAGTTTTCAAATATAATGATCATTTTAGAGGCAATAAAATTTGGCATCAAATACAGCATATGTTTGAAGTTTCAAGAGTGTGCCACAAAATTAAAAAAGGAACAGTCCAGCGCCTTCGTCTTGGTCTGCAGGCTGTATCGGAGATACACCCGCTAAATTTAAACGTAGAATACGTGGTATGGTTAAGAGCATATCCAAGTCAAAACCGAAAGCACAAACTAAGAAAAAAATATCGATAACAAAAGCGATAGTAAAATCGATAACAAAATCGATAAAAATATCGATAACAAAATCGTTAACTAAATCGATTACAAAATCGATAAAAAATCGATTACAAAATCTATCGAAAAATCGATTACAAAATCGATAACAAAATCGATTCCAAAGTCAATAACAAAATTGATAACAAAATCTATCAAAAAA
>NW_023458559.1:78536010-78567856 GCF_013731165.1 Rhagoletis pomonella | reverse complement strand
AATAAAGTTCGTGCCTTAAGTCTTTCGTTGTATGTATATCGTCACTAGACACAAATAAAGGCGCGAGCCGCGAAAAAAGACGCATAAAAAAAAGAAAAACTCTTAACATAGTCGGCGGCGAAGAAGGGCGAGTTCAAATATTTGACGGCGCAGAAGGACGCGTAAACTTATTTTCGCGGTAAACTATGTTTGCGGGTGTAACAGTGTGTAAATTCCCTAAGGTGTTTTTGGAGAATGCCGCTGAAGTCCTTCTTCGCCGAAGTTTTTCTTAAGCATCTTTTTCCGTAAAATTTTGTTTACGCGCCTTTTTTCGCCGTGAAAACCCTAGCGCGCCTTTATTCGTGTCTAGTGACGATATGATTAGCATTAGTTGCACACATCATTTTGAATTTCGCTACCATTTTATTGATCGCTGCTGTAGGTGGCAAACGAAAGAGGTTTCAGGGGGCTTTATATTTCAAAAATTGTATAAAATATTAAAATGAAGCAAGCATATTTATAGTCAAATTTTGAGTAGTTTTAAAAAATATACTAAACATGTTTTCAACTAGAACCAAAAATTGAAAACAAACGGGAGGTGGAAATATCATATTTTGATTAGACAGTCCCCATATGAGGTGCAGACATTTTCTAACTTTAGTCCTATTCGGTTACCTCAAATTACCTTTCTTAAATCGACAAGTCTATTCTACATATGTTCTAGACTGCTGTCCTCTCAGGCTGTCATCACCCGGCATATGATGCATGATCACCTATCAAAATATTAACTACCGAAGATACGTTACTTTCAAAGTGACGCGCAAACAGCTAAGCAGACGTAAAGGCATGCAATCAGAAGCATAAATAACTTTCATACACATACATACATACATACATACATATTTGTGTATTTAAATTTTTGTCATTTTCTGCTAGCTGGAAAGACACGCGCATGCAACATGAGGAATGGCAGTAATATTTATGCAAAAACCTTTCGTAGCAAATATTCATGAAATACACTGCTGAATATACCCAGTAAACGTTATCCGAAGTAGTAAATGAAGTGGAAATTGCATTATTTTAACTTTTTTTGTGAGTTCTGCCGCAGGAATACAAAATGTTTACTGTTTTTTTAAAAGGAATTTTTGATTCGTCTCATGAAAAGTTTGGTTTGGAGACAAACATACGAAAAGTTATACTACAGATGGCAAAACACCGAAACCGGTTTTTCTCTAAACTAAACTCGACAGGGGATGACGGAAACTCGTCCAAAAATCGTATCGTATTTGCAACATTCAGAAGAATTAATCAATTATCCGCAATTTTAGCTTGATTCGTCTAGAAACTATATAGATTATCTTAATTCCGACTTTTGTAAGAAAGATAAATAATCATTTGAATATGCTCAGGCTAACTACATAATTAGGATAGCAACAGTGCAGGTTTCGCGAATTGGGTTTATACACATGTCTATATATACATACAAATGTAGAATTCTGGCTGCAAGCGCACTAAATCGATTTCATTTGTATTTATTGTGTCTTCTCGTGCACATGCGTGCAATGATTGTCATTTAACAAGTTGTTAATTTTATTCAAGGACACATTTTTTCACACTATCAACGCAAATTTATTTTAAGCCCATCTTTAAAGTTACAGAAACGTTGAAATGCATTAAACAGCTAGCATACATGGCACACATGTGCGCCAATGCCCCCTTGGGCAAAAATAGCCAACGGACCAAAAGCAGCAACAGACTATAGAGAGCTGACAACAGCCAGATGAATAGTGAGCAGGCAGAAATATCCAAAATGGGATATTTAATAGAGCTTATCTTCTTGTTTGACTCTACAATGGACGGTTCCATATGTACTTGGTCCTTTTGCGTGCGCCATTTCTTTCATTGTAGTTATCTATGCGTACAACTGCCAACAGTGACGTGAGTCCCAAAACGCTGGGACTTTTTATGTGGTGCCAGGAGATACTTTTCTTGTCCTCGTTCACCGCTAGACCAACCTTTCTCGCTGAAGAACGCTATGCTGACGTCTCCTGGCCTCAAGCCGACGATGCCAATTGGAAGCTCTTATTATTCTTTCCAACATTAGATCGATCGATTGTCTAAAATCTCGTTTGGTCCCGAAATGCGCGTAGAGGTTCTTCCCAATTTAAACGGAGCCGTAATAGTTTTGCGGGAATTCCAAATTTATACGAACTGTGAAATTCTGGCCGATGGTGGATTTTCCAGGTTGGAAGCTAGCTAATCTCCCTTAAGTAACCATATACTCCAATAACAAATCAGCTACTAAGTCACTGCAACGCAGCGAAAGCTCGTCAAAAATGTCCATAAAATGTGGGAAAGTCCTCAACGAGTTAGCTTCATTGTGTGGATGTCAGGTCACAGAGACATATTAGGTAACTGTGCAGCAGACGGGCTTGCGAGAAAGAAACCATACTGTCTGATGTCAACTCCTCCCCGACGGGAGCATACCGCTATCTACCTGCAAAACATGACTTAAAGCACACTTCCGCGAAAAGCCAAATAAACTATAGTGGCCCAATTACGATAAGTAGAGCGCCCTCTACTTAGGCAAGTGACCGGAATACAAAAATGCAAAGGCATGTTGACAGAATGGGCTTGCCGGCCAATGACTTCTGCCGAAGCTGCCGCGTCGGTTGAATTGTGGAACACTACGCCTGTCACTGCCCTGTCTTATCGTGGACAAGAAGAGACTGATAACCCCATAGCCTCTTTGTCTGTCTGACGCACCTAAGTGCAGCAAGTATTCATGAACTCTCGTGCTGGTTATATTTCTAGCGGAATGGTCGGCATCGAATACGAGGTCTCAGTTGCTACCAGATTGGGTCTAAGTGTGCCGATTCCTACACATTGGAGGCAGGCAGCCACTTCATCCTAAGCTAGCATATACTGTAGGGCCTACATAGACCCTAAACTGCTGACTGAAATATGCTGGGCGCTGGAAAGGAGCTAAACGAAGCTCTTCGGAATGGACTCCTGGCCATCTTTGGCCCTGGTATCTCGCGTTCCGATTCAGAATGGAGACTACTGGAATTAAGAGCTAGCTCTGTGGGACTATTGGCCAAGAAATTCGCTAATTTTTTAAAGGCTAAAAAAGAAATCAGTTGCAAAGAGAATAGTGGCAATCTAGGCGATCTCTAGGCGACCCATCTCAGAGAAGGGCTCTCCTTATTACTGTAGTTGTGAGGACTCCTATTGATCTAATGATCTAACTTTTTCCGCTAAAGTATTCCAGTTTGTTGCCTTATGTTGGGGAACAAATTTTAATTTTAATTTAACTGTTGGCATACAATTCAAACACTTTAACTAAACCTTGGTTAGTGGCCTTACTATATTCCCAAGTCGTATCCATTTTTCTTCTTTTCCTTAACTGTCTTCCGTAAGTGTTGGCACTCGTCTTGATTTGTGTTCGTTTTATTGTATTCTTTTTTTCTCTGATATTTTGATTTTGCATAAATTTTTGTTGCAAACATCCTGAAATGTGTTTGCATATGAAATTGCATGCAAAAAAAAAAAACCACAAGCTAACACACCTTTGCGAATGGCTCCACATAGCAATGTCGTCGCATTTATTACGCATGCGCAGCGCTGTGCAAGCAAATCCGAATTCAAATGGAATTGGCAATAATTACGGTGTCGCCGTCGTCCATCTCGGCACTATGGACGCCGATGGACACTGCTAGCTAGCTGTTCGCAGCATTTGTTCTGTTTGTCAGGCTGAGATGTGGCACATGCGCAATGGCGTGCGCGAAAATTGTCCAAACTGTCAACGCGCGCTGTTTGAATGCTGTTCTGGGCGCTGCATGCCAGCGGCAGCGGTCGTCGCGCTGTAAATGGCTAGTGGCGAGAGGACAGTAAAATAGGCATGCAACACACATGCTAGTACTAATGTTCGTAAATATGTAATATATGTATGTGCATATGAGCTTGTGCTCCTATGTACATATGTGCTTGTGCTCGTATGTACATATGTGCTTGTGCTCGTATGTACATATGTGCGCGAACTAATCGACGCATTGGCGTGGCATTGCAACGTCCGCACAGACGGCGACAATAAATCGTTCATTGTAAAATGTCAGCCGTTGACAAAATCCATGCGAGGCAACCAAAAGCAACTAAACACTCAGTTAGCTTGAATACAAACAAATACATACATACCAAGGCACATACGCTTACTCATGTATGCATACCTTCAGGCGCATTGACAACGCATCGTAGAAATGAACCGCCAAAGCTAGGCAATCCGGTGGCTGGCATTCAGTTGCATTGCTTCTAAGGAAATTCAGCTGCCACGAATGTCACAATGCATTACAAATGTTGTTCTTTGTTTGGGGGCGGTTTTTTTTTTTTTTTTTTTTTTGTCGCAGCGTTTTTATTGCCATTTTTGTCGTTTTTAGCACCTTTTAGGCGGCGTCAACATCATCACAACGCCTCATTGCCTCATCGCTTGATGTTGTCTAACATGCTGTCAAAATAGCTGGTGCAACATTCATGTGGACACGGCAGGCAGCAAATGGTAAACAGTAGCCAATAAGAGTGTTGACAAGCAGTTGCTGATTACTAAAAAAAAAAAAAAACAAAAAGATCTTAAGAAAGAAATCGCAGAGAATTAAATTTAGCATATTTTCTCAGAAAAATTTACAATTCCTTGCGCGTCATAAACACTGTGTGGTATAGACAAGCGCTTTGAGCATGGCCAGCGTTCAGTGTAGACTTTGTAAAAGTCCAAACAATATAAGGATTAAAAGTTTTAGGTTAAAAATAAGACAAGTTGGACTGAGTGGTCCAATTCTTGCCTTACGCATTTTCAAGTGGTCGTCAGGTTTTCATTGTAGCTACTAATTTTGCAGTGATAGTAAATTCAGATATAGCGACACAAAGTCTTTTTCTTTTCGTGCCGTTGAAACCGGTTATGAGACCGTCAAAGAGATACTGTACGTCCACTCTCTGTGTATAGGTCACTCCTTTTGAACTGGGTAGAGCACACTTCAATTCCAATTGGCGGGTATGCTATGAACATAGGACAATAGTTCCGCTTTTTAATTATTGCTGGAATTTTTTATTACCAGCAAGTCGCCCCATTTTCTGGTAGAATTTTGAGGCGCTACTCTTTCCGCCAGCATCTCATGCACACTCTTCTATTTTGACTTCTCTCTTCTCCCTTCAAATAAAAAGTTTTGCTTCCCTTCGCAAAATTCAAGAACCAAGTGGCCCTGTATCCAGCATTTGCCTTTTCAGAGCCTAGGCATTTCTCTCGAATTAGATATTTTTTCGCCTCGTCGAAGTCCAATAATCTAGTATCCGTTTATTGATAAGTGCTTTCCGAGAGCTGAGTGGTTGATCCGTTGGCATTCTGTTACCTTTTGGAGGTAGAGAAACGAGCCTTCCGCCTATCACAAAACGATCAATCTGGTTTTTATTTTCATTTTTAATGCTAGGTAGGCACGGCTAACCTGATCAGCGTCTGAGGGATATTTTGAACTAAATGCTAAATTTCGGGACTCTTGGACTCTACCATGGCGGCTGTCGGTTATCTACTTCGCAAGATCATAGAAAAATTTCCAGAAAGGAAGAAGTTTGCAATAAATCTTGTAATGCATTTAGTTGTAAAATTCCTGCACAAGAACTATTTTTATTCTATTCCCTTCTCTTCCGTTATTATTATACGTAACCGCTAGTGTCTCAAAGTCATTATGGCCGCGATTGTAGAGAAATAAGTCGGAATACGTTTTGAACCTCAATAGACCCAACTATGATGAATACCAGCAACTTCTCTCTGCAAAAGATGTCACGATTAGAATGAGGAGCAATCAATTGATCACTTTTTGTGTCAATACCCGGACCTATAACACCAGTCAACACGATTTTTGGGTCTGACTTCTACATGTTAAATTTTAGTTTTTCCTACGCTAAAAATAAGGGAAAAAATTATTTTTTTGATCAAAGTTTGCTTTTCTAAAAACTAGAGCAATTTTTAAATTTTATGGAAAAATCACTAATTATTATATTTTTTTTAATTTTACTTTAAATGAGGATTAGAAAAGTTTTCGCTGGATATCAGAGTTTTTTTATTTAAGATTTGTGATAAACAATAACATATAAATGTAAAATAACAAGAAATTAATGTCTAAAAGTGAATATTTTTCGTATTTCTTATACTTATCGACGTAAATCAGACAAGAGCAAACTTTAAGAACTAAAAATGAAAATTCAAGTGTTTTTTAATGTTTGGAATGAGAATCTAAGCATGAGAACAGAAACCCAAAGAAACAACATTTTTTTGTTGACCGGTGTAATCGAGGTGACTGGCTTCCGACATCTTCTGCAGTCTAGTGGAGAATATCTCCACTAGGTGGGTTGAAATCTTGGACCTCCTCAATTTCCTTTGGGATACCCAACTGGTTCATCATTATTATTATTTATGCCTTCTTTTCTTTTTGTATAGTAACTCCGCCTACGGGAATTTGCATCTTCCAGTAACTTAATTTTTTATTAACGTTACCCACTTCTAAAATAATTTGATTATCTCTGGTATTCTATTTGCAAAAGTATTTGTTACTAATCAGAACAACAATTCTTGCTATTACTAATCTTTTTAGCAATTTCTATTGAAAATCTAGCCAAAGTCTTCACGTTTTCGTTGCTGTGCACGCAGTTAATCGATTAACTTCTGTTGCTTCGATTCGTTTTGCCAAGCTCACTTCACTTTCATTCGTTGTGCAGCAAAAGTGCAATCGAAGGTCAAGGAAATAAGTTTGTTTAAATGGCCAGCAAAAAGTATTTAACAAAATTTGTAACACTTATTGCATCATTTATTTGCACCCAACTAGAAAAAACTTACCTACATACATACATGCGCTTCTACTTATTTATTAGCGATCGCCTCATGTTGCTTGCGCATAAATATGCACTCGGAGTTGTAGACAGTACAGAAGCGTACATATGTACATGCATCTGCTACCCACAGCCCATTAGATATCCTTTAACTAGTCAGTTGCTTGCATTACCCAGCGATTTTGTGTAAGACTACAGCACTTTGGCACCTTGGCTCGTTTAGTTCATTTCACGCTTCTCGTTTATCAATTTTTGCTGATTCTAATTTTTTATGGCATTCACTTTTTGCAATTATATTTAAGTTATATGCCTTTTCACGTCCGCTTTCAAGAGTGCAATTTATTTTTTACATGAAAAAAGCGTTTGTATACTTTCGCCAAGAAAATCAGGAAAGTGCAAGAGCTTATTTCTGTTGTATATTTCTTAAACTGCCAACGCAATTCGACTCAAACTTCGATGATGAGGAAATAGAGTTTGTTTGTTTTTTTTTCTTCTCTTTTGCGAACTTTTTAATTGCAATTGCTAAACGTGCTGAGCAGAAAAGAACAAACTGCTGTCGAAATGAAGCGACTTTATCAAAGAACTGTTTTATTTAAAAAATCACGGTAGTGTTTTCTGCACTTACCGAATGCACTAGGAACACTCACACTTCCTTTCGATCGTCGTCTTCAACGAGGTGGTCGTGCGGAAGCTGTAAATGTGAGGCTGTCGGTAGCACTCATCTTCAGAGGACAGTTTCTAGATATTCTGTATTTTCTTAGGCAGGCGTACTTGAACTTATCCACAGATTATCCTTCTAGCTACGGTTTCGATGAAACTCGTCGCGGTAACAAGCAGATTTAGAGTGGCTTATTTCCATTTGACAGTTATCAGTTGCCTTTTCATGTGTGACCTCTCTCCAAAGCAAATCTAGTCGCTATCATCGATCCAATAATGTTGAATGGCGTCATTGGCTAGTGGAATTCGCTATAAAAGTATACATAAGTGAAGTAGTTAGAGGACGTGCGAAAATTCACTTTGTTGCAATCAACGGGGCGCTCTGGAACACTTCTACTCTGGCGCATATCGCTATTATTAGCGTCGCTCCCATTTACTTCGCGGTTACGGCTGACGAATGTCGTAGGCCGAAAGCGCTGGCGATGCTCTCTCAACCGAGGGATCCGTCATCAGCATCGGACTGTTCTGTGACAGCGCGGAGGAACAGAGGCTCTTAGCCTCAGTAAATGACGACGAGGATGAAGATCTTGCAAATTAATTTCCAACACTCTAATTCGGTGTCCGCAAATCTCCGTATCTACCTTGCGCAAGGCGCAGCCGACTTAGTCCTTACTCAGGAGTCCTGGTCGGATCATATGTGAATTCGAGGAAGTCGTGCTAGAAAAACTGAGACATCAACGCAACAGGTGAGTCAATTTTTGATTAAATTATAAGTGAGGACTTAGGCATATGTAATAGAGGACCTTCCTTTATCACGGCAAGAGGTGCTTGGCCTTACCCTGGTCTCGTCTTCTGCAAAATCCCGTACTTCTGATTGGAGGGTTCTTGATGATCACTCACTCTTGGAGCTTAAGTTTATTCAGTTTTCTCTGGACGAAGATCACTCTAAGAGTATCGCCTTGAGAAGTTTTAGGAGAACAAATTGGACCTTTATAGGAAACAACTTCGGGCTCTATTCCCAGAATACCCCCAGGAGACCTTAAGCACCGTAAGCTCGATCGATGATTTGGTGGAGAAATTCACATCAGCCTGTAAGAGCGCCATCGAGGGCTCATGCTTGCTGAGTAGCCCTCGGGCAGAGTCGGTGTCGAGCAGTCGCCTTCGCAACAAAGCCGGGAATAGTGGACAAAACTCCGCCTGGGAACTCTACAAGGCCGGACTGGGCATCTATAAGTCCGAGATAAGGATAGGAAAAAGTGAGTCATGCAGGAACTTCTGCGGAACCATAAAAGGTTGTCATGAATCGTCTCCATTTAGGCGAATCGTAAGGAGTCACGTAACCTACTCATTTCATAGCCTCCTCTGCACCGTTTGAGTCTAACGGTGCTGGTACGGTCGATTGCCCTACATCCTCCGATGAACTACTGGATAAGAGCCGACTACCCTGGGTCGTCGGCTCGTTATCGCCATAGGATAAAGTACGAGCCTAGTGCTGTATATCCCACTGCTATTTTCTCGTTTAGACTGGCAAAATCTGAAAATATAACAGTTGTCTCTGAATCCAAGTTTATAGAGTCTCTCCACGTGCTCTGCTCTGGACTTGTTGTGTAAATAGATGACAGCAGTAAATTCAAAAATTTACAGACTTATCACAATTCCCTCGTAAAATTTTAGCACTTTTTCCCGAAAGAAAGGACAAAATCTATTGAAATTTAATGCAGCAAATGAACTATATTTAAAAGTCCTGAAGTATCCTTATTTTGTAAAATCCTATCGTGTGCACTGGAATATACATGCGTACCTGCATAAACATATCGTCATTTAGAATACAAAACCGCGTATCAATAAAATGCATGTGAGGTATATGTGAGGTTGCATAAATTATTTTCTAGAGAGTAAATACACTCATATTTCAAAATGGTTCTCTTTTTTATAAAGCAATCGCATTTCTGGCTAGTATATTTCAGGACGAATGGATAAGGCTTGAGCCAGAATCTTCGGTGAATAAATCCCATTTTTGGCAAAAAAATGTCAGTTACGCGGTTTTGTACTTTAAACGACGATATGTTCTTGAGCAATAGGGATACGAATGACTACCCATTATAGTATCCAACCATGCGATTATAAAATAGAAACCACGAGAAATTGATGGTAATTTGGTTTTCCAATGAACACTATTTTATGCTTCGTTGTAGTTGTTTCAACCGTCCTTTTTTTGTGCACTGTAGCGGCAAACGCACAATGGAAAGCAGAAAAGCACACGCCTAAATCAGCCACGTCAGACGAACGCATGCAAAACAAATGGGCATAGAAAAAAAAATTGCAGCATCAATACAAGCAAAGCGGAGTAGAGAATCGACGAGTGATGCTCACAAAGGAGAACATGGCAAAAATAAGAAGAACAAAGAAGAGGCATGCTAAGTGAAGACGACAGCCAGCTAGCCAGCCAGTCAACCAGTCAACCAGCTATCGATCGAGTGTGCACCACTATGAAGTGCGAAGCATTGTTGCACAGCATTTTGTTGCATATTTCGTTTCACGGTTTCGCGCGGCGATTTGCGCCTTCACGCTAATTTGTTGCGCTTTGGCTTCTGAATTTCACAAACGATTTACGCGCTGCACTGACAAAGCGGCGGTGGCGGCGTGAAGATGTGGTAATTGCAGGGCAACAACAAAAATTACAACAACAACAATAAGTGCAACAATAGGCACTGCAACATTAGTTAGCAATCAGCAGGGCAGCCTACAACAGCCGTGATGCAATGCAACAAAGCGCAACTCAACAGCAAACAGCAGTAAACAAAATCGATGGGGCCAATTGAAGTGCTACGGATGCTGATTTGGCCCATCTGCCGTCGAATGCAAAAGCTATCGTTGTTATGTTATTGTTGTTACGGCTGCATGTTTTCGTGCTTTTGGTGTTGGCAGAATTGTTTCCTTTTTAATGATGCTGATGTGTTTGCCACCGATGTGGGCTGCAGCTGCGCCTGTCAATAATCACAGGTTGTTGTTTTTTCAGCAATTGGTTTTTGTTTTTGTTGCTTTGTATCATCTTCTGACTTGCTCATAGCAATGCATCACCTATCTGAATTCGTCAGCAATTTCTAACAACGTGGCAGTAATCCGTCAAATCTTAGCTATACTTATTATGCATAAATGTATGTGTGTGTGTGTGTGTTCAAAAGTGCATGAACTGCAAACAAAAGACTTAGGTGACAAACTTGAGATATTCTTGCGCTTTCCTTCCATTTAGCTAAGAGGAACCACAGAATATTTTTTTTATTTAAATGGCCACAGATCGCAATGAGGTAACACCTTCCAATAAAAATCCTTAACATGTCTGGAATAAGATTCCCAACTTTTTTGATGAATCTGGCATTACTGCAAAGTAAGAGCTACGATGGACGGGGCGAAGTAAGAAGAGCATAGGGCATTGCGATGCCTGGAGAGTCACCTCGTCGCCGAGTACTGTCGCTCAACATGGTAAAGAAGCGTTCGCTTGATGCGTGCTTAGAGGTCGTCTATGGTGCTGTCTGCTCCATGCCATAAAAATGCTGATCGGCTACTTTAACGCCAGCGCAAGCCTGAAGATTCTTTTGATAATGCCGCTGATCAACTGCAAACAATTTCGAAGCATGGTGTATTCTCAGAATCTACCAGACTGCGTTTATTTACTACTGCTTTATAGTTCGCTCTTTCGGATTGTCGCCCTCTCATATACAGTCCATGGGTGAACAGTGTTCACTGAACACATGCTATGACCAACAATGGTCCTAGTTAACCAAAAGACAGCTTTTATCCTGCCAGTGTTCTTATAAAATCTAAAGAAACCTTAAAAAGACTTTAACTAGTTAAATTAGTTACGCCTAAAGCTTAGTTCTCAGCGTTGTTTCAAAAGATTTCGCACGACCGCGCACTGGGTTCAAGTTTTTTGTGTTCGTCCATGGATAGAGTCGTCGCCTTGGTTATAAGCAATCAAAAAAATTGTTAGCTATTTTCAATTCACAAACTCGATCAAATCTGCAGCCACTTAGCGGTTTTGTTGAATGTCAATATATCACAAAGAAAGGGGCGGACACGCGCAGAGGCAATGTTCCACTTCAATGTCGAGTCCTTGAATCTGTGGGAAATGTGGTAAAGGATATGCCGAAAGCCGAGAGTTTTCAGGTATTTTCCTTTCCCAATCCTAGCAGAACTCTGGTTTTAATTGGGCCTTTTGTATTACAAATCTGCCCGATAATCTTGTACGACCTTCTACTCCTGCTTAGCTTCGGAGTGGCAATTTTCGGTGATTGTCATTTTGATTTCCCTGATTGAGGACAAGGGTATTACCGCGTTGGCAATATTTAATGCAAGCCCCTTTCGCTAGTTCATATGCTGTCCCATTCATGTATATGATAGTATATCCCTTGGACTCATATCATGGTAATTTCATATTGATTACAAACTGAGGAGAAATTATCTCCTCCACCGGTTGAGACCAAACCCGGAAACAAGAGAGCGCCTGAATTTTTCCACCTGGCTATATGAGAACATCTTCATCTGGAAAATGCTGGCTAACATCAAATTGATTTGTTCTATGATAATCCTTTTACCCGCCAATTTTCCCGCCTGTAAACCACCCGCTTCAACTACGTGGTTATTCCCCGAATCCTCTGGATTACTTAGAAAACTAAATTTTTATGTTGTCAGAAAAAATTCTGGTTCTCTCGCTTTGTATCGTTGTGCCTACGTCACATTCTTTCTCTTTATTCCTATCCCTCTTACTCTTGTAACACAATCAGTTTTGAAAATTTCACACTCCATTTTCAACAGCGCCGCCTAAGAAGTTTCCCTGCAAACAAAAAAATTTTAGTTTAACAACTGGTCATTATACATCATTCGTACCCTTTTTTTGTAGCACAGGGCCGAAAATTTTATGGTTTTGCTTTGAATTGCTCATTTTGCCGTCCAAGCTAAATTTTAACTTTTTTTAATTTTGTTTATTTTAATGTCTAAAGGATTGCTACTGTTGCGATTATCTTTGAATTTTGGGACCATTTCCTACATAATTCATATTGTTTTCACTGTACAACGGACGGCTGACTAGAACACTTTTTTACTTTGCTCTGCTCTGGGTTTAACACAGCTGAATACACTCCTCGTCGTATGAATAGCGCACCCTTTTAATGCTTTGTATTTACCGATTTCGTTTTGTTTATTTAATATTCATTAATTTTTTTATAAAAATATAGCATATTCTACGTGGAAATCCATCTAACAATTTTTACACAAATTTCAAACAAAAAAAATTAAAAAAGGGGTGCGCCATCCTAATGTTTTTAGAATTTCGGATATGCAGATTTGTAGCCCATTAAAGTTTCAAGTGGTTGGAAAATAGTGTTGGTTTTTGAAATTTTTTTTGATGGTGGTGCTACGCATGTTCTTCCATATGTATAAAAATTTTGTCGAGCTACATACTTTTTTTTTTAATATTTTAGTGCTTATCTAAGAGCTTGAAATTGCTTTTTTCTTGAATATTTTTTGGGTCCTGGTAATAAACCATATTGTTCTTATAAACCTTTATATTTCTCCAGTTCTACATACACCTAACGCACTCATACCACATCGAATACTTTGCGAACCAATGTTTGACTACATAATTTTCCACTTTTCAGTATACAAATATTGTCCATAATTTCGAATGACAGCTATTTTCAAATATCGCACCGCTCGCAAACAGCAAACTATCAGCTATTTATTTTGTGGTCAAAATGAAGTGCGCTTTCGAGATCGCATACCGCCACATGTGGCATCATAATCTCAACGTATGACATTTATAGCTGCCACCAACAATTGCAGATTTCTTTCGTAACTACATACTACGCGCTGGTAATTCGAATTTATCGTCAGCAATGTGAATAGCTTGGTGAATGGGAAAGCTGCTGAGAGCAGAGAATGCACGCGAGCCAAAGAATAGCAACTTTTAAGTGCTTTAAAAAAGGGAGTGAAACAGGGAGTTGTCGTGGCAGTGGTCTGCGAAGGGGGGTACAGCACATAAAAAAGGTGATTTTACGAAATTGCAAAAATCTGTTTTCAATACGCAATACAATGCTCGCTTCCTGTATGTAATTTCTTTGTGTGTTTTTTTTCCACCGCAGCAGATACACTGCTTTCATTGCACAACTTGCCACTTCATGCGGCCAGTTAAAGCTGACTGTGGTGCGCGTACACACAAGTGTATATTGGTGCAACACACCCACGCAGCTGCGACCAACACGCCCAGTTGCTGGGGCAACGCTTGCGGTTACGCCGCGGCCAAGCGTGTACATTAGGGCGGGTCGAAAAACACAAAATATTTGATACGAAAATTGTATAGGTCTTAAAAGGTGCTATTCTAACACCTTTTCTTTTCTAGAAAAGAAATCCTTGTTCTCTACGACAATAACGTTTAATTGATTCAAATATTGATTTTGCTTACTTTTCATTTGGCCAATTTTTTTTTATGATATTATGAGCGGAAATTTGTTCCGGATCAGATCTTCATAAGTCGTTGTAAAAATTTTAAAAATTGGTATTCTTACTCGCAAGAATAAGGAATTAAAAGAGTACATTTTTAGACCTATACAACTTTCGTATCAAATATTTTGTATTTTTTCGACCCGCCCTAATGCGCATACACGTTGGTGTGTTTATATGTGCGTGCGTATGTGCATGCTGCACGTGCAACGTAAGCGCGTAATCTTCTGACTTTTTGCAGCATGCGAATTGGCTTTTCTTGCTGATGTTTCTCGTCTTCTTTTTCCACTTTTTATCTTTCTTCCATACATCTAGCATGTTTGTTGGTATTTGTGTTGTTGCTATTGTTGCAGTTGCTGCTGCTGCTGGCATTGCATGTCGTAATTGACAGTTTGGGGCGTTAATGATGCGTTTGGCTGCCGTTGCTGTCGTTGAAAGCGCCTTGTTGCAACACCCGCGCACAAACAGCGTGCATTGTTATACAACTTTATTGCTGTTGTTGTTGTTGCTGCTAAGGTTGGTTTTAAAATTGCAACTGTATGCGCTATTGTTCACTGCAATGCTTCACCACTTCGCTGCAGCGTTGAAAAACAAAATCGAAACGAAATTTTCACATTTCTCGCCTTGTGGCACTTGTGGCAAGTTGCACTCGCGCACAAGTTGTGCTTCAGTGCGTTCAGTGCAGCAATTGCAGATAATGTTCACACGATAGTGTGTGGCAGCTTCCTCTCGCACAGTCGCATGCACAGAGCCTTTCGGTTATTGGTATTACTCAGCTGCGTTTGCGTTTTTTGCTGTTTGCCTGGCCATTTTGTTGCAAGCTCGTGTAGGTGGTTATGATTTTGTGGTGATAATATTTTCCATCCAACGCAGGTGTACTCATTGCCATTTTTTCAGCTCTGCTGCCACAAATAATTTTAATTTTACACGCTCTCCATTGAACTAAGTACGAACATACTTTTGTATGTTGCATGTGCTGCGCTGCTGCCACTGCCCATTGTTGTCGACAACAGACGATTATTTTGATGACTTATAAAATTTTAAAGTGTTGCCGACTACAACATAGTGATGGCTGCTGCGATTTTATGTGGCACTTGCGGCCAAACTGGCGGCTGTTAAAATTTAGTGTTGCTGCTACAAAAGGCGGTTCAAATGAAATGAGAATTTTCCAATAACTTTGGGCGAAAAATTGCTTGCTATCAAGATTTTAGTAATATTACAAATTTTACTTCCCCCCATTTCGGTAATCCACAATGAAGCGACTTTATTTAAATGAAGAAAATGTGAGCAAACATATGTATGTATGTAGATTTGTGTATTCGTGTGGGATTTGGCTATAAATATTTTCGGGCAGAAAGTGCCACTGCAACTAGCCGCTCATTAATCACCCCATAATTAAGCTACCCAAGTAAGGTGTGGAAATAGTAATTACATATTAACATGCACACGAAATTCCTCCATTAAAAATTATTAAATGAACTCATTGCATTTCCTCATCAACCGGAACGTCTTCATTCAATTTCCATAACCACTAATCATGTTCTTATCATGTGATTCACCTGGGAGTGGCCAGAAATTATTCTTTTGCGTACGATCCAAATCGCAGCTCACTATGTCCTGATATTTATATCTACGTATCCTCTGGGTAATGACCAAACACCCGTTTGAGAGCGAGCTAAGGTGAGAAGGCGTAAAAATTCGCGTGCGCTGCGTTGGGGCCCCACCGCGTTAAAGCCAAATGAAAAAGTAAATAGGCCTTTGATGAGACCCTCTTCTTTCGGTGACGACCACGGCAAACGTATAAAGGACTATGATTTGAGTGTATGACCGTGGAATATCCGGACACGTAATGGAAAAGGTGCCTCTACCCGGCTGGTTGATGTCCTCGGGAAGACAAGGGCTGACATCATCGCCATTCAAGAAATTCTATGGAAGTGGCAATGCAAGGTAAGCGTGGTGCCTTTCGGGCTGAAAAACAACAAATCTGCTCGAGTTGACGGCCTGCCAGCTGAGCTTTTCAAGTACGGGGGCGATGAGTTAATAAGTTGCATGCATAACGTGACTAACCGTACTTCTTTCGGTCAAATGTACTTCTTTGCGATATTTTATTCTTCATGTTCTGTACTTGTCCGATCTTCTGGACGATCATCACATGGCCTAGGCAATAAATTCGTTCAAACCATTAAAATCGCCGAGCCTGAGCAGCTGTAAGGGGCTCTGAAGAGTTGTGCAATTGGTTGTATTCTATTTATGCGAACTGCGCGAGGACCGGGTACGTCTCCAAGGCTTGGAAGTTAGTCAGTGTTGCGTTCATCTTGAAGGCTGGAAAAAGCTTTCATATTTACCCTAGGGATTTTAGGCCCGCCAGTCTGTCTTCGTTTTTGCTGAAAACGCCAGGGAGACTGATCGAACTGGACATAAGAAACGCGATTCCACGTGAATGTCTTTCAAGAGCTCAACATGCTTATTGCAAGGAAAAGTAGGTGGATACCGCCCGGCGTACATTGGTAAAGTAGTCAGAGGAAGTCTTCACGCATAAATATTATGCAGTAGGGGCCTTCTTCGATATCTAGGGGGCCTTCAACAATTTTACTCCAGACGCAATATTTAGTCAAGAATATTCATAATCTAGGGGTTGAAACCAACCTAATAAGGCTTATCTACAGCTTGCTTTGTGATAGAACTGTCGGGGCAAAGTGGGCGAGCGCCTGCACTCAGCACAGGGTCACTCCGCAAGGTGATGTCCTCTCTCACCTGCTCTGGATTGCGGTTGTAGACGACCTAGGTGGCCGATCAAAGGCGGCCTCGCAGTAAATCCAAGCAAGACGGCACTGGTCTTGTTTACTAGGAAGTACAAGATACCAGTTGTGGCCCTTCCCTCGAGTGGGGTTGTTTGTCTGCGGCTGTCAGACAGGATCAAGTACTTAGGCTTGACCCTGGATAGGAGGCTGTCGTGGAAGCCTAACATTGAGCAGGGTAGGGTAAGAAAGGCGTCGGCTTCCTTGTACTGCTTTTGCGGAGTTATCGGTAAAAGATGAAGTCTTTAGCGCAAAGTAATTCATTAGCTCTATGAAACCAGATTTAAGCCTTTCTTGTTTCACGGCGTCCTTGTCTGGTGGAACTCACTACATGTAAAACAGGAACTGTCGCTTAACGTCCTGTTGAAAACGGAGCCTGCGGATATAGCCAACAGAATTGTCGCAGCAGGAACTGCTATTAGGCTAAGGGAAACCAGGTGGTAACACCCTCGAGTTTTGGGTGGCTTCGACTTTGCCCTGAACACATAGATTACAGTGCCTCCGAAATGGCACTTCTTAACCTATATTCTCTCAAGAGAGGACTGCGTAGGGAAGGAGTACTCGAAGAAGGGAGCGGTACTCTTCTTCAAGGGCGGATCAAAACTTGGAGACAGCGCTGGTTGAGGTGTCTTTTGTCGGAAACCACCAAAACTGTTCATGCTTCCGGACTTCTGCAGTGTCTTTCAGGTGGAAGTATCTTCCATCAAGAAAGTAGTATACTCACTGCTAAAGGGTGTGATGGTGCGCTCGAAATGGGTAAAGGAATGCCTGACCTCTCTATCAATCGCATAGGTACTTCTTCTAGTTTAGGTGCCAGGTCACAGTGACATCGCGGTAAGCTGCGTGGCTGATGACCTGGCATTGGAAAGGCACCATTAAAACGACATCCCCAGGCAAGAAGCGACTAGGGACACCTCTGTCCTCCTGATGTACACTAGGGGGATTGACCCAGTGTTAGCTCAGCGAGCGCTAGACTAACACGCATACTTCGTACTAGCGATAATAAAATTGCATACTTCACTAAGTACCTAATAAAATGGACAAAAAAAGAAAAGATGCTCCATTATGACATAAAAAAGGAAGACAAGACGTTTCTCTTCTGCAGCAAATGTTTTTATATGGTACTTTAAAATACTTTTTGCAGCGCAAGACACGAGTGACACATCATTGCCCCTTAAAGGTGCCGAATACCACGTTAACTCTCAAAGGCTAGTGATGGGGGTTAGGAGAGGCCATTGTACGATTGGTGTTCACGCGGTAAGACTAGCATTTTCAACTGATCCCTTTTGTATCAGCTGTCAAGAGGAAGATGAAGTGGGATCATCTCCACACTTTCTTTTACACTGTCCAACCTTCGCGAGGCTAAGATGGAAGCGCTTTGGCTCGCACTTTTGAACTCACACTGAGATCTCAGGGATTGAAATTGACTGCATTCCAAATTTGGTAATCGGCTCGCGGCGTTAACCTTATTCAACCTAACCTGTACTTTTTTGAGCTATGAAATAGTTGGTCACATTATGCATGCATCAACTCTTAAATGTGCTCTGCCTACAGTGCTCTGAATACACTGAGAAAAAAATATCCCATACTGAAAGGGTTCGAAGACTCTGTACCTATACCCGACATTATTCAAATAATCGCGTGCAATCTTGGTGGTGTCTAATATCCCAGCGGAACTGAACGGAAATATGGTTCCTCTAAATTATTTGAAGCGCTTAACATTTTTCTAACTTTGTACTCATTTCAATTTCGCCACACAATCAATTGTGGCAGCTTAGTAGATCGTCGGCTTTGTACCAAGATTGTTATGAGTGCTGTTGAGGCTTATGTATGTACATACAAAAGATATGGGCTATACGTTTGTGCAACTACACTAAAATATGAGGCGCAACTAAGCTTCTTTAAGTAGACATATGTACACATGTTTGTATGTGCATATGTTTTAAAATTAAGGGCTATTGAAAGCAGAGCGGAGAGTGCGCCTTTAATTTTATGTTGAAGGTGTTAGCGTTGAAAGCATAACAAATCAACTAAGTTAACAATAGAATTAAGATTTTGATTTTCGGTGAAAAGAGAAAATGAATGCAGGAAGTACGTTGTTCAAACCGCTTCTAGACAACGACTTTCCGTAACACTGATAAAAGAGTTAAGTTACGTGAGCTAAATATATTTCTCTGAACACATGATTTGGTAAGAGTTAAAATATTTGGCTATAGTTACCAAATTTTGTGTTGAGAGAAATACCTTTACACATTTAGCTGACTCTTTTCTCCGTTCGTAAGGAGGAAAAGAAAAATTTAGGGATTCATTCATAGACCAGTCAGCGACCGAACTTTGACATTGAAATCATCTCTGGCTCGTACCACTGCTTTTGAATACCTCACTTCAGGGTTTTCTGGCCGAAAAGCCAAAAGTCGTTTCATCTAAATTCGCATAAGAATGTGACATACATGTTGTATTCTAAAGAGACTTATTTTGAACGTTACCGAATATTTTGTCACCAATAAATTTTTAAATTTTATTAACCAAAACGGTAGCAGGAACTTAGCTTCCAGTTAAACAAATTTTGTTATCAGCGCAGGATAGTTAGGCCTGTTACAGATGCAAAAAGTAAGTCGGAAAATGGATAATAATACTCCGTAGAAAAGACACTTCAACTGGGCGCCCACAGTCAGACAATGAAATCAAGAGCGCACCTCTTATGCCGGCTTTCCCCTGGGATTAAAATGGCAAAACAGGGCTTTAATATACCAGCGTCGTTGTGTTGATAAATTTAATCACTAACTTAATTTTCACACTGAATTTTTTAAAGGCACGAAATTACTTTTTATTTCAATGCCTAGTGGAAATTCTTTACATACATACATATCGAGCCCTAACCGCCAAAAAAACTTAAGCAACATTTTTTTCAGTATCTTCTTTTTGATGCAGAAATATTCCTATTGTGTGACACGGGTCCATCAATTTACATGTCTGTATCTTGCTTATCTTCCCTTCTTCAACATCTTCAGTAACTCTAGAAAACTTTCAAAGATCAGCTACAGAGAATGATTAGCAACAATTTTTTCCAGATAGATAATTTGAAGACGCAGTCAAAGAAAATTTTAGCTGAAGAAAAAATGTTTGAAACAGTAAACATTACAAGATGACATCTACTTTTTATAAATAATTTTAAGCTTTATATTTAAAATTTACATACATACACAACTCTCGACAATTTCTCCTCCCGAAGGCAGCATTCACTGTTTTGCACTCCAATTGAATTGATATCACGCTTCTCATACCTACAGCCAATAATCAAATCAGAGCCATTTTTCAACTTCAGGCCAAATCTGCATCAAATCTTTTGCCACTTTCGTGCAACCATGCACTCCCTACAGCCAGCCACAACCGCATTCGCTTCAACACATCACAGTCGTGTCTTCTCGCGCACTTCACTTACAATTTGACATTTCGCGCATTTGAGAATTTATTTCCATCTTCAATTTTGTCAGTTAAGTTGTGTCGTGTTTTATTGCGCTGTATGTTTGTATGTATGTACGAGGCAAAGCATGTCTAACCTTAGGCGAAAATGTCAAACTGCCCAACTGGCATCAACAGCCTGGTTGCAATTCCTCTGCGAAATGCGGGCAAATGCGTCGCGTCCCTAATTTCAATTTCGTCTCCTGCCTTCTCGCTGGTTGCATGGCATTGCATGTGCGCGCTGGTATGGTTGCATGCCGTGACGAAATGCCGCAAATGCAGCGCCGCGACGATGAACACGCGCAGTTCGATAGTGACCACTTAATCGACGGCGACACTGCGGCATTAATGTTGCCGGCCTACCCGGCCTACCCGGCGTTCCTCATCCGCGCGCACATTTTTATCTCCCCTAACAAGGCACTCTCCTCGCAAGCTAGAACTCGAGCAGGAGTGTTTGCATATTTACTGGATATTTTTAGCCGCCTTTCTTGTCACAACCCTGGTCACCAGCGATCACTAGCTGAGTCGCATAACGTTGTCAGCAGCTTTTACAGCTGCTTTTGCCTCCCACCTCACCTGCACCACCCGCCCTGCTATATTTGCACGGTGACTCGAAATGTGATCCTTTTAGCGTAGCTGTTGGCAATGCAATGATATTTGATGTTGTTGTTATGCTGTATGAACATGGCATTGGTCAGCAGCAATGAAGTTTGCGTGCCACAATCGTGTTGCACGTAATGCAGATAAATTGTTCGCATTCATTTTTCCTGGCAAACTGTCTGTTGGTCTTGTTTTTGCATTTTCTCATATTTTTGCGATGGTGTATAATTTTGAATGCGAATACATACATATATAGTTATGTATGAGTTGTACCAAATTTTTGTTGTTAACATTATAATATTCAAGCACTTCAGCGAAGTGGTGTGTAATCTTAAAAATATTTACAGTGTTTTGCTTAGCTCGAATTGCAGACAAACTTATAAAAATGCCTTAGGTGTTATAGTAAGCGGAGCGAAGGAGAGCGGACTAAACCCCAATTCCATGTTTTCCATCTGAAAATGAGTCCGCCACCTGCACCTTTTCGATCAACGACTGGGAGCAAAATATAGTCCTGCAAATCTACGGCTATATGTATATCCCGATGGTTTGCTTGATCAGCACTCCTTCTGTGACCATCGGTACAAAACCACAATTTAACTTGAAGGAGGTTCCGTCCAAGGTTCCTTCCATGAGAAACTTAAAAAATCCAACCGGCATAAGTAAAGGAATACGCTTGGCAAGCGACTCTCAGGAACTACATTATTAATAGCAGCGAACCCTAGGGATCTAGATAGCCTGATCAATCGTTTCACGGTGGCATGTGACTAGGCTCTGTATCAAAAAAGAAACCATCCTGGTGATGCTCAGAAATGGATGAGGCCTGGATCTCCAGGCTAAGGGTCTTTAATCTTGCTAAATCCTCGGGGAGTTATATGCAATGGAAACCTATAAGCTAAAGTTAAGATGTTTCAAGAAACGATTAATGAAAAGCAAGAGATCCTCTTGGATGAGCGTTTGCAGTGGCATAGAATCTGTATAAGAAGGGTCTAAACTGAGGGACTAAATAGCGTTCAAACAGACAGTGAAACGGACATGGCTAAATCGACTTAGCTCAACGCTCTGATCACTTTAGTAAACGTTCTATCTATTCTTCTTCTGGTACCTATAAACACCGGATCAAAATTATAATACCATTTCATGTTCAAGAAAGGTATAAATATCCGGATATAACTCCCAGCCCTAGTCTACATGTAAATAGCGCTCTTTTCACAACAAGAACTAAATTAGAGATGAAAACCCATATCAATTCAACTACGAAACACTGTGACACTTAAATGCCCAACGCAACGGATCACCAAGCCCACTTTGAATACATTTCGCATGTTAGCTGCGGCTAGTTCGTTGCATGCAACAAAGCATGTAGGGAAAATAAAAATATGAACAAATACATACTAACAAAAATAAAAACAATACGAGTTAAACAGCACATGATCGCATGCTTTTAAGAATACATGCATACATACATATACATATATGTACGTGCATACGTAAGGCACATACATATGTATGTAGATATGTTGGGGAGTGCTTGATGCCGCCGCACACCAAATGCGTTTGACCACTCAATTATGAAGCGGTCGAGACAGTGGCGCAATAATATCCTTAACAGCAGTGTATTTATGCACGTTGCTGATATGATATTTGTTGTTGCAGTTGTTACTTTCATAAGCGCTGTGTTTTGCATTTTTTGTGTTTGTTGTTGTTGTTATAAAGTGCATCCTTGTCGCTGCTGCGCATGCACATTTACGTATCAGTTTAAAATAAACGACGATGCAAAAAGAGTGAGTGAGCAATGTGAAAATAAACGTGGCTGTTGACAAGTAAAGTATCTTTAAGTTCGCGTTAATTTCATGCTCAGCAACTGATGCCAGCCTTGGTAGCACGAAACAAACATCAACCAGAAGTATGTACACGCATACATACATATAAGTTCTTTTGATATTTTTTTGTTGGGAAGAGTAGCTTAACTCGCTGACTTCTTATGCCGACTCTCCTGTCGATATGTTTGTTGGCAATCAGTTCCTGCCTTGTCCTCCTTACGATTTTCACATCCGTGTCTCGTGCAACTTATGACTGTAATTTAAATACCTCATATTTATTAATGATTATATTCAACTGTTAAGTGACATTGCGTAACAGTGAATATTCGTGCATTTATTCGTAACTAAAAAGTCTTATTAAAGTTATTCTTTAGACTAACTTATGTAAATAGGTATGACAAGATGGGGCATGAATAAGTTAGGTATACTAAATAACTTCCTTGTCTAAATTCTAAATCGCGTCAGAAATTTTTGTCATTGCTAACCACTAGTTGGAAATGTCAGGTTCTATACCTGATTTTCCCAATTTCGAGTAGGCCTCCCTCTTGCTTTGCTGTCTTTTATGTCTAAACTAGTTCATATATACATGTGAATAATGACAGCCAAGGAGTTGCCAGATTACTCTAACAGTCATACTAAAGTAGTTTCTCACAAGCGGAATTTTCTCCAAAAATACTACATACCGGACTTCAATACGAAGATACCCATTAGGTTCCCGGACAAAGAAGAATGTGATGCAGGACTGCCAGTAGCTGAGGGCAGTATATCCATCTACACTGACGGTTCAAAGGTGGAACAAGGAACCGGAGCCAGTGTCTACTCGAAGGACCTGCAGATCAACCGGTCCTTTCGTTATTTTAAAAAAAAAAAATGTCCTTTATTTAACATTGAAGAATATGGACACCGTTACGGTGACCATCCGTACTTTATTACAAAGGGCAGTTCTTCTTCTAAGGTTGCTGTACTTGCACTTTGTTCATTTTTCTAAAAACCTAGCCTTCTTGATATTCCAAGAATTTTTATGAAGTCAAGCATTTGTACAAGTATACACATGTGAAAACCGGTTTATATCATTAAATGTTGAAATGACTAGGCATTTCGGCTAATGCGCTTCACCTTCAGATGGACCCTTTACGAGCAGCCCATCTAACCTAATCTAGCAAATGTTGCTGACGATATGTATGAACAAAGCAACATTGTTGCTGCAAGCAGCACAGCTCATTATTTTGCCACTACTGTTTACTCAATATTACGATCCTTTTAAGCTTGTTAAAAAGATTTAGAAATAAACGTGTTTACTTAGAAAAAGAGCAAAAATATTTCTCGCAATCCCTTCACAAAAATCAAAGCGCCTTTGTCACGTTTTTTGCTTAACTACACATGCAAAGCGGTAGCGACATCAATAATAGCAACAACAGTATAGACTTTCCGCGTGCATGTGCTCCTTGCAGTTTAATCTGCCACTTGTTGTTGCAACTGCGCTTATGTCATCTCGCGTAATTGCAAAAAGCAAGCAAGCTACCTACCAATCAACCAACCAACCAACCAACCAGACCAAGGTGAATGCAGCTTGTTGGGTAATAATTCTATGAATTTTATATTCTAACACTACTCGTCAGCTTAGCTGCCTTCCGACCACCCCGCCGCAAACACACACTCATGACACTCACTCGCGGTCAACACCCACACTGTAGCTACAATTTAACTGCTTTGAGCATACATATTTTGCATATGATTGCCGATGACGTTGCATGCCACCGGCAACCAAACAGCAGCAATAGTAGCGGCTCCTGTCTTCCTCTCCGTTCGTTTATGCAACACAGTCGTATGTACCAGTATGTAGTTGTTGCTATTGGTGGATGTGCTGCTGGATATGTTGCAGCTCGACTCGCCTGCAATTGCTACATTTTTTATACCACAAAGCTGCTTAGAGCGCAAACGCTAAAGCTGCGGCGACATGCTGCGGCACGCTATCTCCACCGTCATCCATGCCATCGACAGCCAAAGCGACTCGCGCTAATGAAATTATTTTTTCGTCACCTTGTCTTCTGTGGAGTGTAGGTATGTATGAAGATTAGGGTGGTGCAAAACAAGTTAAGTCGGAATTTTAAAGCTCTCACCCCAAGCATTGCTCTATGGCGAAAAATATACGCCTAATTTTTTTGTTTAAAAATCAAAAAAATATTTAGAGATCGCTCAGAGCGATCAAAGTTATTTTTTCCCCATAAAAAATAAATGGAAAACTTTGAGCGCTTTTAGCGACCTCTAACTATTTTTTGATTAAAAAAAAAATAAAAAATAGGGGTCTAGTTTTTCGGTATAGAACAATCCTAGGGGGTGTCAGCATAAAAATCCCGACTTTACATATTCACGTACATTTTTGGACCACCCCAATGTAGTTGCTTACAAACAAGTATAAATTCTGACACATCAGAGCGTGTGTGTGGGTTTTTTTTCTTTTCAGCGCTTTGTTTGTTGTAATTTAGCATATTTTTTGTTGTTGCCATTGTTATTCATGTATGTCGTTATTAAATTTTGCCGCTTTGAGATTTTCTCCTTCGTTACTTTGATGAATTTAGTTTGTTGCACAAACATCGTTAACAAAGTGTTAGAGCAACGCAAACGATGGCAAAGATCGCCTAAGGAAAAGTTAATTTCCAAGAGCAAAGTAGAAAAAGGAGCAAAGAGATGATCTAACACGTCACTGCAAAGCTTATTTTCATGATTAACCCATTCAAAGGAATTGGTGCCAAAGCAATGTTCATTTATGTATTTATAGGATTAAAACAGTAAGTATGCATACATACATATGTATACTATAGCTACAATTACAACATTTTTTAAGTAAAAATATAGTAACAATATTTGTTATATGTACATATACGTACACACATACATACATAACTTCTGGCAACTATCTTAAAAGCCTTTTACTGTCTTTCGAAAGACAAATTGAAAGATCTGCTAACGACGAGGTCTTAGCGTTAAGCTGATCACCTTTTACCTAAATGGTTTTTAAAAATTAAATTAAATTTAAAACATTAAATATTTTCTTTTTTAAAACAAAAAAAACTAATAAAATAAAGAAAATTAAATAAAAAATATAACAAAATAAATAAAAATTAAAATTAAAATATGTAAAATGAATATGAAGCAAAAATAAGTTAAAATATTTTTAAAATGTTATATGTTCATTTTCATTTTACGTATTTTAATTTTAATTTTTATTTATTTTTTATATTTTTTTATTTAATTTTCTTTAGTTTAGTTTTTTTTACAACAATAAAATCACAAAATGTAATAAGAAAAAGAAAAAATTAATAAAAATAAGAAAATAATATATAAAAATTAAATAAAACATTTAAAAAATATTTTTGTTATTCAAAGCAAAATTTTAAAATTAAAAAAAATTTAAAAAAAATTAAATTAAAAAACGACGAAAAAAAATCGGATCCTAAAAATTCGATGAAATAAAATAAACAAATTTTTATTTTAAATCAATAAAATACATATAACTAAAAAAATTTTTTTCATACAAATGTTTTTTTTTAACAAAAGAAAAAATAAAATAAGTGCCTAAAAATTAAATGAAATAAAACAAATATATTTCTCGTTTTAAAATAATAAGATACAAGAATTATAATAAAATGAAATTAACAAAATAAAAACATATTAAATAAAAAATAAGAAATTAATGAAATAATTTAAAAACTAAATGAAATTTAAAAAAATATTTTTTTACTTTATTTTAAGCATGAAATTTAAAAATTATAAGAACATTAAGCCAAAAAAGAAAAATTACTTACTCCGCCAGGCAAGGCTAGTCCTGAAGCATCTCTTTTACGATTGCTCGGCAGACCAAGAATGCTTTGTGAATACTCAAGCCTTTTCCGCCATATACGGTAAAATAAGTGCATCCTTTTTATGGCATAGTAAATGGGGTACACGTGGGATCACACTAGTAATATCACAGAGCGCTTTCTTGCTGAAGCGTGGCTCCCTACCATGTAGAGTAGGGTGGTCCGAAAATGCATGTGAAAAGTAAAGACGGAATTTCAATGCTCTCACCCCCTAGGTTTGTTCTATACCGGAAAAAATTATATTATTGTTAGCATTGATACAATTTTGACCCTTGTAGCCACTTCAATTATAATATTACCATCAAAATTCAAAATTTCTTACACAAAATGTATGCGAAATCCCTTTTTCCTGCAATTTATATATTTCGGTAAATTTGTTCAAGTTGAAAAAGTTTCCTTGGGCAGAGACAATGGAAGATATTTAGCTGTATTTACCGGATGCAGTGCTTTTAGCTTTTTAAAATATCTTAATTTGAACAACGTGACTATTTTACATGACATGTGTAGGCCACACATACCTCTTCAAGATGAGGTCTCAACCATTGAATTTGACAAAATATTAACGGAGATATCGTGTGGTAATTTAAAAATGCCCTTGCGAAATACTTATGTATATAGAAGTAATCGCTTGATCATTGGGATCCGGCATGGACTAATAAGGGGTATTTCGTAAAATTAAACTATACATCGAGGTAGATCCGTAAAAAATTGCTCTCCTTGTCGGCAATAATCACAAACTACCATTACGGATTTCTTAAAATTTAATATAGGCTGGCACTTGGTAAATTCTCTATTTGGCCAATGCTGTATAGGGGACCCATCCTCCCAAGCAACTTGCAACCCCATAAGTGCTATGTGCTTATTAATACAATACTTTCGTACTACTTTTGTGCCTGTATACATATCTTAAGCTATAAGTACCGTGAAACTCTTTCCATTCATACCTTTTAATTACATTGAAAGAAGTTTTAACTGCCTGCTAATTCTCGGCAGGTGCTTGTATTTAGTTACCAGCGAGTGATTAATTTGAATTATGAGTTTGTATAATAAATTTCTGCTCACCTGTCTGCTGATTGACAGTTGCTGTCTCAACTTCGCGGAGTTTGCCTCTGCACACTGGTTTGTAAGCTTTACATCGCAGCGCATATCAGACGCATTTAGCTTTCCTGTTTCAATGTCAGAGAAGCGGTTCATCTTTAATATTTAATTGGTCTTTTTTACCTTCTCACATTTTAATAAATATGCATCTGTGGCCACCTTAGGCTCGACCCAAATCAAAACCTAATTTGAAAGGCTTAATTAAAAAATAAGGAAACTAAATAAAAAATAAATAAATAAATGCTCTTTAATGAAGAAACTCACAAAGAAAAGAGGAAAGAGAGGCACAAGTTTGGGCCTGAACCTTTGATATAGTTGACAGCTACTTGTCCACTTGGCATGGGACTGCCGCTGCATTGGTGAACAAGCTGCGCGCTAGACGGCTGAGCACGGCTGGTAGCACGCGGCTGCTGCAATGCAAGTGGCTCTAAAGGAGAGACACACTTATCACTGGCCTGCCTAGTGCCCTTATTATTGCTCTGCAAGTACATATATCCGCATACAGACGACCGCCTATCCACTTCTCTGTACGCCTCATCTCATTGTCACTCTGTCCGTTCACTTCGATGGTTGTGCGCAAGACTGCTGCTTGGCTTGTCTGCAATGGCCTGGTCTCTCCGGCTGTCTTTCTGTCAGTGTATCGGTCAATTGTGGCATGAATAAATGGGGCGCCTGCGCACATCTCGTCGCTTCACTCCACTTCACTTCAATGCGCACTGCGGCATAATTTTAATAAGTTTGCATGTCATTTAGGTTGTTTGTTTATGACGGCGTGGCATGGTGTGGCATGGCGGCCGGCGCGCTTGTCAAAGTAGGCGGAGTTTCTTAAAAATGCTTCGACTGCCCTTATTTACATACTCCTTGCCCCACTCCGCGCGAATTCGCGTTGTCAGCATGCGTATCATGCAGGAATTCGGACTTTTTTTCATACCCTTTTGTGTGCGCAAAAGAGGTTATTAATTTTGCATATTTTACTGAGTAGGTATGTATAAATGTATGTAGTTCTAAAAAGTTTTCAATTTCCAAACGAAGTGCATAAATATGAAACTAACTTTAAAATTCTTGACTTAAATATGTACTTCGCATAGGGGGCGTATTCACATCACAAAAGCCTGTAATGTGGTATTTGCTGTCTTCTACTCTATTTTATTTAGCTTCGAAGGGGAAAGAGAAGCCACACTGGTGGAACCAGAAAAGCGCCTTGCAGAGGAAGATGAGTAGAAGGCTGTCAAATAAGGGGAAATGAGGCGAATTTTTTTATACCTACAAGGGGGCCTTAAGAAATTTGGAGCTCGCCATCCAAAGAGCTCATACTTAGAATCTCACGAAAAAAATGTCTGTGACTATATTGAGAAACACTTGGAATTCAAATGGCGAAAGGACTTCATCGCGGGACGAAATGATATGCAAAGGATTTTCACTAATATCCAATTTCTTGTTAGAACCGACAAACAAGCATCTTGGTCCCAACTTCAGCAGAGCTTGCAGCTAAAAAAAGGCAGTACTTTGCAGTCCGAGCCTTCCTCTCTACAACTCTCCGACGCCTCCGGAGAGGTCATCAGATCTGGCTCTGACCGTGAGGACTCAAAGGACTCTGAGGACCACCCTCTCAAAGCCATAGTTTATGGCCCACATGGTATCACTGAGAGGACCGAGGGACTCCGCATTTAGCAGGATCAGCGTTGGCATATTTGGTTCCACGGTCTTCTGGAGCCGCATAATCCTCCAGTCCTTCATTCTGAAGCGATCCACACACGATCCCGGAAACGAACAGGAAGATCCTTTTCCTCCACAGCCTCTAGCTTGGCTCCCTTCCAAACCTCTCCAACCAAGGAGACTGCCTCCTTGTAAGGAGCCGTCGACCGCTCATCGGCGCAGTTGATAAGCTTGCGCAGTTGATAAGCTTGCCCATGGTGCCATCGGGAACTCTCACATTTGGGGGGTGGCGCAGGATTTCCCCTGACCACCCTCAAGAATACAGAAGAGATAGCCGCGGCCACACTCTTCCACCCCTCACAGGAGATGGCACCATCCTCCCTGCTCCGGTCTAGTACACCTAGTACCTTGGTGTTTCCCAGTTTAGCGATTTCGGTAAACGGCCTCGTGGTCGCCGCAGTTTGGTTTTCGTTTTGTCTATTGTTTTTAGAGTTATTTCTAATTTTATATGGGTTCCCAATCAGAGTCGCTATCCAAAATCCGAGCAAGTATTAGCCTCCAATGATGTCACAGCTACCACATGCGAGACTATGGCGAGGGTTGAAACGTGCCCTTATGGGGTCACGAATTGAGAGCGGACCAACCGTATCTACACCACCAACTTAACGCGACGGGAGTTGGAACGTACTCTGGGGCCGTCAGGGTTTAACGGGACGGAGGCAGTCACAACATTAGGCCACCGGCCATTTCTGCTGTGTGTTACCCTAGCATACTCAGGTGGCAGAATACCGCTGCCACCAGCCCAATGATCAACAAATCCAAAACATATTCCAAATCGTAGTCAATTAGAAGCCATGTCAGCTGAAGGCCACAGGCCCTTAGTCGTTTCAAGCTAAACTAATAATTTTTACTTTAGAAACTGTTTTGCCTTACTACGCTATGTTTGTATTGGCCAAAGCAAAAGTTCTTATCTGATGGCGCGAAGCAAGCGAGATTGATTTCCGGCTATCTTTGAACTTTTAAAGATTTCTGAAACAAATATTTTCTAAAACCATATATCTATGTACATGTTTGTATGCATGTATATGCACATGGGTATGCATTTTCCGCAAATTCCTTGCTCTCTAAGATGAATTAGAGTAATTTGTAAGCATATCTAGCCATTCATCTCAATTCAATAATCAACTCATCGCCGTAGATAGACAATTTGCAAATGTTTTCAACAAACAAGCTTGCGGCTTGCAGCAAATAAGAAGATATGGCAAGGGAATAAAAGTTGGGTAAAAATGCAAATAAAATAGAAAATACTGCAAACTAATAAAGAAGTAAATGCCGCAATCCAAATATGGCCATGTACAACTGTGGGCATTTTTTTCGGTGCATGGCCTAACAAGCCAATGTACTGTGGGTGCATTCGGCCGCTTTCACATTTAAACTTTAATTTGAAAATATGGTTTCGTACAGTGTGTATGCATATGTAAATATGCTGATAAACAGCCGCTTTGGAGCGGACACCTTCTAAAAGAAGGCGCGACTCAACAAGACATTTCATTGCGGTTGAAAGCCGGCTGCGTCAACAGTACACAGCGAAGTCGTTACTGCGTTGGAGTTAAACGGCAATCAAAAGCGCCAGAGGGCGTATTTAAGCACGGCGAAACCGCACCATCGACGCGCAACTACCATCCCTAAATGAGCCCGTTAACCGATAAGGAACTGTCAAAAATCCTCATACCCATACAATTTGTATGAAGATCCCACAAATGGAATTTACATTTTTGACAGGGCGTTACGTGTTGAAGTTGGATGCAGAAGAGGGAAATAAAGAGAGAAGACCAAAAAAGTGAAAGAGGAAACGAGAATAAAAACGAAGGTAAATGAGAAAACGTCAAAAATGACGCCACGTTGATTTGGGTATAACGCGCTGGTACTCGTTGGCATTGGAACGCAACGTTTGGTAGCAAGTAAATGCACCGCATTTCAAAAGTGGCCAGGCGAACGACAGGGCTCTCTACAGGCGATTGGAGGAATGGGCAACCAGGCATGAGTCATTGATCGTCCACCATAACAATGCTCATCCGAATGTCGCGCAAGTGGTCTAAACTTATATAGATGCTACCGGATGCAAAGTCCTAGCCTAGACCTTGCACCAACTGACTACCATTTTTTCCGATCGATGCAGAACGCCTTATGGGAATACAATTCACTTCAATTGAAGGTATCAACAATTGGCTTCACACTTACCTGGTCTCCAAAGATGAACAGTTTTATTGGCATTCGAAAAAAGTGGGAAAAAGTCGTAGTTAATCAAAGGCATAGCATAATTAAGTTTCAAAATTCGAGAAAAAATCCTTCGAAACTTACTGGTATACTACGCAAATAAATTTCGCACTTTTATGCGGAAAACAACAAACTCTACCCACAGTAATCGGCTCGCTAAATAAGAATACTCCAGACCTGACAGTGACAGGTATTGACGAGCATTCAGGTTGCACTGATTTTTTTTTTATAACTGCAGGACTGACGGTCTGATTGAAAGCAAGGGTGCTCG
>NW_023458559.1:78489647-78536000 GCF_013731165.1 Rhagoletis pomonella | reverse complement strand
TTTACAAATTTATTAAAGAAATTTTATTCGGCTTGCTAATTTTTTTCTTCAGCTACACAAATTCTATGTCATAATTAAAATAACTTTTCGACACCGCGCACCCATGGGTTGGCTGAAACTTTCAAACTCACCTAAACGAAATGAACTTCGCTCATTTGTTGTAGCAATTGTGCGTTGAAAAGTTGGAGCAACTGTTAGGCGACCTCACTTACCACCCACTTTTCAAAATAAAAAGTATTTTGAATCTTAACTCAATTTGCCGCTAAGTCAGCTAACATACCTTTGTTCGCTCTCCTTCGCGCCACCAGACCGCGGCTTACATACCTTTTCAGTTTTAACTTTCATCTGTCACCTTTTACCTAACAGGTCTTCCTTCTCCTGCTGCCTGCTATTCCAATTGAATCTTTTAATCAACCGTTAACTTTTCATTCCTCGCTACACGGCAAATTACGAAGTTTTGTAACTTTTCGCTGTCGAAATATTTTCACACTTCACTGCAGCAAATTGCAAAAAAAAAACTAAATAAATAAATGTAAAAAATATAATCTGTGCAAATCCACCATTTAGTTAAAAACTTTTCATAAAACATTTCCATTAGCTTCTCTTCTCTCTGCCAGCATTTCGTAATCATTTCAGCGCCTAAATCACCCAAACCCTTCGCTACAATTAGCGTTAACTTTTAGTTTTACATCTCTAAGCAATTAGCAACACATTGAAACATCACAACCGCAGCACGTCACTCCTCCTCCCCACCTACAGTTTTGTCTACCCCTTCACAACAACAAAACTCATCCACTAATCATTCCCTCGACGTCTTTTACTGCTGGAAGGCAACGAGTCGACGACTCTACATTTTCCACAAATAAATTACAATTCACAATAAATTGAATTTTCTTTGCTTGACAATATTTTTGTTGATGTTGTAGTTTTTTTGTCTACAAAATAGTAACAATAAATGGTAACAAGCTGTTGCAAAGGTTATGCTTGTTGTTGTTGCTATTGTTTTTCGCTCCTCTTATTGTTATAATTTGTGTAGTAATTGTTTTCTTGTATTGCAGTGGCTTTCAAATTTTTATCACTTGATTTGTCTTCTTTTGCTTGCTTTTGAGTGCTCGTAAGGCTCTATTTGCCACACTCACTGTCATTTAAAAACCAATTTAGCTTGATTTAAATTATTACATACACATTTGCACAAATGTTTTCATACTCGTACATCAAAATCTATACTCAAGTGGCTGGCAGGCTGCACACTCATCCATATGATCTAGCAGACCCTGTGAGAAAGCGCATGATGCATTCTTCTACACAAATTAGTGTTTTTGTCGGTTTTCATATACATACATATGTACATATGTATGTAGTTACATAAAATTTGTAATAACTGCACCTCGTTAAACTAAGTCCCATTAATGAAGGCATTCGACAGCGGACAGAGTTTGGCCAACGCTGGACACTCACGCCGAATGTGTTCCGACATCTTTCCGTCGTCTCGATAGCATTCCGACTTTGTGGTTAATCGAATTCGCTACATACGGTGAGCTACCTGGTGTTGGCTCTACTCAAAAGATTAATGTACTTTCTAGTGAAAGTATAGCCAAATCGTCTGGCCTGTCTAAGGCTATCTATCGATACCCTGTACTTACTGGGTTCTTAGTTTACCCACATAATAATTGTAAGTCTCGGAAAAATACCGACAGAGATCAGCCGTCGTTCGCCAGTTTTTCGGCGATTTCGATTTCTTCGGTCTCACAGTAACCGGAAATAATGCAGATTTGCCATGTTTTTCGCTGCCTTGATGAACTTTGAAGTACGCGTCACATTGAGTAAGTTCCTGATGGAAACTTGGCTTTCTGAAAAGGTAACCATGAACGCCCTTTAAAAATCCTTATCAAACTTCATTCTGGCGGCACATATGTATATGAAGATCGCTAGCATCTCAACTTGGGAAACTGTGGGTCTTGCATCCCCAGCCTTGATCCATCTGTGTACCAAGGTACACATCTGGGTTCCAGGTGAGACGATCAGTTTTCTCAGGGCTCTTGGTCTATGATTTTGACCGTAATTTTCTACCTATCCCGATATTTTACCCAAAATACATTTCTAATGCTTGGTCTTCTGAAAAGTGTTGTTAGTTATTACCATGTTAAGTTCTCTCGAGGCTACCGCAGCTTCTATAAAAAATACGGAGTGGTGTTCAACCTCGAAGCGGCTTTTGGACCTCGGTTGAGCAAGTTGTCATTGAAACAGCGACCAAGAATTAAGCCACCCTTTGATGCTAATTATAACGTGATAATGGTAGTTTCTTGAGGTGCCACCATACTAACGGCACCATACTAACTCTCTTATCCAGTGTAGTTCTAAGGTATTTGACTTCAGCAAAGAATTCAAGCAGTTTTAAGGGTAATACGTGCGGAAGTACATCAGACAAATCACAATAGATCCTCATATAAATATCTACCAAAAGAGAGAGCGAAACAGATTTTGCTCCAATAAGAAAATATTTTGCCAAAAAATAAATAACCATAAAATTGCAATAATAACTGCATTACTCTTTCAGATATACTTTCCTAGTTATCCCGAAATCTTATAGAGTACTCACTCATGCATTAAATGCCACAGATACACTAAATATATTTATACGAAATCAAACAGTAATTTTTTTCTTGCTGGGGTTCTTTATGCAAAGGCACCCACCACACACTGAACACTTGTTATTCGATGTATTAAGTAACATTTTAAGATGCAATTTCTTTCATGTATACATATGTATGTATATTTACTATGCACATATTTATATGTCTATAAATACATGTGTGATTGTGTGTGGCAATATAAATTACATTTAATTGTTTAATACTTACTTTTAATACGTCATAAAGTAATATTTTAACATCGCCACATGGTAGATATGCGTAAAACCAGAAACAAAAACCACTGCAAGTGTCAACCGATAAATGTTGATGGCCCGGAAAATAGTTGCAAGTGGAATGTTGCGCCATTAAAAGCTACGATAAGCATAGCAATTATGGCATAGTGTTAGCAATGCATTTGTTATGCTGAGCATCGCTTTACTTGTCATCAAGTGACAAATTGACATTTTATTAGTCACTTCTGGGTTGCATTGCAGGAATCGCAAGCAACGAGAGTTGCTTTAAATAAATTTACACAATGTTCAATACTTTTATAATGACCGATGGAGTGTTTATTATTTTTGGTGGCATCTTTTTGGAAGTTTTTCCAGCTTTCGACCCTTAAGTGCTAAACTTTTATAAATAATGTCCAATACATACGCAACCAAATTTTTATTTTTACAGCCTGCACAGAGAAAAATACATATATAACGTATAGATTCCTTATACATAGATTTTATATGAAAATACTTATTGATTTATTTTTATAAGAATATTATTAAAAATCTTACAGAAAATCTGCTTGATTGCATCATTTACACGAAACACTTCTTATTTTTATGAAATGTCTTCTTGAATTCATTTAAAAATACTCGTTCTTAACGTTATGTGAAGAATTCATTTTAAGTTCTTATTATTAAGACGCCCAATGTAGCCGAGTAGATAATTTAACTGCCATTAAGTGAGTCCCGCGTTTGAGGACCTAGATTCCTAATTCCTTCTTGATATTTCCCAAAGAAAGCACGTAGAGATATTTTCTTACTCGTTTCTCGTTTATTAGGTGATTTCCGACCTTTGTGATAAACCACATTATAAAAATTTTTCCAAACATTTAGATTTAGTTGTTTTGCTTATTTGGGTCGAACCTGAGTTCCGAGTTTTAAGTGTAATATCGTTTAAGGCCTTTTTATGTAATTTCATTCAAAAAAAAATTCTTCAAAAGTTTTTAATTTTTAGTACTCGTACGGGTTATTGTTTTCCGTGTATCAGGGATTTTTTATCCTCGCTGTAATCAATCATATTAAAAAACCATAAGTCAATAAATTAAATGGTAGCGAAATTGGCTTGACTGCAGCAGCACTTTTGTCACAATCAACTGCTGTATATTTTGCTCTTATTTTGGTAAGGGAGACATTTTACGCAATACTCAAGAATTTTTTAAGGCAATTGAAATTAATCATCGAAAAGCAATGAAGAATTGTAGCTCAAGTTGCTGTCAAAACTAATCATCGGAAAAATGTGGAGTTTTGCTGTTAAAGAATATTGTTTTTATATATGAACGGTCGCCTCAAAAAACATTGTAAGTGCTAAAATTATAATACTTGTTTAATGACGCACATACGGACATTTAATTTGGTTTCCCACTTTTTCGGTATAGCAATCTTTAAGCAACTTGCCTTTACAAAAATATAATATCTGCATATATGTACATATGTATATATGATGTGGCGAGTAGTTAGCAGTGCGCCTTGCCGTTCCGCGGTGCCTGGTTTCAAAATAAAAAAAAAGTTGTTTTTCTAATAGCTGTTGCCCCTCGGCACGCAATGATAAACCTCCGAGTATATTTCTGCCTTGAAAAAGCTTCTCATAAAACCATAGACGCCTATCCTTATGCCTTCAGGAGTTTTCGAGCCGTCTGAGTACCCACCATAATTGTGGTGCCACTACACAAACCCATACTGAATATCTTCTCAAAAACTATTGTCAGCAGTATATCAACTTTGGGAAGTAGGACCAGCCGGAACTGTAAGCCCATTTTCTCCATGCTCCTGAATTATTTTTAAAAAAGTAATTCGTAAGGCCAAGCGAGCCTCTAGGAGGATTTCTGCAGTGGGAGCAAATGTAGACTTATTTCAAATTTAAAACCCCATAAATCTCCTAGACTGGACAGTATTTACCCTCCCAGCTATAACATATCTTGGTTCAAACCCTTTTTTATCAGCTTTCTGAAGCTCTGCTAAGTTTATACCAATATTGCGGTGGGCACCTTACGGGGTAGAGTCTCAACATTAAGCCAGCTGTTGCTATTGCGTATACGGACGATGTTGCAGTATTGATTCAGGGTAAACGGTGGCAGGGGATGAATTTGATTAAGACCGCGAGTTACCTTAGTGTTTAGTGCTGTCGTGTTGCTGTGCACTTTACGGATGTTGATGCGTAGTGGTGGTCAGGTTGCACGTGAGGTACGGGTCTTACTAGATCTCAACTTGCTGATCATGCTCTCCTTTGTTAGCTGGTTCTCCGAGTTTCAGTAATAGGACCATTCTGCCGTACTCTACAAGTCAGGAATGATAAAGGTGGCCAATGAAAGATGGAGACCTAAGCAATGTAAATATTCTACTCCCGCTGTGCCCAAGTCTTTCAGCATAAGCAAGCATTATCCGTCGCCGCTAATTGCTTTAGAAGCTTTTACCTAATCCCCCGACGTTTGGCCATATCCCCTGATGGATGGAGTTTGAAAAGGCGGCTAAAGAATGTTGACCACATTTTTCTCACATCATAGGTAACATTTCAGGCATTTATTTAAGTGATCTTGCTACTTCTTTCGCTTATCATGGTTTACCAGTTACCGAATCTCCAAGTTGAGGCCACTGCTACATGGATCCCCTGTATCGTTCTAGCCCACTTGCTATGTGACCTAAGATTCTTAAAAGACTCCATCTGTAACAGGGGTTGCAGGAGGTCGTGTGGAGCCGTCACTGGCATAAGCACCAGAAGTAGTATATTTCTGATGCGGATTGGACTCAATTCCAGTCTGAAGCAGAAGAATGTTCAGTAACTCTGCTGCAAGGTGTTGTTCCAAAAACGAAACATATTTGGTATGATTCGCTGATTCGCAGAGGATTTTTGAAATAACAGCCTTTGGCCGTGTAAGAATCACGCGTTTCCAGGTCGTAAAAGCGGCTGTCTTAAGAATGATCTTGTCCTGCATCTTACATCTTGTTTCCTTAGACCAGAAATTCAAATAGGAATATACAAATATCAAGCTTTTTAGAGAAGGCTGTAAATATGTGTGTGCATATGTGTCAATATGTGTTTCTTAAACCAGTCGCCAAAGTTAAAAAAAAATAGTCTAAAATGATTGTAAATATGCAAAACTCAATTTGCATCCTATGGAAATATAAACAGACTAGTATTCCAAAATACATACTTAAACAAGTGAACTTATAGCAAACAAAACTTTAACTTTGTTTATGTACACACAAAATTGTTCATAGTTCAATTAAAAAAAAAAAATTTATAAATCCACTACAAAACTAAATGGTCTCATAGTTTATGTATGAATCCATGTATTAGGTTGTAAATATTTAAGAAAAATTATCAAGCGCTCACCATTTGATTCTTACATTTTCCTAAACAACTACCGCAAATTTTGTAAGCTAACAAAAACAAATAAAATCCATGAATTTATTAAATAATACGTTGATCTACGGTGATGATAACTTTCGATTAATGTTTGAAAGCCAACATACCATAAAAGTTTAAGTGCGATACAAAAGTGAAGAATATTAAGTGCTTGTGTGCGCATAAGGAACAAATATTTGCTTACACTGAAAACAATTAAAAGCAGAAGCAGCAGTGCAGACAAATCATGCGTAAATTCAATAAACTTCTCTGTATATGTACATACATAAGTACTATCCATAGCACGCATATGCATAAATATGTGATTACGTATATGATTCGGTGCATTGAAATATTGTAGGCAAACTTGCTAAATATGTGGATACAAGAAGATGTAAGAGGCGAAGGAAGATGGACGCTGCAGCTGTTACAAATAGCGTTTGTATTTATTTTTGTACATACGTATGTATGTATGTGTGTTTAATGTATAGGAACACCACTTGGTAAATAGAAGAGTATGAACCGCACATGATTTGTATTTTAAAAGCAAATTTGCCGTAAACAACAACAAAGGCAAACAAAACAACAGCATGCAACAATAATAACAAGTGGTATGTGGCAATGTTGCATAAACTGAAGTTCTATTAAAATACGAGTATTTGGAAATGTTTCTTTTTCGGGTGAAATTCGCATGTATTGTGTGCATATTTAAGCTTTACTTACACGGTACATCTATGCAAATATGTAGTTGAATTGTTTATGCACTCATGAAAGCATATTCACTGAAAATTTTCCTACTTCAAAACAATTATCCCTGTTCTTCGTAGAGCTTAAAGCAAATATCGAACTTTACGAAATCAAAACATGAAATTTTAACATTTTCATAAAAGAAATAGAAAATGTTCCTAAAAACATACATACATACATCTGTAGGTACATATGTATGCTTATTTGCTCCGCTTCGGAACGAGTTATCATAAAAACACAAGAATATGTATGCGAGGTACTTTTTGGCAGATGATAGAATCGAAAGTGAGGAGGAGAATTGCATGTGTAGGCTATTATTTGCCTAATGCCTGTTTGAAACGAAAATTCTAGCTTACGAGGGGCACTAAATAACATTAACGTACTCACAACGTTTTACAGTAGGAGCGCGCTTTGTGTTGTTTCCAGTCAATTCAAAGTTTCAAGTAGACAAACCAAAATTAATCAGGGTTCTTGTGAAATCCAAGCAAGAGTTGGAAATTATCAGAAATGAATATCGATTCTGATTTCAATTAGATTACGTTCCCACGGCAAGTAATTCGCTCTCCCATTCGTAATTGGGACCCTTCGGATTACGTAATGCACCATACAAAATTTTGAGAGCGAACTACCTCATTTGTAAGTAAAAGTGTTCCAACTTCTCATCCGCTTCAAGGCAGGATCGGCAATGGAGTTGTCATGTACGCCTATCACAGTCAGGTGTTAGTGCCACGTGAAGTGACCAGTCAACAGTCCAACAAGTTGTCTGCATTCCCGTCTGCTCAATGAGAACAAGAAACTAATTAGACCAGTGTCTCCCAATCATTGCCGAGCGAAGTATTAATCCAGTTTCTGATGGTGGATTCGATAACCGAAGGGGGAGTGCTATAACTGGTTGCGGACCTAGGAATGCCTGGTCTGAGTCAACTCTGGCCAAATGTTCAGATGTCTCCTTAACATATACTCCCGAGTGACCTGGCACCCTGAGTAAATCAATCTTGTTATATTTACCAACATGCTTTAGTCGAGATTTGCATTTCCGAACTAGTTTGGAAGTAGTTAGAGGGCTGGCCAATGCCTTAAGTGCAGCTTGGCTGTCCATAGCCTTGAGGATAGCACATACCTCAGCCCGGAAGACCGTAGCATATTCCCCAAGAAAGTGAAGCTTATCCCCATTAACTTCGCATAAAAACCGCAGATGACGCAGAGTCAGTTTTGGAGCCATCAGTGAAGATTCGACAATGTGTGAGTCCGGGCTCAGTGTTGGAATTAAACCAGCATTCAGCCTCAGGGAACTCAACTATATCGCCAGCAATTTCCGCCTCGCCCACCCAATGTTATACCAACATCCTTTTTAGTCTGACACAAAGTGACGGTAAGTGCAGCAGTGCGTCAAGAGCAGTGCCAGGTGTGGTAGAGAAAGCTCCCGTACAGCACACGGATATAGTTCTTTGAATTTTAGCAAGCAGATTTCCCACGCTATTGATTGAGAGTCTGCTCCACCATACCACTGACGCATAGCTGATTATGGGTCTGATCATAGAGCTATAAATCCCGAAGATTCCCTTTGGTGACAGACCCCACGTTTTGCTAAACGCCTGTTTACATCGCCAAAATCCTGCCAATGCTTTGGAAGTCTTGTTCACCATGTGAGATTTCCACGATAGTTGTTTATCCAGAATTACTCCTAGATACTTCACTTCGGTAGAAGTCTGAATTGTGACCCCTTTAAGTGTGAGGGGAATGAGACCATCCAACCTTCTTCTTCTAGTGAAGAGCACAACACTAGTTTGGTTGGGTTAGCGGTGAGCCCATTCCCATTACACCGAGTGTCAATCATATTCAGTATTATTTGCGCTTTCTTGCAAAGAGCCGGCAGAGATGTGCCCGTGACTAGACGACCACAACGTCCGCTTAGGCAGACTCATTAAGAGTGACAAAGAGACTCAATTACCAGGCACCATAGCAAAGGGGAAACCACACCAGCCTGGCGTATTGACCTCCTTCTGCCTGAATCCTGATGGTTCTCTGCTGCAGCATTCAACGAATCCTATTTACCAGCACAGAATCTGCTCCATGCCAAAGAGCAGAATTGCACATGCTATCAAAGGTGGCCAATGCCACCCTCAATGTCTACAAAAATACCCAAGGCAAATTCTTTCCTATTGATGCCATTGCTAATTCTGGCAACCAGATTTTGCAAAGCCGTCTCACATGATTTGCCCGCCTGATAGACATGTTGATTCAAAGACAGAGGATATGATTAGAGCGCCTCCCTACGAATGCGCAACTCTACTAATCTTTCCAGACATTTTAGCATAAATCATGTCATGCTAATAGGCCTGTAGCTTATGGGTCTAGTATATTTATCCTTACCATCCTTAGATATAAAGGCGACATCAACCAGCCTCCAGGGCCAGCGACGCTGTGAAAATCTTTTTCAAGGTCACCAACAAAAGCTCCACACCTTCTTTAAATACAATAGGTAGGATGCTATCCGCACCGGAATGGCATATCTTATGGCATCTGTATTCGCCACTCTTCTTCCCCCAGGCTAAGGACAGGAGAAAGTTACGTGCCATGGGAACGTGCTTTCAGTTTTGCAGAATCTGATCGATGTTTTCTCTTTTGGTACACCGAATAAAATCGTTTGTCGATACAGCTGTTTAGCTCATCAAAAGATGTGTCTATTTACATTTGGACGATTTTGCTTACTTTTACCAAAAAAGTTAAAAATCTCATGTAGCATTTTTCTTAGTGGATGAGAAAACTTCTGAAAAAGTGAAATGAAAAATCTTAAGAGACCACAGCAATCCTTAGGATTTGCCAGAACTAGCGCAAGTCTGCTTCAATAATTGGTTCGGGCATAAGCAAAAGTTTATAAAACATGCAGAAGAATATCTTGAAAACCAAGAAGATAATTTTTAACAGCAAACTTTGTTTTTTTTTTCTTGGCTAGTCTAAACTTTATAAGCCAAACATGAATCGAAATATCGAAAATATATTTAGTACCAACGCGGATTAAGATAACGGATATTTTCGGGAGAGATTTACCAACTTTTTCAAAACTTAAAATCAATTAATCAATAAGTGTCTTCTGCGGCTTTTGTTCACCTGTGAAATCTTTAAAACTCGTCCGGAAATTGGCGTTGGATTCGCCAAACCAAAAATCACTAACAGTGAAAAGATCCAAAGGTAGTCTACTGAACTTTATAGTTATTGTATTTACGTATGTACATTAGGCTGGTACAAAAAAAAAGTCAAGTCGGAATTTTAATGTTCTCACCCCTAGGATTGTTCTATACCGAAAAAAATTTTATTATATATTTGGATGTCGCTCAAAGCGCTCTATATTTACTAATTTCTTCGACGCAATGCAATAAGCTCAATTTTATTTTTAAAAAAAAAAATCGGTTTAAGTGCAAGTAAGTATTAGCTTCAAAGTCTTCCGTTTCGAAGCAAATCTCACAAATTTTACTTTCAGTTTTAATTGCCTCACCCAATTTTCACCCGAAAATGTTTAGCTCTCGCCCAAAATTCTGTTATCTGTTTTTGCATTACAAACAAACAAGCATACGTGCATCCATACAAACTTGTTCAGATTCATGTCTGTATGTATTTAAGTATTTGTTGACTACATTTTTCTTTTGTTGCGGTTTTGTTGGTCTATTTTCTGACAGCTCGAAAATTTATTTTCGTCGGTTTGCTTGTCCGGAATGTTGTCATCTGTTTAGTGACTTGTTTTTTACGTTTTTTTTTTTTTTCTTGTATTCTATGCTTTTGGGAATGTGTGTTTTTATTGGCTGATTAGCCGCAGCTTTCGAAAGTTAATATGTTTTTAAACATTTCGATTTTATGTTACATATGTACATGTCGTCGACACTTGTTGCCACAAAAATTTCTCAAAACACATATATCATGATGTTAATGGGTGGGTTGCAGATCAACTAAAAATACTTATGTACATATACATATACTTACATGCATATGAACATAGCTAAGAAGTGCGTGAATACATACAATGTATGTCATACATATGTACATACATATGTATGTTCGTGTACAAAATGTATGGATGTATGTATGTTCATATGTACTCGTAAAATGTTTTTCAAAAAATCCCTTAAGAAACTATTTTTATTCATAAAAACCTCCACTTCTGTAGGTATTTTCAAATCGGTCCAGGGTGCACAGAAAATGTTGTTGTTTACATTTAATTGCAATCGGTCCCATCAATTGGTAAATATGTATAGGACATTATATAAAAATTTTAGGTTCGTTTGTTCGACAGGCAAAAACTCTATTTGACCGATTTGAATAATCTTTGTGTTCGAGTTGTTCGCTATAATACCCAGAAGGTTTAGAAAGAAACAAATTAAGAGTCTTGCCTTCATTCCCAAAATTTCAGTTTAAAGTAAATTGATAAATATAAAGTAAATAGTGCAAAATTGGTGTCAAATAAAAGCGGTGTAAGAAAGCCCAAAATATTTTTCAGGAGGGTTGCCAACTGTTTAAAAAATTTAATTTAATAAAATTGATAAGCTAAATTAAGTATTACAATACGGGTAGCAAACTAAACAGGTTTAAGAAAGTTTACTTTTGAAAACTATTTGAAAATTTTAATTTGATAAATTGATAAGATTTTAATACGGGTGTCAAACGAAAGATATTTGAGTAATCTTTGATTTAGAAATATTTTCAATATTTCAAATAGTAAAACCTAAAAAACTGTAAATTAAATGAAATACTACACGATTGGCCCCAAATGAAAAGTCTTTGAGAAAGCTTTACTAGACAATCCTTTTGAAAGCTTGCCACCAATCCAAAAATCGAAACTTTAAAATTTTTAAATAAACGAATGTACAACATCCCGGCCGAAAATTCTTTAGACAAAGCCCTGATCCTGACTAGAGAGCCTGGGCTAGATTTCCGTAACTGAGATTTTTCCGACAGTGCCAAAAGAGGTTCTGGCATGGAAACCCCTTCTAAATATAATCTATTCCAGTGCTCAATAGATTTTCTTAACAATGTTCTTACCCAATAGAATCAGGACAAGTCCAAGCAGAGAGCAAGAGATAATCACTTCTGGCGCTGAACAAAGTCTCTTAACTTGCCTTGCTAAATAGCCTTTAATATTCAGATTAAAAAGTTATTGAAATGATTTTTCTTACTAATAGAAAGTTTCTTGTTAGATGACGTTGTTTGAGAGTGTTTTAAAATGCGAGGTTTTTACAAAGTACGGTCGATATGTATGTATGTATGTATGTATATGAAGACTCTTGTATCGAATCTCCTAATTGCTTGCAAAATCATTACATATAGCCAATCAATCAACCGACCAAGCTACTAACAAACCAATTAGTTATATTGGGATCAGTGAAGGTAACGAAGTGAAAGAAGCGTAACATTAAATATGTATGTATGTATATGTATGTTTGTATATACTTTTATATTTATGTGTTAGCAGACGGCGTCACCGCCTTTTTACCTGCGCTGCGATAGCGTCTAATTAAATGCGAAGATACCAACTTGTTAGCAGATGAAATATGCATTCAATCGAGAAACCAGCTGATCGAGCTAAGCTGTGCCTAGCTGTGGTAATCAGCGTTGCCAGGTTGTTGTTTTTAACGTCATTTGGACGTTTTTTGTATCCTGTTGACGTTTGGACGTTTTTTGTGTAAAAAATGACGTTTTTTAACTTCCCAGTAATTCTTGTCTGTTGCTAAATCTTATAAGTAAAAGATATATATTCCTTGGACACAGATGACTTAAATATGATGCAAGCCAAGTGTACGCGCATTTTTTGGATTCTTGGACAAAGGCTGGTTGTGTAAACACTTGAAGTTACGAGACTAATTGCAATGTTTGCAATTGCACATTAAAATCCAAATCAGGAAGAGCTGATCTATTGCAACACGCACGCTTGCAAAAGCATCAAAAAAGCTGTAGCAGCATAAAAAGTCAGAAAAAAGTAGGCGACTTTTTTAAGACTTCATTGAAATGTAATGAATGCAGAAAAGGCTGAAGTATTGCTATGCTCCTTCTTAGCAGAACGTAATTTAGCATTTTCGACAACCCACCCCCTAACTAAATGTCTACAAGAAAAAAAAAAAATTGTTACAAAGCAACGCGATTATGTAGCCCCTTTAAACTTGAACATTATTGCCCTGAAATTTAATGGGCTACCAAACTGTATACTCAAAAAAAATTAAAACAAATCTGAATAAAAAGTTGAAAATTCAGCTGAAACTTTGCAGATTTTTTATAATTTTTGCATAAAGTTTCAAATATGGATTTATATTTTGTTTGTCATATAATGAGTTTGGCTTTTAAGGAAAAATAATAAACATTAAATAAAAAAAGAAGAACAGCCAAAATCGATCAAAATATCGATGACTTAATCGGCTGATCACAAGTGTATGTATAAAATCATTTTTATATTAACGATCTCAAACCAGTTTACAATGAAGTCTAAATGTGCTCTGTCGAAATGACATTTTAATATACCTTGCGTACATATGTACCTTTGTATACAATAAAAGTTTAATAAGAACAATTTTTTGTACATTCATTTGAAAAAGACGTTTTTGGGTAGAAAATGACGTTTTTTCAGACCAAGAGGGACGTTTCTCATGCCGAAGACCTGGCAACACTGGTGGTAATTCCACATTATTGATCGATGCAACGTCTCTCATACGAAAAGCTGTGAAATACGTCAATTCGTATACTAAGAGTAAAGAGCGGAGTATATGTTGAGTTACGAGCATAAAAAACATTGAACATTGTCTTCTAAGATCCGTCTCATCGCTCTCTTGACGCCTAAACCGGTTATCTGAGTAAGTATTGAGCGCAAATGTATTAAGGAGCGTATAAATTTTCCAAGCGATAAACTAACAGTGGAGAAAAAATTTCTAACTGCCGTCCCTAAATTGGAGCGCTAAGCGTTTCGTTTTCCATTGTCAACGAGTTTCAGCGCGCGCTATCCCCAAATCAACTCGGCTTAAATTTTTGACGTTTTCTCAGGTCCTCGCGTTTTTATTCTCGTTTCCTCTTTCATTTTTTTGTCCTTTCTCTTTCTTTCCGTCTTCGGCATCCAACTTCAACACGTAACGCCCTGTCAAAAATGAAAATTCCATTTGCTCGGCGCTAGCGCCGCGTTATTGTGGGACGCTCCATACAAATTGTACGGGCATGGGGATTTTCGACAGTTGCTTCACGCTTGACGCGCCATTTAGGGAGGACAGTAAGTGAGATAAAAAAAATTATCTGAGTAACTTTTTTTCATGAGAGTGTAGGTTGGTTTCTCAGTAGGAAAGTAGTTGAGTGAGTATTTATTTAAGTCACTCAAAATATGTAGATAATTTTTTTACAAGCTCACATTTTATCTGAGTAACTTGCATTGAGTTAAAGAGCGATCTCTGTGAGAAAATTTAACAGCGTAAGTTTGAGCTATGGACGAACTTATTTATTAAGTTGAGTATTTCTCAATTTACCTGAGTAACTTTTCTCAGAGTGACGTACACATACTTATTAGCTAACTGAGATGGGAAGTGAGGGAGAGTGTGAATTTCAAAAATTTATCTAAAGAGCTAAAAAAAATTACATCCAAAACAAATGTTACAACTTTAACAAAAGCAAAAGCCATGAAATCTTTCTAATTTAATTGCACACAATTATCCCGGTTGGCTTTTCGTTGTCTGTTTTGTTTGTTTATAAACAAATATAGAATTTCTGTAAAAAGTAAAATTGCCATTTTAATAAATTGAAAACTAAATACTTACATACTTACATGTACAATAATCACTAAATCCTTTAAAATAGCAAATCCGCTGTTATCTTAATAAGATCAATAAATGAAGGTACATCAAACACCTTTGCCACATCTGATCGATGCCGAGAAACATGCGGTCGATATAATAGCGGAGGCTCGGAGACGCAGGCTGGCACTATTGAAGAAAGCAAAACATGCAGCAAGCAAAGAGTTGCAAGAATTACATAAGGAGCGTGAAGAAATTTTGGCTGAACTTTCTGAAAAAGTTCATGTCGCAACAGATATGTTACGAATCAGAGTGGAAAGGAATACGGAAGACAAAATTGCCGACCTTGCCGAGCGTGTGGCGAAAAATCGAGAACAAGTGATAAATATGATAATGAAACTAGCGGTGGATATAAAGCCGGAAGTGCACAGAAATTTGGAGTTGCCGAAAAGTCGTATGCGATAAGTGGAAGAAAGGTTTGGAACAAGAAATTCGAATGTCCTAATCGAAATGAAATATTTTTACTTAGTTCACTCTCTATACTCTGTCGGCGTTATTTCTGATCGCAAAGCATTAACTGGCCAAATTTTTTTGGAATAGTGAATGGCTATAATTAATAAATCATATGTATATTTTGGAAAAATATGTCCTCTTTTATGTGAGCCAATGCAATATCATATTTTACATTGGGGGCAATCTGCGACCAAATTTCCATAAGCAAATAGGGTCACTCTCAAAACATATATCAAACCATTGAACCGATGTATGTATGTAGTATTGGTCCTTGTAAGCTTTGGGCAGAGGCCAATCGCCTCTCTCCTTTAAAAAGTCGTGCTAGTTGTTCATCTCAAATGTAGATAGATAGGTACACAGATATGTGCAACTGTGTCTGGCTCTTCCGTTGCAATCGTAGGACCCTTCGACATCCACCAATGGGCGGCGAACCGAAGGATCTATTCAACAGAGCATCAGAGCCCAAGCCAATGTAATCGTTTTATATTTATTCTTTTCACCATACAGTTCGAAAAGGTCCATACATACATATTTAGATCTTGCGTATGATTAATTCTTTCGAAAGCCCTAAAACCATTCTCACTTTTGTCGTCATCTGTCTCTATGCTTTACAAAATGATGGACATAATGGAAGATTGAAATCTTGAAAATGCTGAACTAATGTCCCTGATGGTCAGCCATCGTTGTCAATGTAACTTGCATGTGCCAGCAGTATCTTGCTTTTGCTGTATATGATGCCGCTATAATTCAAATTGAAGAAGTAAGACCAAAATCTCGGCACGGAGATTTTAAACGGATCAAGAAGTTCTATTCACCGTTATCTCACGTGCACGTACTAACTTTACGAAGGGGTGTGATGCGTCGATTTGCTTACCTATAGTCTTTTCGAGGATTTTTCATCTCTAAAGTCACACTGACGATACCCAATCAGTTGGTTCATGAAAGGCTTTCCAACAAAATTGCCGATAGAGCCTTGTATGGCATATTAAGAAAGCTTAATTCGCGGTATTTGGCGCAAACAGCCGTATCTCAATACACCGTTCGGTTCGGTGGCCTAGCGGTCATCACGCATCACACCGTGCAGTATCGTCTCATCGAAGCAGACATCAACCGCAGGAATATCATCCTAGAATGTCAGGGTATTTATTTCTGATCAGGCAATGTCGAGCTCGAAATTTTAATATTTATATACCCCCAGCTGCCGACATGATATCACCCTGAAATAAGTGCGCTCCTCAGAGGTGAAAACCGTATGATAGTCGGTGACTTTGACGTGCACCACGATTTTTGGCACTCGACCCTGTCGAATTATCGTAGGGGAATACACTTAGCTGAGCAGATAAACGATTCGACATTCTGCACAATGAACGACGATGCGACCACTAGTGTTATGGCCAGCTGCAGTAGCTCGTCTGACATAACAATTGTAAGCGCTGATCTGATAAACAGCATAACGTGGCGACCTATGCTGACACTTGCGTCAGAGCTTCTGCCCATAGTTATCTCGATTGAAAAACCTGCCAACAAAGCCGATTGGAACGGCTTCGTGAAAGTTACTGAAAGCACCTTCACTGCCGTACCCACACCAACCGACTTTATCGTCGGTGAGCGTAAGCTTCGCAGGGTTTTCACTACTGCTGTAGCCAGCTTCATTCCAGCTGGATGCATTTCGGACCCCCGTTTAAATTTTTCTGCTGAAGCGGCTGTTCTAGATGATGAGCGTGGCAACCTTCATCAGGCCTATCCCGGAAATCTCCGAATTAGGAATAAGGAAGGATTACATAAGCGGAAGAAGTGGGAAGAGCATCAGAAGACCTGTAACTTCGCCTCTGATGTGAGCAAGCTTTGGTCAACCGTGAGGCCATTGTCCTACCCGACGATGCATGACGACAGAGTCGAAATCTGTTTTGGCGACTATGCTTCCTCGGGTCCAGAATGAAGCGTGAGCTATATAGTCAGCAGTTTACGCTGCATCCTCCGGCGGACAAAGCCAAGCGTCGAATGGCCAGAAGGCTACACGAACTGCTAACACCTAGTGCGCCGCTGGCTTTCAACAGCGGGGAGGTTCAGGTAGCCATCGTGAAAGCGAAAGCCTTCAAAGCCATTGGACTCGACGGAATATGTATGCTGATGCTGAAAAAATTACGTGCTGCGGGTCCTCATCCTGACTATGGCCACTCTTATCATTCCGGATACCTGGAAGATAGGCAGAGTGGTCCCAGTGCTTAATTCGTGGAAATTAGCCAACAAGGGAGAGCCTTGCTACCCCTTCACTACACGAACCAGATAACTCGTGGCTTTAACCGAAACCGCCCCAGTGAGAGAACAGTCCTAGTAGCGTTGGATCTGTCAAAGGCGTTTGACACCGTCAGCCACTCCACGCTACTAGCAGACCACAGGGACTCAAACGGTGGTCAGCGAAGTATCTGAGTGGTCGACATTCGTCAGTCATTTTTATAGACGAAAACCCACGTAAACTAAACAGGGGAATACACAAGGTGGTGTCCTTTCCTCGCTGCTGTTCAATTATTATATGTCAAAGTTACCTCAACCACCACAGAGAGTATCAATTGTATCCTATTCTGACGATTGCTCGATAATATCGTCCGGGAATGGAATTTACGGCTTATACTCGAAAGTAAACGGCTACCTCTCCAAACCTTCTCGCTTCTTAACTGCAAGGAGCCTAACCCTCCCCCCTACGAAATCTTCGGCAACCCTTTTACCAACTGCAAGAATGAGGTCAGGCTGCAGCCGGGTATTCACGTCGATGGCGAACCAATTCCAGCGGTGAATAACCCGAAAATTCTCGGAGTTACCTTCGGCAATCTGCTCTCCTTCTTCACGCATACAAACGCAATTGTCAATAGAGTACAGAGCCGCAACAATGTTCTCAAGTCTCTAGCCGGCAGAATCTGTGGCAAAGGCAAAGAAAGGTTGTTGGCAACACACAACGCAATTGGCCGCCGGGGACTAGCAGAACGCAGTGGGCGAAGGTACAGCTATGTCAGAATACGGTCCTGCAGACCGCGACTGGATGCCTTGTGATGTCGCCCCAACATCACCTACACGACGAGACTCAGATGCTTCCCATCAAGGAGCATAACACATTGCTCTGCAAGCAGTTCCTAGGAGGGTACCACAGACGCGGGTACTTTTAGCAGACCCCTCGCCAAGGTATGTACGTCAGGAGGCATCTATACGACCTGACGCCCGAAGTCCTAAGATTCATAAACAACCTCTGAACCCGACAACCTACCGACAGGCCATACACAGTATTCACAGGGAGTCGGTCTCAACCTACATCGGCTCCCGACCTGTGATTTCCATTTTGAGCGCACGACAACCCGATGTGGACGGCACAGAGCTTTGTCTGCCTTAGGAGACTTGCACCACAATAGCCACAAACTTCGCCCTGGCTACTGCGGCAGGTTAAACTCGTACCTGAGCAGAGTGAACGCAAATGTAGCCAACGCATGCCCGGCATGCGGAGAGTCACCACATGACTCACGGCACCTCTTCGCATGCCCCCAAAATCCCACTCAACTTAAGCCCTTTTCCTTATGGACAAACCCCGTGGAAGTTGTTGCGCACTTCTTGGACCCCCTTTAGCTAAGCCCGACGTCAACATTTGATGGGCTAGCCGATCTGAGCGGGGTTGAGTAGCCGCTACAACAAAAACAACATCGAACTGCCCTCGTACATTGTTTTGTAGATTCATATCTTAATTTTTTTGTAATAATTTATAGCATAAAAGATTGCAATATCTAAGTTTAGCATATTTACATATAGAAATTATCACGGCTCTATCACGATGCCTTGTTCTTAAGTTTGGAGTTTTGTTCGTGGGTACACACATATGTACATATAGTCGCCTGAAATGCAAAAAGACGTAACAACATCGTAACTGAAATGGAAAAAGTCGTGACCAATAATTTTTTCTCATAAAATTATGTGGGAGTTGTAATTCGATAAAATATGATGGACATCAAAAGCAATCAAAAAGTAAATTTTGAACTTTTTATTAGTTACGTCTTTTTGCATTTCAGCGACGATGTTTGTTACATCTTTTTGCATTTCAGGTGACGATATTTATGTACATATTTATGTATGTATTTTCGAGAATTTTGTTGAGTTTTATGCAAATTTTTCCATGTTCTCTAATCATATAAATGTTTCGGATTTTTTTTTTTTTTAATTCTTTATTTGCCAGCTTTACAATGCCATGATTTAACAAATTTTGTTTGCGCTCTATCTTCCAATAAGTTAATTTTTGACATTTTGTCGTTGTTTTATGAAAATGAAGGTTATTTATTGATTTGGTCTTGAAACTCGATCGAATATTTGTGGATTACCGCAATGCGCAGCATCACCTTGCACTGCGCCGCGTCTCCGATGAGCTTTCGACATTTTAGACTGGCTCTTTTTCATGAATTCGCTTTCAATCGCCGCTTACGCATTCTTTATTAAAAACACTGCTATTTATTTGTTTAGCAACTGTTACCGCTTCTTGCTTACTGAAATATGGAATAATGATTATCGCTTATTTATGTATATGTTTTTTGTGGCTAGTACTATTACTCTTCATGACAACTTAAATGGGCGAATTGGTGAATGGTAATTTTATACAAAAAATTGCATGTTAAATGCAAATTTTATTGCCTTTTGAAAAGATGCGCACTGTAGTGCTTAAACGGAATCGGAGTGTGGGAAGACAGAAAGGAAAGGAAGATAAAATCTAACAGCGATAAATTAATAATTTTAATTAAGCTGAAACTTGTGCACTAAAAGATAGTTTTAAATAAATATTTTATGGTGAAGGTTTTTGAAAAGGGTACGTTTCTCTGGGGATGTCGTACAATTATTTCCCCTGTGGGGTAGAGGGTTTAAAAACACCCCAGTAAGGTGTACTACTCGTAAAATAGGACTAAAATTCACTGGTGCGATGACTCATATGAGATTGTTGCATCTCGGAAATTACAAGGATGACGGGAAGAATACTCCTGTGAAGCATTAGCCACTCCGCCTAAACTGTACCCCCGCTTAAACTATTAAACTGTTTAATGGATGAAAGTGAAGTTTATGCTCCAGGTGGTACCCATACGTTTGGAATGCGGCAGAGCCTAGAAAAACCAACTTTTACATAAGTCGTCAGCGTTTAGGCTGGGCAGGGTATCCTTAAGGAGAGGAAGGTAATTGGCCTCTTTACTTTTCTTCAGTGTCAAAAAGAGATCAATAACTTATGTTTTGGCTTGAGTCGGGAAGCATTTGTCAGCCAACGACCACCAAGTAATGACATATCACTGGTCCATAAGAGGAGGGAAAGGAGTTTTCCAAATGCAGGTCCTGTTATGCTATTGCATCCGCCACGGGACTGCGGTCCACGGAGCACCCAAGTCTGTAGGGAAGTGCAAAAGAATGAGACTGGTGGCTTTGTCATCTACTGCGTTCTCTACTGACGATGACACTCGTCATGACGAAAGAAAGAAAGACCTGTGCAGCCGTGTTTTCAATGGTTTCATTTTCGGTTGCGATGTCAATACCCTTAAAAAAAAATCTGGGGTAGTAACTAGCAAATGCAAATCTACTTCTAGAAGGCCGAAGTTGTTTACACAGGAAAGTGTTGGGTGAGAATTCGCTCTAAGGTCATAGGTACTTGGATGAAGATGCTATTCTACGCAAAAATATATCGCACACCATCTTCAAAAGCGACACAACTCAAAATTTGGCATTTTTGAAATTATGCACAAAAAATGTACACAAAGCTTGTATTTACCTTTCAGCAAAAGCTGGAGCAAATTTTTGTTATAATTTGTTGAAAAAAACCTAAGGCAAAGTCTTCCTTGACCACATGATTAGCATGTGCTAAGAAATAGTTTTTCGCATTTTCTGACGTACGTGTAATTTTGAGTTGTGTCACTTTTGAAGATGGTGTGCGATATGTTATTTTTTCTGCTTCTTGACACTTGCTGGCCCGTGTAATCCATTATTTAAAACAACTATTTTAAAATTTTTAATTAAAAATAAAAAATTTATTGGCGACTATATCCCATAATTGGGGATGTTTGTACACCTCCATAAAAGCAGGCAAATCAAAGTTAGTAGACAATAATACCTCGTGTAATATGTAAATATAAAAAAGTCACAAAATCGTAGTAAAAATGAAAATACATTACTATGAAAATGATATGTCTCTCCATATAAATAATTATTTCTTATGTTTCACACTTCAAAAATGCAATAAAAGTGCTTTTATATGCCTGCATAAATTGACACAAATGACAAAAAAAAATAAATTACAAAATTAATGCTTTAAAAACATGTAAGAAGAAAAAAAAATGTATGTTGTAGAAATTTTCCGACATCTAAAGTGTGTATTAACTTTTTATTTGCTCTATTTTGAATTTGAATGGACTTAACGCCCAGGATGGCCAAACAAAGGTGGCCAATAACATCGAATAACATACATATGTAAATATGTACTATGTATATACATATGTGTGCATATGTAAGCACGCATGTATGAAGAATTTTGACAACACCTTAATGCAAGTTTTACAACCCATTCAACAAGCTTTTGTTATTCCTTAGGAATGCTTACGAGGGATACTAGAAAAAGTAGGGTATGTAGTGTACCTTACTTTTATTAACACATTTGTGAGAGCCAATAAAATTTGAAATGGAAATAAAATTAGACTAAGAAAGCACTAATAGCCACCAAAACAATACAGTTGTGTAATAAATAAAGGCCATTACAGCAACAAGTGGTTTAAATCTGAGGCGCATGGCGTTCTTCTATGTAGTGACGGTCACACAAAAGATTTTTAAGAAATAAAAAAAACAAACTAAAGAATGCACCTTGTCCCTTGCGGTCTATTTCTGTTGATTTCAAAGATTGTGCGTTCAAAAAAAAACTTGCTTACACAAACATTTATTTACATACTAACTACGCGTAGTACAGCCGAGTACCAATACGAATTCATACATAATTACTTATGTACACATGTAACTGTGAACTACGACAGCTGCTCCAGTGTAAGGGAATGAAATTTTCTAAACATGTCATTTTTTTCTAAGCGCAGGGAAATGCAAATTATGCAGCGGCTTCTTTAAAAACTTTGTTCCCTTTTTTTGGAATATTTTTCAGTCTGTGGCTTTTCCAATTTTTGATTAAATTGCTCATGGCATGTGAAATTATGCAAATTACTGAACTATTCCATTTTTGGAGCTATTTTACGCTACACAATATTAGCATAAATACATATAGGCATACACGTATGTATGTAAATATAAAGCAGCATGCATACGTACATATGAATATGTGCATACAGCAATCATTTCCAAGCTTAATTTTCTTTTGGACTCTTAAAGCTCAGTTAGTCTAGACTTAATTTCCGTAACTTAATATTTTGGCCAACCAGTTATATGAGAAACTGTATTGGCAGTTAGTTAAAATTTAATTTACTGTAAGAAACTTAAGAACCTGTAGATTTTAGGTTCTTAAGTTACGGCCTTACGGAAATTAAGAGCGGTAAGAGAATAAGGCATGCCAGACTCCCGTTTTCGTATTTCTTAAGCCCAAAATACAATAGCGCAGTGGCCGTGGCAGTGACAGTTTTTCGAAATCAGCTGTTTTTTTAGAAAGTGTTGCGTTCAATGAAGCGACTCACAATACAGCAGTGGCAGCTGGCAGTACAGCTCAGTTTAGCCCAAATTCTAAATTCACTGCCACTGCCTTCATCGCAGCAAACTTCGCATGCTGAATTTGATATAAATGAAACGCAGCCAACATCTGTTGATGTCACTGAAGCCTGAAAGGCAACAACAAAAATGTAAACAAACAAAAGGGAATGTCAAAAAAGCTGTCACTGACAACGCCGTATTGTATTTGCTGCGGCAGTGACTGCCAATATTAGCAGTAACAGCTGATTTTATAAACTGTCACTGCCACTGTCACTGCGCTATTGTATTTTGGCCTTTAAAAATAAATGAAAGCAAACGTTTTTGTTTGCATGCATTTTTTTTTTATGTGGCATTTTAGGCGGCGCACAGCTGAAAAAGAAAATACAAAAACAAAATAGTTCCGCTCTTGGCTTAAGTTGGCGTGTTCAGTAATCATTGATGATTTCTTACGGTAAGTTAAATTAAGTTAAGTCTAGACTAACTGAGCTTTTAATTTTTCGATACGGTACTCAGGTTTCATGAATCGTATTTTGCACATGAATACCGTAAACCCAACTAAGACTGGTATTTTCCCCATTACACTTAAAGGAATCTCTTCCGAGGTTAAAGCAGGTATCACACGATTTGTAAATTTATTCATTAGGCAGTCACAGAGTGGTGTTGTCTAGAAATTTTTATCGAGAGTGAGTTCAGCTCAATAACAACTTTCCAAACAACACCACCCTGTAACGGTGAAGATGGACACATCTGTTTAAATGTACAAATCGTGTGATCCCTGCTTAAGTATCTAGGAATAATTCTGGATGCTAACCAAAGTGTTGTCGGCATTTGTGACTGCAAAACCTGCCGTCACTTAATATTTGTATCCGCGAGGAGGCCTTAAAGGCCACCTGCAGGCTTAAAAAATATGGATGTTGGTATGATACTGAGTGGCGCAGATTGCTGTTGGCAGGGATCTAGAAACAAGTATTTTTCAATGTCCCAGTATTGCTACGGTGACCATATTTATGCGAGCCGAGGGACAAACAATAATTTAGCAAATTTTTTCCATTAAAGCTAACAGATCTTAACACGTTCTTAAATGATCTTAGATGTAAATATTTATAAGCCCTGAAACAGCATCCTTATAGTAACATCACAAATTTGTAAGGATAACTTTCCTCGAGATTTTTACTCCAAAAAATTTGTTTACAAAATCTTCGTTAAATTTTAGTACGATAAAGTGCTAGTTTTAAGTACCTACCGTTAGTTTTTGGCAATATTTTATTTTTTTTGGTCAACGGTGCTACGCATTTTTTTCATACAAAGTTAGTATGCTCAACAACTAGTTGATAGGGAAGAAAATGAGCAGCACGTTGCATTTGCACTTTATTATACTAAATTTTTTGCACAAAGTCGGAAATTTCTATTTATATAGTTTTCGTTAGGAGCTTAACTTAAAAAAAAAATAATAAACATTAAATAAACAAAAGAAAAATAGCCGAACCTTGCAAAAATGTAGAATCCAAATTTCATGGTTCATAGGCATGCCATTTTAATGAGCTTTTAAGGCGTCGAAATACCTAACCCCGAATACGGGACATTAAAAGAAATACAGAACATTTGGCGTCCCGTATAAAATAAATTAATTGCCAGGACAGTTGGTCAAAAAAGAGGACTGTCACGTATAATACAGGACGGATGGTCTCCGTAAGTATAGAACGCCACCATTACCTTCGCTGAGGAGTTTCTACAGGGTTGAGTTCCTTGGGGCTGAATGTTGGCTTAATTCCAACACTCACCCCGGGCTCAAACACTGTCGAATCTTTACTGATGGCTCCAAAACTGACACTGGATCAAGATCTAGTTTCTATATCGAGGGTAATGGGGATCAGTTTCGCTTTTCTCTAAGGAAATATGGCTCGGTATTGCAAGCCGAGATATTTTCAGTCCTCAAGGCCATGGACTACGTGGTTGGAAATAGGTGGAGATGGAGGGGTTTACGTGTCTAATTTCGAACTGGTTCGGCAATGCAATTCTCGACTAAATTGTGTTGCAAAAAATAACGAACTTGTCTTACCCTGGGTGTCAGGTGACTCGGGAGTACCTCTTACCTCTGGCCAATAAGTTCTACTTTGTACTGAATAAGCAACTGCGAAGTAAAGCCCTTAGGGTATACGAGAGAATGATTCTGCAAAAGAGTTACAGACTTGCGCGGTCACGACGGCGAATACCGCAGACGATGGGACGATGAGCTGTGCAACAACAAAGATATAGTACAGAAAATTAAAATATAGCATCTCCGCCCGCTTGGCCATGTTGTACGAATAGACACAAGCGCTCCAACCATGAAAGTATTCAACGCGGATGCCCTTTCTAGTAAAAGAGGAATAGAAAGGCCATCTCTGCGATGAAAAGACCAATTGAAGAAGGGCTTGGCTTAATTTGGCATTTTCTATTTACGTCAGTTGACACATGGTGCGCCTTGAAATTTTGGGTCATGCTTGAGAATAGAAGTTGCAGAGGCATCATTCGTGCAGATCGTATTCTTTTTTAGCTGGGGATGTAAACCACTGTAAAATGGAATTGCCTTTCTGGCGCATTATTTTTGTTCCAAGTTTTTGTGAACGCGAAAAAAGTGAGAGCTACGAAAGCTTTGTTCTGCGTTGGCAAGACTTAGATAGCGTTATCTCCAATTCGTTGTATATTAAATTAAATCACAAATAGCATTAAATTTCGTGCCGGAGCAGTGTTCAAATTTTTCCGCTACCATTAAATTAATTTTTTCCCGCTCTTTTGAAAATTAATTTTACCTTTCTTTTTGTTGAAACAGTTTTCCATAGAGGACCGTTCGTATCCATAATGCTAATTTCTGTAGAGAAAAATTCTAAAATATTCAAAACTTCATTGCTTGCTTTTCCAGAGGTACAAGGCTTGAAAAATATATGGGAGACAAAATTTCAAACTCGAACTTGAAGAATTCAACGAAATCTGGCTATAGCCTAGCTTACACAAATCACTATAAAAACTCACTTATTTCCAAAAAAAAAAAGTTAGTATGATATTCATACAACCCCCAAGATGTGCCAGCACAAAAATGTCAAATTAACCTAACAACTTATTAAGAAGATTTATTAACTTCAATGATGGCCCTTTTCGTGCAACACACCTACTATAATTTAACGAAGTGTGTCGAATGAAAACAAAGCGGCCAGTCAAGTCTCGAAACAGACACTTTTTTCCACCACCTACTACCACACACACCACAGCGAAAGTAACTTGATATACGAAGATTCGAGTGTATGACCACTGGCCAGCGCTTAATAACAATTACAGATAATACGGCACATTCAGCGGGGGGGTGTCGAATACAGTGCACGGCACAGCACGGCGCTATATGTAGAATCCCGGCAATAGTGTGCTTGCTTGGTGTAAATGCGACGCAGCCGAACGGCTTTTGTTGATAGCTCACCAAATTTACGCGAGTAATTCCAAGGGATCCTTCATTAATTTTTATTTCAGCTAAGCGCAAAAAAGGGGGAAAATTTTCGAAAAACCTTTGTGCTGAGTACTTTCGACAGTGCGTGCCGTAGAGTAGTGAGCGGTGGCGCGGTGTGGCGCGGTATATTGGTCAGCATGGCATTGAGTAGTTGTTTCCTTGAGTGTGAGCTCTATGCTGGTTGCTGTTTTCGGCTGCGCTGTCAGCGTTTGGCTTGTTGGCTTGTTGGCTCATTGCCACGCACAATAGACATAAATTAGAATTTGTCTTGTTTTGAATATCGCTTAAGTACGCGTAAGTCCAGGCTTTTGTGGCTATTATTATGCTGTGTAGATACCCTCTCGCGCACTCACTCTCTATCGTCGGCGCTGCCCGATGAGCGTTGATCCTGCATTTACCACTTCTTTTATACACACTCGCCCCATTCTCGGGGTTTGGCCTGAATTTTCGCTTTAGGCTTTCACTTTTCATGATAATAATACTGGCATTACACTTTGTTTACCTTAACGTTTTGTTTGCGTGCCAGTCACTAGCACAGACACTGTTTACATAACTACATACTCTGTATTCAGTTCAATTTTTATTCGAATGTTTATTTTGTTTGACTGTTAAATTTTGTGGTTGCACTGCATTGTTGTCATTTATAAGTTGAACAATGCACATATTTTGGGTGTAAACCATATATTATCCGTTCTAAACTATTATTCCATGAAATGAACTAGTGCGCATACAAATGTGACCCCTTGCGCCTTGGTCAGCGGTGTGCGGAATGTAACTACGTGGACATACTGTCCCAACGTTCTAAATGTCAAAATTGACAAAGTGAAATATTGCAGCCATCATTGTGCTGTTGTACTGATAGTGTTTCCTTTTTTTTTTTTGGTTTCAGTTATTTTTCCTAGCGTGTGTTTGTTTGCATTGTTTTCTTACTTTTTGGGCTTTTATCTTAGTCAAAGTGACACACAATATTGCTTTGTTAACAGAAATAACAGCTGTTAATGTCATTTATTATTTTTGTTTGCTAGTTGTTGGGTTAAAGTTGTGGAAGTTTTACCGGCGGTGCACTGCCTCCACTAAGGGGTTAATATGTGGTTATCACTTTGGGTCATTGTCAAGTCCAGCTTATTTGTTTGTAAAGTGAAAACGAACATGACACAGGACATAAATGTGCGAAGAAACATTTTAATGTATAAATATTTGCATAAAATGTGTAAGTGTTGTTAAGATAAAATGTGGCGGGTACTGCGACGTACATTTTTTTTCAAACGTTTTTGTAGCTCGCTGACAATAAGTGGCTCAATGAAACCAGGATTTCTCCTGTTCATGCTTCGTCACTCTGCGTAACTACTATAGAGCATTACTTCACCGAGGTACAGCGATTTAGGCGCGAGGGGAGGTTTCTTATCCATAGTATCATGCCAGCTATAACTATACGTGGTTATGTATGTCGTGCGACTCGGAGAGCAACGATGCTTACTACTGATTGTATACCTTTGTGGCCCAATTTGGACCAACAAAAGAAGGCTTGAGTACCAGGTTCTCATGAAATTGTATGTGCAAACCTCAACAGCAATTTTATTCCTTTTGTCGGGACCACTTCGGGAAAAGTTCTATTTCAGGATCATTTCGAGACGAAAGTATCTCGAGCAAGTCTTGAAATGGTGCCTTACTAAATCCAAAATGATCCCAAATTAGCCCCGAAATTTCCTGATATAGTTCTAACCCCGAAATGGTTACGAAATAGCACTCAATTAGCCCAGAAATGAACCCTAAATAGACCTTAAGTAAGTCCCGAAATGGTCCAGAAATAGCTATGAAATGGTTCTGCACAGGTACCTGAAATGATCCCGAAATTTTCCTAAACTGGTCATAAACTAGGCCCGAAATGGTACTGAAATAGCCCTTTACTAGACCAAAAATGTTCTACTCGGTTAACGCAAATTTTTTAGTACACCACATTTCGGAGTAAGAGCTGTCTTCTACTTCTTGGGCCGTCCACATTTGGAAGCATCCTCGACAATGAGCTGCTAATTTTCGATTCGTTCCGAGTAAAATACTCAGCGTGCTGGGGAAAGTATTTAATATGCCCAGTTGGACTTCATCGATGTAGTGAAGTCTGGAAATTGTGCAGACTCAGACATTTTATGAACGCACGCACAACTGCTCCTGGTATAGGTAAAGACATTTGGGCTTATTGCGTAACAAAGAGGAATATTATTGGCCACTAACTTTCATTTCGTCTGCATTGAAGACGCTTGTACCTTACTGTGTCTTAAACTCCCCACTACGCATCAACGGAGCTTCTGTAAAGTACCCAGCACCACACAGCAGCTAACGCCATAAACACTCTAGTAACTCGCGGACCTCACCGGAACAGTGTTGGACTTGTTCCTCCTACAGGCCAGTGAGACATTCATACATATATGCCTATTGGTAGCATCTTCCGGAATCCAACGGAATCCGTCGCACGAATCTAATCGGATTCGCGGTATCATAACAAGCGAATGCGAAAGATTCGATTAGGAATAGGCATGGTAATCTCTACCACAGAGACTAAAACGATGGATAGTAATTTATTACAGTGGGCGACAGTCGTCCGAGGTCAATCCTTGAAGCCAAGAAGAATTTTATAAAGGAGGATGAAAATCCCCTTCCCTTACCGTTTAACTTCTAAAGATTAGAAGCTAAAATCCATTTATTTAACTATTGATAGTAATTCTTATATCTTTTGTTGAACTCTACATCATTAAAATAATTTACATCTACATACTTGTACGTACAAATTTTTATTACTAGAGTGCTTAATTCCACGCATCCTCATTCTTCGCCCCATTCTTCATTTCTTATTGAAAATTATGACATGTACGCATTTCCCCATGACGCATCTCAGTTGCCAACGATACGACGGTGAACAAATTCAGCTGCTCATCTTACCAGCAAGCCTACCGCTCCGACTAATGCCTGCACAAAAGACACAAATATTTGACTTCAACTGAAAAATAGCCGCAGGACATCGAAGCAAGTAGCGAAGGCAGTGAGCAGAAAAGGATATGCGAGCGATTACCAATTGGAGGAGGCAACAGAAGAAGTACCGAAAAAGCCACAAACAGAGCGCGTTAATGATAAGAAGCTGAATTGCAAAAGCGCATGGTTAAGAAAAAAGATGCTACCAATAAGCAAGCAGCGGCAACACCGACACAGCAGAATGTCGCCGGAGGCGTGTAGGCACATAAATTGCGGCAACAAGCGAAGCGTATCCTTTGAAATTGATGCGATCGGCGCACTGTGGTGCTGGCTGAGTAGCTGTACATACAATCGTCTGCCTGCCTGCCTGACTGACTGAGTGGCTGAGTGGCTGCTGGTTAGTAAGTTAGTTAGTTAGTTAGCTAGTGAGCTGGAGGAGAAGAAAGGTTGCACATGCGCGCCTTCAAAAACAGGAAAAATTGTATGCTGCTGATATGGTGGATCTTACTTATAAATACTTTTTCATAATTTTTAGTGTTTTTGTTTTTCGTTTTGTTTATGTATCATAAATGAGCGGAAAGGCGTGTGCGCACGCATCATGTGGGCAACACCCCATTCATACGATCGGCCACTAAAATCATTGCCCTTTTGCAAACGCTTCCACGTATTTCTGTAGATACACATAACTACATAGAACATATAAATTATTTATCATTTTAATACTTCTTGGTTATTTCTTTTCTGAATATTTACAATTAGCAGACCCCCATGGTCTGAGCATTTACAAGAGATTACAAAATAATCCTTTGCTGAAAATTAGATAAGAAAAACACATACATACATACATATGTACATAATTATGAATACTTTTTTAATTTTGAGAAGGACACTTAAGCAACCTGGACACTTCCGGTACCACAAAGTAGAGAACTTTAAATTCTCTCCTTTCTTACCTTTTCCTGAAATTATTAAAGTGCAGCATATCGATAATAAGGATATCAAAGAATACAAGCAGTGCCAGTTACTATCGAAACTCGACCGCTTTTATAGTGTTTTTTAAAGGTCCTGAAGATGTTTTGTCCGCGATTTTGTCATTATCTTCGTTTAATCGCTGTCTTCATTATCGTCTTTGGAATACATTATTAGTATTAGTATTCGTATTCACCTACGTATTCGTCCTCGCATTCGTTTCAGTGTTGTATTGGTATTCTTCTTCGAAATTACTTTCGTATTCGTCCTCTTGTTCATAGTCGTCGTCCAATTCCAATTAGTCTCCGAATTTTTCTATTCTATTCTTCCTATTCGTCTTTGTTTGGTCTGCGTATTCGCATTTGACTCGTATCCGCATTCCTCTTCGTATTCGTCCTCATATTTATGTTCGTATTCGTATTTGTCTTCGTTGTCATCTCCTTATTCGTATTTGCCTTCGTCTTCGCATTGGTATTGGTCTTCGTATTTGTCTTCGTATGTTCTTCGTATTCGTCTTCCTACTGGTCTTGGCATTCGTGTTTGTATTCGTATTCGTACTCTTATTTGTATTCATAATCGTCTTTCAACTCGTACTCGCAACAACAAATACACAAAAATACGGAAATCCTGACACCGACTACAGGAAAATACCTTTCAAATTCTGATCGGGCGACGGCCAAATCCTAATCGCAAAGGCCTAACCAGTCAGTGTGAGAGAAGATACCAATAAAGTGGTGAAGTCCGTGAACTTCTTTGGGCCTTCATCTCTCTGTGAGGCTCTGCACAATGAGCCGGATCTATAGTGAATGTGCCCTAGGAACTTTATCTTATAGTTAGTGGCAATTTCAATATCAATGCGTATCCTTGTTCAACAGAAATATAATATACATACATAAACTGAGACGAAATACCTTAAAAGCCAGTTTCGCGAAAGTAATTTAAGTGAAAAATTATGTTTTTCTGTCAGGTTCTATATTAAATTCAATTAAATAAATAAATTTTCATTAAATTGCTTTCATGAAACTGGCTTTTAAGGTATTTCGACAGGTGGTGATTTGAGATTTACCACTGCACAACTCAACCCTGGTTTCTTCGAATGAGGCTCTAACGCATAATAATATTGGCAAATCACATCCATTGGGTCAATCGTAACACACGAGAGTTCGATATACCCAATAGTGCAACGGGTCGATTTAGTCTGACATTTACGGCACCTTTTCTCACTTTTTAGATTTTTAGTAATAACTCGACCTCAGCACCACCTACCAGCTCTTTTTTGCAATTGGACTGCCTTTACCGTTTCTAAAACATGTTTTGAATGTTCGCCAAATCGGATCATAAAAAAATTTTAGTACTAACTCAACTCCAGCGCCAACTGGCGGATTACTTTCCACGCCCCCTTTTTAAAGAGCCGATTTTTCTCAATGAGCATGTGATTAATTTCATATATCTCCACACGAAGTGTTTCAGTACTGTACCACGAACACTTCCAGAGATATGCAGTATGAAATTCGGCTTGTATGGTAGGTGCCACGACCCCTTTTCCAATAGCTCCATATTTTCTACATGACTATGCGATTAATTTCATATATCACCACACCAAGTTCCAGTACTCTACCAAGAACAATTATAGAGATATGCAATAAGAAAAATTCGACTTGTATGGGAGGTGCCATGCCCATATAAAGTTCCAGTACTCTACCATGAACATTTCTAGAGGTACTTATTATGAAAAATTCGGTTTGTATGGGAGGTGCCACGCCCCCTTTTCAAATATTCCGAATTTTTCTCCACGAGTATGCGATTGATTTCATATATCTCCATACCATGTTCGAGTACTCTACCACGTGCCACGCCCCCTGCACCTAGCGGTATGAAATGTACTTTACATCCGATTCTCATACCTACCAAATATACACAAAAAATTTCATAAAGATCGGTCCAGCCGTTTCGGAGGAGTTCGACCACTAACACCATGACACGAGATTTTTATATATTAGATTTGTTTCGATTTAAACTGGAAATTCTATCAATATTTTAAGAACTCATTAATGAAATAGCCATTTAAATAAACAATATGTCGAAAAATAGGCCTTTTTAACAATCAATGTTATTGAAGCTCGGGAAAAATGTCGAACCATCGGTGTCTGTCAGACTACCACGTCAGTCCTTTGGAATTCGTACAATCTCATTACGTTGTAAATAGTTTACCAATGTTGTCTACTCGAACAACGTTTAAAGAAACTTCCAGAGCTGGTTATCTCCAGGCACTAGGCCTCGGTAGGGAGCACAAAGGTGATTCAAACTAGGGTTAGGAGTATTATTTCGATATTGTAATTGTCGACCACAAATTTCACTCCTCATTAACCATTTGCTACTTTGTGGGAAATTATTTCGTAATATTTCGCTAAGGTTTTGGAGAGATTCACCTCTTGCTATCATTTATCATTAGCAGACGCTAATCGAATTTAATAATTCTACTCAACAATAATAGTAGGACTTCAGCAAATTTTAGTCATCTTTTTTATATCCTTTTCGGTTTTATATAAACAACCACATAAAAATTCACAAATTCACCTATTGAAGTGTTAAATGCCTTCCAGCGCATTTTATATGTGAAATATCACTTGGTAACCCTGTTCAAAAGTTGTTGTTGAAGTTATTCCTTCCTTAGATAAAATTATTTACTTTAGTTAAATTTGTGCTCATATTTCTAATTGCATCTGCCCTTTAGTGGTATTTACACTCAGCGCAACTGTTATCGAAATAAGGCAAGCTAAAGGTACAATATATAAATATCCTTTGACACACCTTACAAACAGTATCTGTTTAATAAGCACCTTATGTTCATAAATTCAAAGATTTCGAAATTCCTGCTAACTAATCATTTGTTTGCCACTCAACGCTTAAAAAATAAAAAGGATACGCTTATCCTGCGCAACAAAATGATCTTTCAAAACATTTGGTCACTTGCCTATTTTCTATGAAATCATATTAAATTTTATATGTAATATGTTCTTGTATGATTATGTATGTATGTATGTATGTCCATCTGACCCCCGCACATGACCGCAGATTTCTGTCAGCAGCCAACTGCTGCCGTAAAATTCCAAAATATTTTTGTATGCGACTTGTTTTCTTGCATCATCAGCTCATTAAGTTACCATAAAAGTGACTTTTATTTTTTATTTTTTTCTTGATCACAGCAAAGAAAATCTCGTAGTTATGATCTAAGCATTTTTCGCTGTTCACGGCTGCTGCATATACACACCCCTAGATATGTACATATATACAAACACACAATTGTACCATTTATCGCGGCATATGCTGCTTACTATAGTTGCCCAAGCGGTTGTTATCCTACCGTTTATGTCCCATGAAAATAATTTCCCGCACATATTTCAACAGCGTTGTTTAATGAGCAAAGCCATAAATTTCGATTTGCTGTCTCCGTTTAGGCACCCACCAATTCTTTTTTTGAAATTTTCCCCACAACCGCTTATACATACATACATATATGTCTGTATGTGTTTAGTTTAGAAATATGTATACAACTACATTTTCGTCGATCCTTCTATTCGATCGCCTTTTGCCTAGTTCCGTCTGCTCGATTCTCAGTTGAGTCCTGCGGTTTGAACAACAATAATCCGCAAACCACAAAACGTTTGTGGATCCTTGCTTGCGCTTTGCTCTGTCTGTCTTCTTATATGGAAATTGTACTTGGCATCGTCGTGTTATTTTTACCTCAGAGCAGAGCTAGTTTAATCCTTGCTTTGTTGTCATCTGTTTGTACACAAATGCTAAAATTAAGGGGCTGTGCTTCCTTCTGTTCGCTGGAAATTCTTTGTGATGTAATAGTCATTTTCATTTTAAATGTTAATCCAGGTAAAAAAAAATATGTGTAGTACTATAGTATGAGTAAATACTTATACATACATACATTTTATGTGTGTAAGCGTTCGTTTTTGTGACTTTGGTTTTGACTTTTTGATTAAAATATGCTGTTGCTTCAGTACAGAACAATTGTGTGAATTCGCCCATTATCGCAAAAGTCTGTTGAAATTTTAGAAGACTGCTCATTTGGAAAATATATCGAGGGCTTATATGCAATTTTCACAAAAACTTCTATCTGATGTTAGAACGCTTCTTCATCGGTGACAGTTATGTAAGTCTTAGCTGGATTTTTATACCAGAATCTCATTTTTCTGAAAATTGCGGATAGGTTGTAATGAACATCATTCCTCGATATACAAAGTTTCCCTCATACAAATGACCATAAAAAATATGCACATATGAATCTTTAAATTTAAATTACGAAGTTCTTCTTCTTATTACATATTTTTTTGGCAAATCAGACACTGATATCGTTGGCATTTGCACAAAGATTATCGGCTGCCTTCATCTCTCAGGAGTAAGCAGATGAAGTGGGTTAGCGATGAGCGGAAAAAGATCCGAAAAATTTAGCAAAGGATCCCCTCATATGGGAGCTTACGGGTACGTACATTAGGGTGGCCCAGGAATTAGGCCAAAAGTAACAAATTTAGGAGGTATGGGTTTCGAATTTATTTATAACGTTTTATTGCTGTCAGACATTGACTTGAAATTTAAATTCTGGTTTAGAGCTTATACAGGAATAACCACTTCAAAAAAAGGAGGAGGTTATCAATTTGTCAGCAGGGATCGAACCTGCGTAATCGATGTGCAAAGGCACGGGGTGTACATAGCTCAGTGGTTAACGCTTCTGACTTTGCACATCGATTACGCAGGTTCGATCCCTGCTGAAGTCTAGAAAAAAATAAGTCTGATTAGGAGATGTGGTGATCTCCGAAATAGCTGCTATAACTTCTACCGCTTAGACTTTGTTGCTTTTTCAATTTTTCCTAATAAACAATCGTGGTACAAAGCTCAATAAAAAAATATTAAAAATAAAATGTTAATAAGCGCAATAACATTGACAAATACTTGGGTTTTATTATTAATTCTAGGATGACTTGTGAGGACCACATCAATGAAGTTGTGAGTAAAATATACTACATCTTGCGTTGCCTGTGAGTATCCTCGCCTTTCGTAACTTCAGGCACGAAAACGAAGCTGGTTCTGAGCTTAATTGTTCCTCTTATTAATTACTTCGAAGTAGTGTACAGCAAACTGGACTTTCATTCCCTGCACAAACTCGATGTTGCATTCAACCATGCCACTAGGTATGTATATGGCTGGAAGAAATTTGACCATATATCTACCTTTAGAAACTCAACACTTGGCTGTGACCTAACAAACTATATAAGTTAAGTCGCATAATAAGGTGGTCACACATTTTCTATTTGGCTTTTCTAAGTTAATATTTACATATGCATACATAACTATATTTATATAATTGTAATTTTTATTATATTTTAATACATATTTTTGTAATCCGTTATTTGTATTGCGCAATAAAAGATTAATTCTTAATGCGCTAATGTACTCAAATAAACAAATAAATGAAATGAAATGAAAAAAATCGCTCTTTAGTTTCGACAAATACCGCTAAAAAGCTGCTGTATTACCTCCGTCTATGACGCCTAGAGTTTTGTTGTTGTTGTTGTTGGTGTAGTGGCTCTACATGATTAGCTGCGTTTGCCGGACTAAGGAAATGTACCGTAATATCACTTACCGTAATTTTGCACTTTCACACCTAAGGAGATGATTGGTAAGCCTTGCACTCTATGAGCTGAGCATAATTTCTTACAACTTTCTACAGAGACTTTGCTTTTGATAACATGGCACTGCCTAGCTCATTTATGAGATAACTAAAGGAAGGGTATATGTCTACCCCGTTGGATCTAGTTTCGATCCCTGGTATGAGCAACCATGAGAATCCATTTGCCGTTCGGAGGTGGTTCGGGAGGAGAAGCTCGGCCAAACACTTAGCAAAAGTGTAAGCGCCAAAATATTATTATTAGATATTACATATCTGCCGTAGCTGTCTGTTTCAGCGGTCTTGGTCAAAGCAAGAGCCTTTTCTTTGCTATCGGTCAACAATATCATGGTGTCCAGAAAATAGTTTGGGGGAGAAAAATTTGTCTACACAGCATACATTGACTTGTTTTAACTTACCGCGCTACCCGATACTCTATATTAGCATTATTAACCTAAGTTCTTTAGGTACCTTAGTTTCTTAAAGTCTCATAGTCAACATCAAGCACCTGACCACATTAAGTTAAAGTTCTCTTTAGCTTCCACTTTTGTGGCATTTTCCGAGGCAGAAGTTTGTTTGATTCGAAATATAATTTTGGCAGATTTCCAATCATTCATTTACTTTGACGGCATATGGAGATAGCCTCAATAGGTGAGTGTATAGTGATTTGTCGAAGGGGTGCCAACTTAAGCTTCCTACCGACAAGCCAGTAAATAAGGAGCAACAACAAATCAGAAATGTGTAATATTTTACATCATTAGCTGTAAAGTTTTTAGTTCAAAGGCTGCCACGAAATAATCACCCGCCTTCTCACCTGTGAAAAGCACCAACATTCTTCACTCTTACTTGCATTTTATGTGCAAACAAGCAAATACAGTTGTGTTAATGTAATTAATTTTTATTTGTAAGCAATTTATGATTATTTGTATATCGAATGCCAATCGCTGACTTTTAATAACTGCAATCAAATTTACGCTACCAACCTACCTGTATTGAACGGAGCCAGTGATCCTTTCATTTTGGTATGCGAGCAATACGTGTATGGACATTTGCCAGTGTGTGCGTTTCGTGTTCGTTTTGGAAGAAAAAGTTCGTGAATGTTTGCTGACAGCCAGAGGCGTTGTTGGTTTTACCTTTTTCGTTTGCTTTTTACCAAGTTTCAATTGTTATATTTTTATTTTTTTTTTGTTTCAGCAAGAAACATTTCGACAATAATTTATTTGAGACCCATTGATGCGCTCGAAAAGATACACAGAAAACCACTATGCGCTGCCTGGTCATTCTACGACCACCAAATTTTGAGTACGGGCATACATATATTTTTTTTCCGTCGGAGCACAAGAAAATGTTTCAAGTTGATTTGTTGGCTGAATGCGCCGTTTTTGGTCCAAATCTGCTTAAACTGACCCAAAACAACGTACGAAGTGAGACTGGTTACACTCAAAAAAACAAAAGCAGACACCTTTGGAGTTATAGTTGTTGTTCATATGCATGTCTACACGGAATTATAAGCAAAAAAAGGGGCATGAAAGTAAATTTATAACCACATTTGGGTGTACATGCATACATTTGATTTCTTCAGACTCATTTGTTTTTTGTTTAATTCTTTCACATTTTTATGTGGAAAAAAAGGAATATATAGCAACACAAATCCGACCGGCATGCCGTCAGTGAAAAAGTGCGTACCACGCTCGCAAATGTGAGTATATTTTTCTTCAATATGGGCTGCATCTTTTATACGCACGCACGCACTCACTCACTGGTGTAATTTATTTGATTTGAGGCACTTAATTGATCTGGCGCTGCTGATGTTCCCGACGCCGCCGTTGATTTTGATGTTAATGTTACGACGAAAGTCAAAAATCGTTATTTCTTTGTTGCATTCCATTCCCTACGCGCTTCTCTTACAGCCGCCCAGCCACATTATTAAGCATAAGCAAATAGTTTATTATAGCTGTGTAACGGTGTTTAAGTTTTATATACGATAAATCTGGTGATAAACTGGTAAGAAATAAGTACTAAACGCGTTTATCTAGAGAAGATTACAAAAACACTAATATATGCGCATACACAAATTTATTCACTGGCTGCATTTTTTATTCGTTTTTTTGAGATCTGTAAAAGTATGTACAAAACAGCATTGTAAACAAATTTACAACTTAAAAGTCATAAATCTTTTTTTGCTTTTATCAAACGGAAACTCCCATTACACTGAAGTATTTATTATTGAGGTTTAGCTTTTTTATATTTCCAAAAAGCATTTTCAATTAGAAAGGTATTTTTGTCTTACTTTAAGACTTCCTTAAGTTGAAGATATTGCAAAAGGGCCTTGGCTATATACGTATATAATTTTTGTGTGCATTTTGTTGAAGGTGTTTTGTCAAAATGGAGGAGGTTGTCCCTGCCCTGCAATTATTATTATGTCACTGTATCCTGGAACCCAAAGCAGCTTGATTTGGAAGTATTCCGATGCGGTTGAGGGTGAGGTCAAGCATTCGCCGACCAGTTTCGATCGTACCATTAACGATCCGAGCGCTCTTATTGCCGCTTGGCTAGCAGAGTAGAAATTTACCCTCTTAGTAGGCAAAAAATTGGTGCGTAGCTTCTTTTATAACAGCCGGCTCTACCTGAAAGACGCTGCAGAAATCCGACAGTTTGAACATACGATTTACTGAGAGTTCCTGACAATAGACACCTCATCGTCCAGCTACGATCCGTCCGCGAAGATGTTTATTGGACCTTTACTCCAGAGACTGCCCTTCTCCTATTCAACGATCCGTTTGGAATCAAATTCGGAACACTCCGATCCATTTCCGCTGGTAAAAGTTCGAAGCTGTTGAGAATTATAGAGTGCCCGTACGCTGAGTTGAGAGAGAACCCAAAGCTTATTAAGGCTACTAGCTGAGCGAGCCGCCGCTATTTTTGCCGCAATGTCAACAGATGCGACACTGAGCATAGCATTTATCGCTAGATTAGAAGTGGTCCGGAGCGCTCCGCTTATTCCAACGAGGACCGCCATTTGGAAGCTCTCTGTCTTCCTAACAACAGTAGGCTTTTCCAATGAATTCCACCAGACAATGACCCAATATAACATGATTGACTTGATTATGGTTTCAAATAGCCAGTATATCAATTTGGGGAGAGGCTTCATCTCTTTCCTATGGCACTATTACAGTAAAGAACCACTGATGCCTTTTTAACTCGTTCCTCAATATTTGACTTCCACGATAACTGCCCGTCAAGAATGATCACGCCCAAGCCATTGACCCTGTCAGAGGGAACTAGTGAAACACCCTCTATATAGGGAAGCCCTGTACCTCCAGGTGAATAGTATGAGGTCCGTCTTTCCACGATTTCCAAGAACTTTCCACTGCCGATTAATGCCACATCATCCTCGTAGGCAATAACAAGAGATCCTCTCCTTTTAACTCCTCCGGGACGTCGTTTATCGCCTCCCTTCGGAATGCCTCCGCTCACTTAATGCTGCACAGTGGCGTTTCCCCATTCCGTTGTGACAGTTCTTTCGTGCAGCAGACGGGAGATGAGCCTAACTTAGTAGTTCTCGACTACGAGCTTTGTCAGTGCTCTTACTGTCGCCCCAGGTAAAACATTATTGAAAGCGCCTTAAAATCAAGGAAAGCACCAGTCATAAAATCTTCGTTCTTAAAAGTCTCCTCCATCACTTTGACAATTGTGTGAAGGGCTGAATCGATGAAACTACCCTACACATAGGCATGCTGAGGTAGGCTACATCGCTCTCGAAGAATCCGGTTTCTTACTGCCGTCCCTAAGATGGAGCGCTAAGCGTTGCGCCTAATTTTTGACGTTTTGTCATTTCCTCTTTCCCTTTTTTGTCCTCTCTCTTTCTTTCCGTCTTCTGCGTCCAACTTCAACATGTAGCGCCTTGTCAAAAATAAAAATTCTATTTGCTCGGCGCTAGCGCCGCGTTATTGTACAAATTGTACGGGGAAGACGATTTTTGACAGTTATTTGGCGCTTGATACGCCAATTTAGAGACGGCAGCTATATGCAAGTCAATCAGTAAGTCAAAAGTTTTCAATAAGAAAGAAAAGAGGCTGATTGGTCTAAAGTCACTCCGAGATACGTGGGAGCATTTTCCTGGCTTGAAATAGTCAATGGGCAAGAGAAATCGGAACTTTTCCAGTAGTTCACCGGAAGATTTAGGGCAGTCGACCATACCAACAGCGGTAGGCTCACGCGGTGCAGATTGGCTGGGAAATGAGTATCAAGGAGTACCTTAAGAGATTTCTCTCCGCTCATTGCCTGGTGTCCCTTTTCGTCCCTCAAGTATACCAAGGGTATGGAACTTCTCGTTAGGACTCAACTAGATCGAGACGTTTCACGACAACCTTCTACGGTTTTGCAGAAGTTCCTCCATGACCACCTTTCGGTATTTCTTTCTAGGACTTACAAATACCCAGTCCGAGCTTGTATAGTTCACAATCGGAGTGTTATCCACCTCTCCTGGCTTTGGCTGCTCGACGCCCTGAGTTCGGATTTCTAACTTACTATACTTTTTGATTCATGAGCCTGCGTTAAGTGGAACTAAGCTGAGAGCATGATTTTCTGCACCAGCTTTTTTGATTGAGTAACTTAGAGCAAGCAAACACACACACACACACACACATACTCACTTTGCAATTAACGAATTATCTTTTTTCATCCATCCTATATATTGGTTCTCGCTGATGTCGGCCTTAATCCTCCCGCGAAAATCAACCAGCTGCACAGAGGCACCTTTGCTATTAAGAATCCGGACATTCAGGTGCATACCCTCAAATCGCAGTCCTTCAAATATTTGCCGTGGTCGTAATCAAAAAAGTGAGGAGGATTTGTTTCCTTTCAGTGGAGCTTTATTTTACGTGATGGCTTATACACCCAACGTACAACCAGGTCCTGAAGTATTTTTATCGGGTATACGTTTATAAAGCGCGCGGTACCTCTTGCTGGGCAGACCCTACAGGCATCAAGCTCTTTCTTTTTCTGCCCCGACCAAAGGCACCAAGATGCAAGAGTAGGAATTAATTTTAGGCGATCAACTTTAAGTGCATACCCAGAAGCTCTTCTGTATCCTATTGCACGATAGTGAACCGCCTTGAAACCATTTTTTTCATAGTTAATTTTACATTTTTTTCACAGATCAATGAAATAATAAGAATAATCTAATACATTCTTATAAATGTAAGCATGTAAAAACAAAGCCGATGAGCTGGGTACTAAATGTGCCTTCCTTATCTAATCCAATTTCCCGCCAGTAGCGCACAAATGTCAATCAAAATTACCTGCACTTCGATATATGATATATATCTTCCAATTACCAATCAAATTTCGTGTAGCAACACACCGAATTAACCTATCTTTGCTACATATCGCCGATGGTTGAACATAACCGATTTTTGCTACTCCAATACACTTAATCCGCTGGCAATAAAAACACCAAAACAAATGAAAATTTCCTTTCGCACATGAATTGAAGACGATCCTTTGAGTGACTACAATAAGAAAGCATCGAAAGGCAGAGAAAAAAGTAGTGATGGAAATCGGGAGTGTTTATAGAAACGCATTTACGCGCGCATACACAAACGCGCAAACACACCAAAGTCGCCGCCAACAAATGTCAGATCGCGTTGTTGTGGCTGTCAACTGTCAACGCCGCTTAGACACAAAAATGTCTAATCATGCGTTAGAGAAGGGCTCAAAACTCCGAAGCTCGAAATGGGGCTGAAGCATGCAACCGAGTGGCAGATCCAAAAAAAAAAAAACTGTCAATGAGAATCGGTGCGACAGTGTCAGCGCATTGCAGGAATTTTCAGCGCGAATGGCACAAAAGGTGACGCGGTAGCATCAAGCAACGAAAACCAATCCAAATTAAAAAGGGACTAAGAGTGCGGCAGAGCGTGGAAGAGGAAAGTAAAGGAATTCTACAGCGGACGATAAAAAAAAGAATCTGCTTCACCAAATGCTTTTTTGCAGGCTTTGTATTCAAATAATTGAAAATAAAAAGAAATAGACGCATACGACCACAACAACAACGGCAAGCAGTCGAAGAAGTCCAAAGTAAGCGGGCGCGCAGACAACTGCGGTCTGATCTTTACGATTGAGTGAATGGATGCGTGTGTTTGCATCATAATTGGATTGGTGGTATTTCTTTTCGAGGAGCACCTTTGAAGGAAATGCGAAAGACAAAAATCTATAACAGAAATTGAGCAAAGGCAGAATGACAGTTAGGAAATTGAAAAAAAATTTTAAACTATTAGGATATTAAAGCACCAAACGAGCTGCGCTAACTGGCGAGCTGGGAACATGTGGCTGGCGCAACAAAGGCTGTTGAGCCACTGCGTTACCCAAATCAAAATTTTGATCCTGCGTTGATTGTCGAAACCTTTTATGTGTTCGCTAGCTAAGTGATAGTCATCGACCGAACTGTCGAATGCTACTCGTACTTAAGGCCACAATCGATGTTCTTGTCGATGGCTTTGAGAAAATGTTTTATGACAGCAGTTGTTCGTTTGTTATTTTTGTGGATTAAAATAATTTGGTTGCGTACTTTTGAATTTATCTAGTTACATGCGTACAGATTTACGTGTATGTAGTGTATGTTAATTATACAGTTTCATGTGTGTATACAAGTTTCTATTGCACGCTCAGCTCAAGTGGAACGGACTTAAGATGAAGATGACTGGTGCAATTGCACTACAGTATATGTTGCTATTTAAGATTTTGTAAGAAATGTGTATGTATGTATATGACCATATCAGTTATGTCTTCCCAAGCTATAACCGCGCATAGTCTCAAAACTTCGCTTCACGTGCCTGTAAAGACTTTTTAAGTGCCGGTGACCAATTGCTTTGTCGGAACCAGGCGTCCTCTGTTGTACTGTTTTCATGTCCCTTTTAATCTGTTTTAAATCTGTCCTATTCACGAATAAACCGGAGCAGATTTTTGGGTGTCAAAGAGCTCAGGTATTCGTCGGCCAACACATCGCGGTAAAATATCTCATAGCTTACTCTTTCAAAGGCGGGGCAGAAGCACAAAATTTTTTCACCGTCTCATCGCAAATGACGGCCCGAATTAGATGGCTCTTGCAGTGTTTAATTTCTGCAGTAGTCATATTCCGAGTCTAACTCGCTCTGCCAATCACGGCAATGAGCGAAGGGGGTTTTACGACCTCACCATAAGTTGGCCGGGCCCCCAGATCTCCTGAGGCAGTTCTGCCTCGGGCGACCCTTTAGTTTAAGGCAAGGATTTCGCGGCGCCAGAGGTCTCTCTGGCTGATACCGACTTCTTCAGTCGCTTTCCTCGATTGTTCGCCGCAAGATCGGAATTTGACAATGCCACAGCAGTACCAAACTAAGACTTGCAGCGTTCGCCAGCTGATTTTTATGCCCATGCACCCACCAAAGTCCCACTGGCTTCTGGAGTAACCTTCGTAGACCTGGGCCGCTTACTGTATGCGGCAATAGGAGGAGTTCGGTCAGCCACACCAGAGCGTTTCGATTCTTCCTACTTCCCCTCTTCTTTCGGGTTTGTGAAAGAGTACCAACTCCGTCACTGGAGGGTCATTGGCAGCGAACTGCTTCCTGATCCACATCCCCTGCAAGAGGTTGGGTCCTCTTCCGACTCTGAATAAGAGACGATTGGCATTACATCCCCACTCTCCTCCAGAACGCGTTCCTGGTCTATGACGCTGGAGACTTTGACAATGGTTAGGGCCTCCAGAATCCGTATTCCTGCCGCAATTGGCCGATGGATTTTTACACATGTGGGTACCACCTGGAGTATTATCATCCAAACGTTGTGCCATTACCATGCTATGCAGTTTTGTCCCAAACTACTAGAGTTGGTGGGTATTTCAGGGGGTGTTTTTCCTTTCATCCTCCTGCTTCCTTTAATCGCAGGAGGTTTGCCTTCGCTGGACTATTAGAACAAAATGTTTCCTTAGATAGTAACCCTACCACGACTGTAACATTTACAAATATTTTTATCATCAACTGAACGAAACATTCTTTTGAACCCCAGTAATATATTCACTGCCCCCATACCGAATAGCTGGGCATCTTTCTTCCATTTAAGCTTTGAAAATTTGTCACTGCCCAAACGTATATTCATATTTATTCTTCTTTCTCACTGTTCCACTGTTCACCTTCGTCAATCTATGCATTTTAAAATTGTATATACATATTTACTCTTTACCTCTTATTTGCTTCTAATTAAAAAATTAATTTAAACAATAATCAATCGACTGTCACTGTATCTATGTGAGTATGTATGTAGAGACGGGTGTGTGCCTACTACCTACTATGGATACCTTCTCCATTACTTCAAATGTGTTTCACTTGCGCTCCAACCTTCTCCATCTGCATTTCGACCTCTGGCCACTGTCGTTTGTTGTTAGGTTGTTCAGTTTGTCACAACTGCTGATAACTGTCAACCTTTTCTTCCCAGCCGATATTAATTTCTGGCATTTCACTTCCATTTAATCTGTTGGCGTCAAGGAAAAGCGAAAAAATCAAATAAAATATTCAAATTATGCCGCCTGAATTGTTACAATTCTCAACGATTTGGAGTTCGACATTTGTTAGCATTTTTAATTAATCGCTTTAACGATATTTGGCGGCAAGTAAGCTACCGTTTTGGTCGTTTGATTCATTGGCACTTAATTGGTTTTTATTGATTTGGTTTGGTTGTTTAAGCTACATAAGTTCACAGATTCTAAAATGAATGTACATTTTTGATTTCATTTATAATGGGAAATAATAAGGTAATACATACATACATGTAAATATATGCATGCAAAATAAGCTGATTTTTGTTTACATGCGAATAATTAAAAAGCCCTAAAATTTCTGATCTAATTAAGTTGGTTAACTCATTAAACGCTAGTGTTACATATGTATATCAATGGCCCTATGCAATAACGACACAATTAAAAACTCAAAAAATAAAAATTGTCACTACTGTTAAGTGGTTCTTGTCTCTAGTCCTTGTCTAATCCATTTGCATCCCTTACTTAGGTAAGCAGTAAGCAATGCTAAAGAAAGTACAAAAAATTAGACATAGATTCGACAAAGATTACAGACATGAGCCACTTAACAAATTTTTATTACATAACAAATATAGACGATTGTTACAAATATGTTACAGGTCGTTGACAGAGGTCGAAACTTTTTACACATGATTTAAGTCCTCTAAATTTCCTCTGGCTTTCGCGTTTACTGAGCTTTTGACCGACAATGGCCCGTCAAAAAACCTGCAATGGTTCTTAGTTTCTCTTAAGGAAGGCCTATGAGTATTCTGTATCTTTTCAGATTGTACCTGGGACCTATTGAAAGGGGTCAAGACAGCGGACAGTCTGAATGAGTGGTCCGCCTCCTCATTACCTTCGACGCCCATGGATGGTATTCTTCTCTGCCAGATCATTAAGCCTCTCTATACACTCCAGCACCACTGAAGATTTGATATCGAAGGATGAGAGAGCTTTGAGTGCCGCTTTCGTTTAACGAGTCCAGTTTGCAGCTTGTCCGACTTATAAATGCGATGACTCAAGTTCCAGGATTACCTCCAGCGCTGCCGTCGGACATGTGCGCGTTGCCCTCGTAAAGCAAGCACACTGCCTCACCGTTTCTACGGTAGTCCCGGAAGCCGAAGTCACAGCCCCATAGGATACTATTCGTCGTAATATCGTAAAATCCTTGGAGTGCAACCCCAGGATTTACCCGCTAGACGTTTGCACACCCTCAGCGGTCTGTTACAACAAGCCGTTGAGCCTCAGTCGAATGTTTCGTTGTGGAGACGGGACTTTCCGACGCTGGGACGAAAGCTTTCTTACTTGCTCACTCTGACATTAAAATTTCGAAACACGATTTTGATATCGTTACGAAGAAACGCCCGTCAATGCCCTCCCAGCGCTAATTGAAAAGATCTTTAGACGGCTCGTCCTTCGGGTCTGGGCGCCAAAGGGTGAAATGGTAAGCAATCCCGCATTGATGCGGATTGTGGCGAGACATTCGTCTACTGGGGGACCGAAATTGTATCACATTTGTAATATTCGCATTCCAAGCTGCTTATCTCATGAATGCTCGAGCACTGAATGGAAAATTACCCGACAGATAGTAAGCAGAACGCAAACTAGTTATCAAGAACTAAGAGAACTAAGGCATTGCGCATTGCAAGAACATAAAAACCTAATAAAACAATCTGACTAAACTGACATGTCTCTAAAAATACCAACCTTTAGATGCCATCAATTCTCCTATGAACTCCATCATAAGCAGTTATAGCACACATATGTAT
>NW_023458559.1:78487083-78489547 GCF_013731165.1 Rhagoletis pomonella | reverse complement strand
ATACATATAAAAACTTTACCAATTCGTCTAATTACATAGGTAAAATATTTTCCTTTTTAACAAAGAAAAAATAAGTATTAGTGTAAGTACTTATTTTTAAAAACTTTATGTCGACGAAAAGGTTTCGCTCAAGATATAATTGGCTCTCAAATGGTTTTGGCCTTAAAACCGGGTTTGATTTATACTCTCACCGATTATGCAAACACTATCCCTGCCCAACAAGCAAAATAAACTTAAAGAAAGTTTTTTTAAGTTTTCAATTATAAACATTAAGCTTACAAAACGTTGATTTTTTGTTTATAAAAGGCTTGAAAGTAAGCGTAATATAATCGAAAAGGAACATTGGTTATAAGCGTAGAAATATAAACTTGTAATAAATGTTCAAAAGAAAGCTTTTTATAAGCGTAAATGTGTAAACTTATAATAAAGGTTCTAAAAATTTTCAAAAGAAAGCTTTTTATAAACATTTTTATAACCCTTTATTTAAAGATATTTCATTAAAAACTCATACATAGATTGCTTAACATCTAGAAACTAAACGAAATGCGAATTTTCGGCGGACTCATCTACAGTCGCGAAAATATAAATAGGGAATAGACATTTTAGCATACAAATTCACGATAACACACAAAAATTAAGCATAAAAAAGTTAATTATTACATCTTGTTGCATGCTTTCCATTACATGCGGTTATTGGCAAATTGGAAAAACGACATCGATGCAGCTATATATTCCGCTTCATCGCCGCCATTCTCATTGATGAACTTTTCTGAAAAAAATGTAATACATTTTTAATTGAATGTTAAACTAAGAAAGGATAAGGAGAACTCAACATTTGAAGACTCGAATGCTCCACCGATTAGCGCAGCGGGTCCTGGATTGGATTTTTTTTTTTACCGCATCGGTTTTATTTAATTTTTTCTTTTAATAATATATTTTAAAAAACGTAAACACGTCAGTTATATTAAAAAGCTTTGTATTTGAACAATCATGTGATTTTGCTTAAAAGATATCTTGAAAGAAGGTCACAAGGTTGTGCACAAGTGCGCTCGGGTATAAAAAGAACTTCCCGCTACCTTCCCCATCTACTTTGCGCAGATGGGCGTCGAAGTTATGTGTCGAACCAGGTATACAGCTGCAAACAATGTCGCATATGAAATCACTTGACATGGCGTTTGAAGACAAGATATGCGTATTGTCATTCGATGAAGTGAAATGCCGGGAGGAGTGGTCTTATGACAGAAAAAACGATATTATTCTGAGGCCAAAACGAATGATACAAGTGGGCATGGTACGAGGCTTACGTGGTCGTTGGAAGCAGCCTGTATTCTATGACTACGATTGTAGAATGACGCCGGATGTACTACACTGCATCATAGAAGAATTATACTCCATCGGGTATACAGTGGTTGCAGCAGTAAGCGATTTAGGTGTAGAAAACCAGCATCTGTGGAGGATGATGGGTGTAACGGTTGAGCGGCCGTATATTCAACACCCAAGTGATGGTGATAAGCGAGTATATGTCTTTGCTGATGTTCCGCACCTACTAAAGCTGCTTAGAAATCATTTTGTCGACAATGGTTTATTCATTGACAAGACAATGGTTTGCAAATATGAGATAAAGGAGTTGATCTCCCTCTCAAATTCGGATCTCTCAATTACCAAAACATTATCGTTGGAAATGCTGAATGTTCAAGGAGCAAGTACTTTGACTTAAACAAATTTTCAGTGAAATATACCATTCCTGCACGTTATTACCCTTGCCTGTAACTTCATTGTGTAGGTATATTAATGTATACGAAAATGTAGACCTACTCCGGGTTTTAAAAGTTCGGTTTCGCATGAGTTTAGCCTTTCTTATTGGTCATTATTATTACTAACTTTTATTACACATACCTATACATATTTTTTACTAATACACTAATGCTTAACAGCGCGTCAGAAGGTGAAATATGCGGCAAAACTTTTTTCGCATACCACAGCCACCGCACTTAAACGATGCGCGCAATTGGGTCTATGCAACAATCCACAAAAATTCACTGAGTGTGCAGAATAGATTCAAGTTATAAACGATTGGTTTGACACCTTTAATACCTGCGTAACGCGAAAGGACTCTCGTCCTTTGAGTAAAGCATTCGGACTCGCAATACCGGAACAAATGAAAGCCTTAAATGCTATGAATGAAATCGTACCAGACTTATTGCCGCTTCGACTAAGCAGAAAGCTGTTACCTTTCCAACGAGGAATTTTGCAAAATAATGCAGCCCTTCCCCTACTGCATAATTACATGGTAGATAGGTACGGTCGGAAGTACATCCTTACGTGTCGACTGAATCAAAATTGCTTGGAAATTTTTTTTAGCGCAATACGTTCTAAAGGTGGGCTTCATGACCACCCATCTCCTTTGGAATTAAAGTATCGGCTCCGTTCGTATCTCTTAGGTAAAGTTAAAAACCAATAATTT
>NW_023458559.1:78485626-78486983 GCF_013731165.1 Rhagoletis pomonella | reverse complement strand
ATCGGCTCCGTTCGTATCTCTTAGGTAAAGTTAAAAACCAATAATTTTTAACCAAAAAAAACCGATTTCATTGTTCATAACAAAATTTAAAAATTGTTACTACTGTTAAGTGGTTCTTGTCTATAATCCTTGTCTAATCCATTTCCATCCCTTACTTAAGTAAGCAGTAAGGATTGCTAAAGTAAGTACAAAAAATTAGACATGGATTCGACAAAGATTACAGACAGGAGCCACTTAACAGTAGTAACAGATTTTATTTTTTTAATTTTTAATTGTGTCGTTATTGCACAGGACCATCGGTATATACATATGTATATACTTATATATGTTCCGACGAATTGATAACCTTCTATTTTTTTGAAGTCGGTTAAAAGATTGTATGTGTTTGTGAAACCAATCAGGAGTTTATTGCTTAACAGCAGGCATGCCCAGCGCAGGCAGCTCCATAAGAAAGTGCAGCGTTTGGCATGGCTGCTTTACAGTTTTATATTAAGGTTCAATTCTTATACATATGTCTAAGTATAGGGCGTAATGAAACTATATTATTCTCCGATGCAAATGTGCAAGCCACTGACGACAAACTAGTTGAATTTCAAAATTTTAAGTATATTGATGACGATTCTCAAGAAATTGATGAAGTTTTGAGCCAAAACATGTTTAAAGAGGTCTTTGAGAATGTGGAAATTTCAGAAGAAGAAAAGATTGAGATGAATTTTGTACTTTTTTTAATATAAACTAAAATTTTTTTTAAATTACACATTTAGCTCACAGATCAGCAAGAACACGAGGAAATTGTAACGGATATAGCAAAACTAAATGACATTGAATTTGATGGTTTAGAAAATTTTGGAGGGTATATAATTTCCAAATTAAACCTGTTAAATTATGGCTTCAGAACTTTCAGTTCAGGCGACAAAAATTATACGTATGTAAATTTGCTATCTGAAGGGGGTTTATATAAACCATCAGCTGAGTTTTTAAACATTTTGGAAGGACTAAATTCTTTGTTTTTGAAATTTAACGGTGAAAATTTATTTGAGGAACAAAATTACATGTTTAATTTACTAAGAATTACCAAAAGCTTTACGAATATAGATGCCAAAATTGTTAAGAGATTCTTTTTAGGCAGAACATATTTTAGAATTAGATTTTTGAACCGAAAATTAAAAGGTTTTAGACCACAATAACACAAGTGGCAATGGAAGAAAGGATTGGGAACATTTCGATGCCATGCACGAAATTCTCTGGATGAAACCCGAAATCAATCCTCCGGCTACGTGTTCAACTGATGATACAGAAGTTGTCAACATTTCCGACTATGATTTTTGCGACATGTTTACCGAAGAGGCTACGCCTA
>NW_023458559.1:78462378-78485526 GCF_013731165.1 Rhagoletis pomonella | reverse complement strand
TAATAAATAAAGTTAGGTTAATTTAAATTAAAAACTTAACCCACAAGCTAAGCAATTTTGGTTTCTAAATTAAAATTAAAATATTAAATTTTCTACCACGCAGAAAGTCTGATACAACCTTGTGTTTTCGCGATAACTGTGAGTCATTAGCGTTAAAATGAAAAAATAGTTCCCTACCAAAGTTCGGAGTCCACTCCGATCAAAGTCGATTTACTCCGGTTTTTGAAAAAAATTGAAATTTACTCCTCTACTCCACTAGACTTCAAATCTATTTGGTTTTTTTTACTCAGTTCTAGCCCTCTTGGGCCCGCCTTATGAGGGTTCATCCGGGTTTCATTAAAAAATGTACAGTTAACAAAATAGCACTGGTCATAAAATTGAGTCAATTGCGGGGTTTACACGATCCATCATGTGTGAATACATGGTGTGAGGCGAACATAACTGTAAGAAATCAAAAATTTTGGTACACCACCCAACACGTGTGTAAAAGGATGTTTTAGCGTTTACACGATCGAACACCGATAGCTATCACACCATGTTGTCACACATGCGGGATCGTGTAAACCCTGCTAATAAAGAAACTTCGTAAATTTTTTTATATATGGATGTAGAAATTGGCTGATGCAGAACTTTATTTAAGTTGTTAAAAAATATATGTAAAAAGAAATGTATATAAAGGGCGTGTGTGAATCGGTAACAAAGTTCTATGGGGAAAGCAGTTGAATAATATTTTAACTATGGTGAGACAGTTTTGCCAATCTGCTGTGTGAAATGAAATATTTAAATTCAGCAGTAAATTTTTGATAACCGAAAATTTTTAGGTGGAACAAAATATTACAAATTGAAGTGAAATTAATATTTTAAGAAAACATCTACCATCGTTGATTGCAATTCATCAATTTAAGCTTTTAATTAACGAAAAATTACACGCATCAACAATCTTTGCGTTTATCAAAATTTTCTATGCATTTGTCAAAAATTTCACTAGCCTAATGAACTACTCAAATTCGATTCACCTCATAGTTGTCAAAAATTTACTTACCGCGAACTTTGTTACCGATTCACACACGCTCAAAGTAGAAAAGGTTTAGGTCCTATTGCTCTTTAAAGAAGGGTATGTTAGATATATTATACTTTATAGAAGATTCTAACAACTTCTTAAATATGTAACATATTCTCCTTACACTGCCTCGCGTTCTTACTTTTGCATGAATAGCAAATATAGCTTTTCCAAATTTTTACAGTTGGCGTTCGATAACGACTAAAAATTATGTAAAAGCTTAAACAGACAGCAGCGTTGATCCGGATTAACTCGGACTTAATTCGGATCAACTGCAGTTAATTCCCTAGTTGATCCGGATCAACGCTACTGTCTGTTTATGCTTTAACACTCAAAAATTGGGAGAGCAAGTGTTGATTTTAACGCAAGAGAAGCGTTCATTTTGTACTGGCAAAATTTTAGCCCGCAAAAATTATCCATCACAAAAACATATGATCACAAAATATATGGTTGCAATTTTTGTAAACAAAGAAAATTGCATTTTACGAGTTACAGTATTTATGTGCTTTTTGGCTGACTGCTATGTGACTTTATGATAGTGCCAACTAACTTTTACTTCTAGAAATGTGAATGAATTTCAGTTTGTTTACAAATAAAACATAAACAAAGTCAGCTCGTGTGACTTCTTATTCCGATTGTTGCAAGTGATCAGCGTTGCCAGGTTGACATTTTTAACGTCATTTGGAAGTTTTTTGTATCCTGTTGACGTTTGCACGTTTTTTGTGTAAAAAATTACATTTTTTAACTTCCCAGTAATTTTTCTCTCTGCACAATATATTCAATGTATAGCGTACTATTTGTTTGTAGAGTAAGTACTTACGCTCACACTTTCGGCAAATTTATTTCTAAATCTTGTAAGTAGAACTGATTTTGAATTACTTTTTTAATAAATCTTTACAAGATTTATTTTTGTAGCAGAAGATATTTATTCTTTGGTCACATATGACTTAAATATGATGCAAACCAAGCGTATACAACAAAAGTTTAATAAGAACAATTCTGTGTGTATACATGGAAAAGGCGCTTTTGGGTAGGAAATGACATTTTTTCAGACCAAGAGGGACCTTTTCTCATGCCTAAAACCTGGCAACACTGCAAGCGATGGCTAATTTCCTGTTCGTTTACTTTTTTGCTTTTTCTTCTCTTTGGGAGAGAATTTTCGCTTACGCTCTTTATTTTGATTGTTGGCTGGTGTTGGCTAATTTTGTTATCGAACGGAACTATTGACATAAAACCTGTAAGTGGGAACACTTTTGAGAGAGTAAAGGCTCTGTTATGCATACTTGGCATTGCTTGAGAGTTGTCACAAAAGCAATCTGTTAAATGAGCTTCGCGTGTAAGCGGTTACCCAACGCACTGCATTACATAAGCAGAAGTCTGTTCGTTTTTGATTTCTACATAAAAATGGTATAGCATTGCATGCACTGCCAAGTATGCATAACAGAGCCTTAACTGAGCCACTGTTCCTAGTCAGATGTTACAGGATTTAAAGCCTGATTATAGCAACTCAACTTAACTTAACGGAACGTAGAACTTAGAGAATCAAAAGCATTAAGTTATGTTAAGTTTCGGCGGTTCAATTATAATTCCCTGCAAAAATCGTTGGACCATGTAGTCTATTTGTGGTAAATTGGAGTACTTACAAAAGTGTTCCTCTGTCATGCTGTATCGGACCATCTCGTGTCTCTGCGCCTGCTTATTGTTTGTTATCCGATCACTGCTCGTGTTTTAACGAAATGTCATTGAAGTTGAGCATTTGAAAGCACATTTGCATGTCTGGCTGTAGCTGAACGTGTAGAGATGCTCGCTGTTAGTTGTGAGCTCCCAGCATGTTCGGATTCAAATGCCGTCAGAGGCAACATGTAATTTTTAACTTTTGGCTTGGTTTTAATTAATTTCGAAAAAGCATTCGAGAAGTGAAGAACAAAAGCGTATACAAACGAAAAAATATAACAACAATGCCATTGTTAATATGTTGGAGTAGTTTTGTGCTACTCTGATGTAATGCAGGGATGGAGTATATGGTCCTGCCCTAGGACATCGCAATGTTAATTGGACCATATTTTTTATATGAATTGTGGTTAATTTTGGAGTACTCCTTGATCCTTAGGGAGTACTCTTTACACGCATGCATGGAGTAGTCAGGATTTTTGCAGGGAAGCAACACCCATATAACAGAACTTTTAAGAGAGAGCCGTAAGCTACGTTAAGTTGCCATAATCAGACCATTAGTCCGGAGATTTTTTCCTGTAACTTCATGAAAAGTGTCAAACGATCAGCAGATTTGCATGTGCAAACAAAAACAAAAAGCGGAGTAAGCAAAAAAGCTTATATGTGTAAAAAAATGAAAATAAACAACGAAATATTTGAATATGTATAAATTTTAATAATTAGTTAGTGATAGCCAAATCAGTGTTGTGCAAATGACATGTAAACAAACCGACTGACGTTTTTACAGGAAATAGTGCTTTTCGCGTTCCCGTGCACTTCTGCATTTTTTTTCTTCTTTTACTCTTACTTGAGAGAATAAAATTGTAGTTTAACAGTTCCACAGGAGTAAAAGGAGAACAGATGCAGAACTCCGGACTTAATCCTGTAACTTTTAACTCTCTCTCAAAAGTCTTCCTGTAAGTTCTGACTAAGTAAATCCTGTAAACCGGACTGCTATTGGAGCAGACTAAATAATTAGTGATTTATTTAAGTCCGATTTGAGATGGTTAACTTATTGGTGGGGACATGGTATTAACTGTACAAAAGCTTATAGCCTTATTCATAAAAAAAGTAGGTTAAACCCTTTAACGACCAAAGGGACACCGGTGTCTTCTTTTCATATAAAATTTTCCTGGAAAAACTATGGAACCAATTTCTTTCTAAAAGGTCTTGATTAAATAATAGATAATTAATATAATTTTCAGAAAATGTCTGGCTGACTTCCAAAAAGTCAATTGCAAAGTATACGGTTCCATAACGTCAAACTGCAAAATATTGACATTGTATACTGTTCCAAAACGCATCCGAAAAGTCATCGAAACGCATCGCTAGAGCAATCAGCGTATCAGAAACAAAGTTGATGCTTCGTTTGTTATTGGTTGGCATTGGTGTTTTAGAAATGGAAAATTCAGAAAAATTGTTCATTGCTATATTGAATATTTAAAGTATGCAATGTATATGGTTGCAATGTGTCGCATATCTGCATGTACAAATAGTTTGAATACCGCAGTATAACAGTTTCCAAACATTGTATTGATACGTTTTGGAAGACAGCCTCTTACTCTTAGGGGTGGATTCTTCCCTTTATCTACCACGCCGCACAGTGTATCATTTCCATATTCAAGAAAAGATTAATTCCTTTATTTTGTGTCGCCAAATTTGAAAACAATGTCAAGAATGTTTTTAGAAATGCCTGATAAATACGAAACAATAATAACTAAACAATTTTAATCAAAGTGTATGGCGGGACGGGGTTTGATTTGGAAAATTACCGAGCACAATAATATTTAAATTTGTATATTTGAAACCAAATTTCAATGTTTATTTTGTCGGTGTTATGTGATTTATGCAACAATTACTAAAATACCATTTTGGTCTTATTTGCTTGGGTATGTTCTTTTTAATGAATATACATTTTTGAGATTTAAGTAAACTAGGACTGAGTAATCCATGTTAAAGTAAAACGATGTTAACTTAAATTTATTTTTAGCAATTTATTAATTTCATTAGACCCGAAAACTCGTTATCCGCCACTATTCGATAAAGTTTGTATCTCAGTTTATTTGCCACTCCTCTTAGACTTTGAACAACATAATTTTAGCTGCTGGAAAGTGCAGGTTTTGATGAAATTTTCTTTTTTTCTGGCCTACTGGGAATTTCATTTTCTTCGAGTAATTAATTTGCATTTATCGACCGAGACAAATTCTTATATTTTCGTTTTGAATAGAGAAAGCCTGATTCATTACCTTTCCAATGGTATCCCATTTTTGTAAATAGAGTAAGAAATATTGAACTTATAACGGAATTTTGTTGACCCAACTTGACTTTTTTATCGATATTTTCCACGCCCATAATTAAAAAAAAAATATATTTATTTTTAAGTCCATTTCTGTCAGTTTATAATATCTTGTTATAGGGAAATTCTAAATATCAATTTTGGGCATTTTATCCTTTGTAGTTAGTTAAATATTTCAGTTTTTGCATTTTTAAAAATTGCAGTTATATAATAGGGTGGCATGAGAGTAACTATAAATTACCAATTTTTTGTAAAAAGCTTCGCCTATCTTATAACGTACCTTGGGCAAAATTTCATTAATCTATCTTCAATAGATTTCGAATTACAGAATTAAAAGCAGCTAGATGGGTCAAATCTTACACTGTGCGCCGCCCCAAACTCGAAAAAGTTAACTTTCTTCTCCTATCTCCTTGTGACAATATTTGTGTATTTGGTGGAGCAAAATATCCAGAATTGCATGGTCTTTTTAAGCAATTCTGTTTCTTCAATATTAGTGGGCTGCGATTGACATTCCACAAATAATCCTGACAGCATCACCCCTTTCTGTCGTAGATGGTTGAACGGGCGGCCTTCGGTACTACTCAATGTTCGTTCTTCAGTAGCGTAGCTGCCTTTTCCGTGTGGTGGATCATTTCGAAGCAAAGTATGTTGGGGTAGCTTTCACGGTGACGCTACACGAGGAACTGCTTCGCTAAACAAAGTTGTCTTCTTTCACCACCAGTATATACGCTTGTAAATTTTTCCAAGGCGTGCCACTAATTCCTGCCTGCAACGCTAGTCCTGCATTGTATATCGCCATCGGTAGTTTTGTGCCATAGACGTACATATAACCAGGGTTCGGATTTGCCTCATTTTGGCCCCTCGCTCGCTCGTTAGTTTGCTCTGAGTTAGCGCAACTCACGAGGAACACGCGAGGCTGTTTGCAAATGAGCACTCGTTAGGTACGAGCGCACGCGATGAGTAGCCAGCGAGCGAGTAAGCAAACGAGGGCGGCGTAAGAGTAGAGCGGCAAGCAAACGAGGGCCTCATTAGCGAGCGCCTCGTTGTCTGCGAGGCATTGAGTAGGAGTTTGCTCGCTCGCTCGCTCGAACTCCGAGTTTTTGCCCACCCTGCATATAACCAATATTGAGGCGATGGATTTTGCTTCAGAAATGGTGAAGAAGTTTGAACAATAGGGGAGATAATCAGTGACTTTACCAGAGTAATTTCGGGAACACTACGCCGCCTTTAGGGACACCGTGACATCCACAAAAGATAGCTGTTTAGTCACCGTTTCGAGCGACCTGAATGCGACAAGTGCTAGATGTCTTGGCAAAGGAATGCCTTCCACAAGGTCGACTAGGGTTCAGATTCTAGTTAATCTGTATGAAGATCGCGTTTAATACTGTTTAAGATGCTTAGTCAGGCTGGGTAGGAGAAGTGCTTCTATGAGGATAGGTTGGATATTAGTTTGTATGACTCTCATGCGTCCCTCTAGCTAAAGAAGAAGAAGGCCAAACGCCTTAGAGTTTTACTGTTCCATTTTTATTCCCTTTTGTCTTTTGTCAGTCCCTAACATAAATTCTAGGCTGCCAATTCGCATACGCCACCACCCATCGTGGGCTCGAAGTGTGATCGTGTTGCTGATAGTTTGTTTGATAAATACATATGTATGTATGTATGTACATATGTACATACAAACATGATGACGATGGTGGTGGCTGTAGGCTTTGTCACGTTACGCAAATATTCCATTCACACTCCTATACGAGTATTTATATATGTATGTATATATGTATGTAGTTACATTTAGCAAACACCCCTTTGAAACTCTTTTGTGTCTTATCCATTGCCACTATTTTAAAACTTTTATCAATATTGCGTGAATTTATAGGTTTTTAAATAATTTCGAATTATTGTCTCTAAACGCTGGCTACAGTTGTTATGCAATTTATGGGCTTAATCGAATAATGCGTGGTTAAACTTGTTAGGAGTTTAATTGGTTGGAATTGGTTTAGAATTAGAAGACAATGCCATAATTAAAAAAATTTAAAGGGGATCAAATAAAGGAAACGGTTTGTTTTAAATGAAATTTTTAATTAAAAACAATGTCCATAAATATTGATCCTCAATGTATGACTAAAATTCCCATAAACATCCCTGAAGTGTGTACATCTGAATTGTACCAGTATATCCTGATCAAATCCGAAATTGTTCGGATAAGTTAGTACAGGAGTCTTCCTATTTAAAAGGCCAGTAAAGGCGGCCAAGCAGTTCTTCGCTGCCGACTTGGGACAGCTGGCCCGGTATTGCGTCAGTTGGAGAGGTTTTTTTTTATTGTTAAGCCTCATCATTGCCGTTCCCGCTTTGACTTCGTCTAGTGGAGCGACGTGAGCTTTGTTCCTGCATATTGATATGGGCTCTTCTTCATCAAGCTAGCCCCCTGGGTAATAATAATCAGCGTTGTCGCTTTGGTAATTTTTTCCAAAACTAGTAATTCTGTCTATATAGAACGAGTTTGGTAACTTATTTTTTTTAATTTTCTAATTTTTTTCAACGTAAGTCTTTTTCAAGTTTTACTTATAAAAACTTAGAATTTCGAACCTTCTTACAATTTAGTATGAGTTCCCAATATAGCAATTTAAGGAAACCACCCATTTTTCCCAATATGGCGGCTCGATCACTGTCCCACAAATTAGGTTTTTGGATAATTTTTTACCTGCGGAAACCAATGGTGAAAGAAAATAACTTACAGGACTAGAATTTTGCAATTAAATACGAATGTGGCTCACTTATAAGATTGCAAAAGTAAATTTTATCTATCGTTTAACAACGTTACATTTGCTGGTTTAATATTATTTTGGTTTTAAGTTATGTAAAATACTTTTTTCTCTCTGAGCGATTTTTTAAATACCTACCAATTTCGTTAGACTATTATGCACATAAAAATGTGGTAATTTTTTCTGAGTTTGGTAATTTTTTTTAGAGTTTTGGTAAAAAATTAAAAATCTTTGTGGCAACACTGATCTCAACATGAGGAACAGAGCAGTTTTTGAATTAAACTGTCCAGCGCCGGAGGATGTCATCTTATAGCCCATTTCCACCAAAAGCTTAAGTTCCAATGAATTTTAACATATGGTGATCGGCAAGGTTCATTTCTTACCATTTGCTTTATTACTTTCGTTGGCTTTTTCCAATAGGCATAAACTGAAGTTAAGGCTTGGTGAAAATGAAATATTAGTTCCTAGTTCAGAGTTGATTACAGCTTTATCTATGCAAAAATGATCTCATGACATCTGCGGAAGAAAAAAATAAGAGTTGCCTGATAAGTTGGCGGTTCTGTGGGCCTGCAGTTCCATAACCCATTTCAATTGCAATCAGCCGCTGCTGCTAATAATCAGTACCTATTTGAACAAAATTAGAGCAAAAACAATAATTTCACTACTTACACTAGCAACAACGATAAAAACAACTCTAACATATAACTAGTACTTACGCCCCTAGTACACTACTCTCAAACACACACACATCCCTATAAATTTTTGGATTTGTTCAACGATTTCTACTTTTATTTTTTCTTTTTTTGCTACCTTTTGATGAATTCGCAGTTTTCAAGGATACGCCGACAATGGATTTTTGTGCCGTTCGTATGACTGTCAGGAAATTTATCAAGGATCTGTGATCATTGCGCCTTTTGTTGTGCAAAGCAACGAAGGGTAAGAATGTACATACATACATCATGGAAGTGGTATGCATATGCTCTTGTGGACGTACATACATATGTACATATGTTCTATATGTAGTAACATACATGCTACAAGCTAGTAAGGGAAAATTGGCCGTAATTGTTTTTATGTTCTTGAGTGCGAATGTTAACATAAATTTATACTGGTGAAATGTTGCATGTGTTGGAAACTACGTTTATGTATGCATATGTAGATACATACTTATGTATGTACATATGTGCATTATGGTGAGCCAAAAATATACAGGAAAATCAAATTTTGCCATGCTCCCACTGCCACCCCCATAACTGAAGAAAATCATTAAATATTCATCATAATTTAGGTTTTCGAAGATTATCATTATTCGATCCAAAACTATTTATGTTTAAAGGTTTTATAGCAATTTCATAATGTTAGAAAAAAAAATCAGCAAAAATTGCGTTTTCGAAAGGAGCTTTTTGTGATTTTGTTCATTATTTTAGCGATTGGTAACATATATGTATTAAATTATTATTTTTGTTATTGTTTAAAAATTTGGTTAATTTGCATTTGGTAGAAAAAATAAAATTAAAATTAAAAAAGTGGGATTTCAAAAACCGGTTTTTGTAAAAGCTAACTGGTAATCGGCACAACAAATATTTAGTTTTCTTATTTTTGAGTAGACCTTTAAATGGTAGCTGACAAAAAAAAAATTAAAAAAATCGGATTTTGTAATAAAAAACCGATTACCGATGTAAAAAAAGAAAAGGTTAAATTTGAAATTTACACTTCAGTAGATATTAAGCGATTAAATTCAGTCAGACTTTTTTTGTGTTTTAATTCTATTGACAAAATTTTACTTTTTGGAAACGACCGAGTTTCATATATCATTTTAAAGCTTATAAGTGTGGAATACCATGTGCAAAGTTTGCCATACAAATAAAAAAAAATACAGATTTTTGAGACGTCGGACCCACTGTATGGCGGCACGGTTATATATTAACCGATAAAAAAATATTAAATTCGTGTTTCCCTATTTTCGATATTCTTCAGTCTTAGGGGTGGTTGAAAATAAAAAACTTTGGATCACCCCAATGTACATAAAACATTGCTCGTAATTTCTTGAGTGTGGAGATGACTGTCTCAAATTTCCGCAATGCGATTGCGCGCACCCTTTGATCAACGCACACATATTGCATACACATACATATGTACCCTGCAGGGAAAATCCGAACTAGTGAATCAAATTTGTAGTTCAGTGTAGGTTCTCTATCACCAAAAATGAGCCAGTGCGAAGTCATCGTTTGTTTACTTTAACCAAACGAATGCGCTTTCCTCCTGCACTTCACAGATGCTTTTTCGTAGTTGGGAAACACAAACCAAACATTGTTATTATCATTGTAATATGTTGCGTCCGTCGGAGTTCGAGCCTGGGAACTCAAGAACTGGGCCGCAACTTTAGAAAAACGGATGTAAAGCGAATTAGATCGAAACTGTGGAATTTAGAACTGGTACGCAGCGGGGACAATTTCCATTTCCTATTACATCAGTCGTACAGTACAAGAGGCGAACCAATTCAGAACTAGAGATTTTCCCTAGAGGGCATGTACATGCATATTGTACAAAAGACGCTATAACTCCATCACTCAGATCTTTCATGTGGTCCGTGTCGGGTGTACAATACCATAATACTAATTCCAGCACCCATTTTGCCTCATCGCTTGATTCATTGTTAGCACATTTCACTCAAATTTGCGGCAGTTGGTGGTGTTATAAAATGTTATTGTTGTTAGATTTGGCTGCGTTTACGTGCCGGCCGCGGAATCGCTTTTGAATTTGAGGTCGCTCAATTCTCATTCCTTATCTTAATTTTTCATTTGCTTTTATTATTCACAGCTTTTTATTTTGAATTACTTTTGCTGTTTGTGTTTTTTTTTATTTCGAGATTATTTAGATTGCGCGTTGTTTGATTTGCGCGAGTATTTTTATTTCTGCATATCGTTACCTTAATATAGAAAGGCCCTAACTCATATAGTCGCTGAAATGCAAAAAAGCCGTAACTGACTGACATTTTTTATTGCTTAAAATGATTTGGGGACACATAATTCACACAGAAATAAATCATAATCAATCAAAACGGGAACTTGGGATTTTTACTTAGTTACGGCTTTTTGTATTTCAGCGACGATGTGAGATAGGGCCTTTCTATATTAAGATAACGATATATGTACATATGTGTGTTTTATATTAGCAATTGAATTTACATAAAATTAATAGGCGTTTCAATGATCAACGAGTATTATATACACACATACATATGTATACATACATCGAATTTGTCATTTATCCGAATTCAATTCGTAACAACTGTTACACTTTTATTTGTTGGGTAACATTTTATATTCTTTGTTTTTGTTAAATAACATAAAAAAAGTGGTGTGTACTTTTAGCCACACACCCCACCGACATATATTGCGACGCGCTCAATACGAATCTGAGGTCCATTTGACTCGTATACCCTCAAAATTTCGAGTAAATTGTGAAAACTGCGAATACCTGTCCTGCTGATGAACTCAGTGCTCTTATAGGTATACCGCAATTCCGAATCCTAATACGTAGGAAAGCCACCTTTTTGGCACTGATAATCCTTAATACATGAATGAAATTCACAAATGATCACATAATGCACATCAGGGACGCAGAAGCTGTAAAACCAATAATTTCTAGGAATTTTAAGGTATCTTGCGAACCGAGCATCCTGGTGTGCAGAAAACTCTTACTTCAAACCAGGAGCTGAAGTTTGGTACATTGATGGATCAAAACTTGATGATGGAAAAACTGGAGTTGGCATATTTGGGGCGAATTTAAATGATCGATACCAATGGGTAGCTACTCCACCATTTTTTACGCAGAAAAGAACAACAGCAATAAGGAGGTTTAAGAACAACAAGGCTCCAGGGGTCGAGGGTATACCAGCTGAGCTCGATCCTACGTAGACAAAGTCCTCCACAACTTCAAAGTCATAGCTGCCAACAGTTACGTGGGTTCCGAAAAGCTTAGAATCGTTATATGTTACAGTAGGTACTTTGTCTTGTCCCAACGGCATATAGAGGTCCTTCCCAAATTGGACGGAGCTGAAACTTGTGTTCAACGTCACTCCACATAGCCGTATTAGTTTTTCGAGGATGCCAAATTTAGACATGGATGCGTACAGGTAGCTTCTCTTTGTTCTATCAAAAGCGGCTTTAAAATCAACAGAAAGGTGGGTGTGTGTCGATTTGTTTATGTACATAGTGTTTTCTCCAGGATTTAAAGTGCTGTCACAATCTGGTCAATGGTGGACCTACCAGATCTAAAGCCACACTGTTAAGGTTCAGTCAGTTGGTTGGTGAACGGCTTCAGTCTTTCATACAGTATTGTCGACAGGACTCTACGCAAAATTAAGAAGGTTTTTTTCCACGATATTTGGCGCAAGCGGCGGGATCTCCCTACTTGACATGAGCTTAGTCTGTATACATTGGTTCGGGTTCTCCTTCATCTAAGCGCCATTCAAACGTGTTGAGATGTGTTCCTTGCATATCTCAAGTTTACTCTGGACATCTGTTACCAGATTTCCATCTTTATCCTCCTAGCCCCGGTCTTAAAACTTAAAAATTTCGTGCATTTTTTCGACTGCTTATGCAAATTTGAAAGAGGATAATGCATGAGGAATAATTCATGACATTGGAATAGGTTTACGGACTAATTTTGTTAAAAACATATTCAATATCCAGAAAGTCTGTACCATGGAAATCCCTTTCACATAAGAAAGCATATTAGTTTTTTTTTTTACATAAACATATACACGGTGGAGAGAATACAGAAGGTGGCGCCGATGGCAATACCGCTAATCGGCTCTAAGTGAATTTTACAGAATCAGCTGTTTTGCTGACGTCACAGTCGAGATGACAGCAGTAGTGATGTGCTGAGTCAATACTTTTAAGTATCCAATACTCTCCATACTCGGTACCGAAACATTTAGGTTTGGAATAATAGCGCACATAGGCCAAAAATATGGAATAAACGGTTCAGGGGATACTCCCCTATCAAAACCCGAATGTAGGAGCCAATAGAGCTTTTAATACTGATTCAAATGAAAGATGTATATATGCCGGTTCGAGGCCATAATACAGAGAAACTCTTACTTGTTTGAAGCATTTTGAATCGGACGATATCATTTTCGTAGACAGATTCTGTCACCAGTTAGCGACAATTTTCGAATCAGTATCGGTTTTGTTGACGTATGATATGAAATATTTTTAAGTATTGGGTACCGACAATTCAGCACATCATTAGACAGCAGTTTTCTTTGCCGCTCTCAGTTGTCAATTCTACGGTGACGTCACGCCAAAATAACTCTCACGAATTCTGCTGCAATCGGCGCAATCTTGTAATCTATCATTCTTGAAACGTATACATATACGCTTAGGCCATTAGAAAGTAGTGAATCAATTTCTATTTATCGCTTTCATTCTAGCTCCAATTGTTTCACTTCACTCGAGTTTAAAATATGTACGCTCTGAAGAACTTAACTAGCTAGCGGCTTTAAATCAAATCGAGGAGAATAACAAGAACAAGAAATCATTTGAACAAGACCAAAGGGGTAAAATTTAAATCGGCTTTGCGTAGAGAACTCAATGAAATAGTTACTGAAAAATTTCGAATAATTGATTTGCTTCGCTTAATCAGCTGCATTTATTAAGTCTCTCTATTTATTATTCAAATTATTATCCATAAGTAGGACGTAATAATCGAAAGTTTAAATGTGCATTGAGGCGCACATTTGACGAGTTGAAGTAGCACTTGGGAACAATTATTGGATTTGCGCTCGCTTAACTTTGCCATAACTTTATTTTGAACGCAAGCAAATATTTTGAAACTCCATTGTGTGGCATCAAAAAATGGCGCCGATCAGCAACGAATTTTGCCGTACAAAAAGAAGTGGTTGGTGGTGTATTTATAGTTGAAAACAAATAACAACAAAAAAGTGAATGTAATCCTACCGCTTTTATAGCTGCTGCTGCTGCTGCTGTTTAATCCGCCAAACTTTATGAATGCATAGAAAGAGAATAACAACAATGCAAGCGGTAGCAATAAAAAGGGTACTACCACTGGCTGCATAGGTACCTAAACCTGGTTTAATTTTTCATGCGAAATTTAACACTGCACCCGATACGAATCGCCCAAATGCTGAGAATGCATAACTTTTACATATATACCCTCACACAAAAATTTGCAGCAAAACCACTAAAAAGCGCCAAAAGGATAGATGTTGTATGTGCAGTAGGGTGATCCAAAAATACATGCTCTCACCCCCTAGGATTGTTCTACATCGGAAAATATACACCTGTTTTTTTTTTTTATTTCGAAATCAAAAAATAGTTAGAGGTCGCACAAAGCGCTTAAAATTCTATGTACTTGTATTTTATTTGGAAAATCAAGTATTCATGGAACTATGGTATAGAATTCTGGATAATCATAATTTTTCGATCGGAAACTTCAAGTGACTTCCAATACGAATATACAATTGTTTATTTTGCCGTTTTTTAATACTAGCGATTTTTTATGGGTCTCCTCATTGCATTTTTGGGGGTTTTTGGGGACCTAAAAAAATAGTTAATACTAAAAAATGGTTAAATAAACGAGCGGATATTGTAACTGGAAGTCTCCTGAAGAGAAAAAGAGTTTTTCGATCGAAGAATATAGATTTTCGAGAATTCTATACCATTTCTACGAATACTTGTTTTTTCCCTTATAAAATACTTAGAAAACTGTGAGCGCTTTGAGCGACCGCTAAAGGTTTTGTTGATTTCAAAAAAAAAAAAAAAAAAATTGGGGTTTAGAACATAGCTTTAAAATTCCGACCTTACTTTTTTTGTGCACCACCCTATTGTGCAGCCAGGGTGAAGCCAATAGAGCAGTTATAGAGTTGATGAAGAGCGGTACGAAGGGAAAGGCTTGGCCAGTGATGTGAGTATTTTGTCAGCGGTGCAGTCAGGGGGAAATTATGAATTAATCAAAATTTCAAATGAAAATTATGAATAGCAAGCTAAAGTGGTGGTAGATAGTGATTACCTTGCACAGTAACCGAGTAGCATACTTTGTGGCGAATTGAAAGGGTGGCAGCGGCTTATTGGCAGCAGCAGTTGTTGCATACATACATAAATGCATGCCCGCATGTGTATGTGTGTGTGTGCGTGTGTGTGTTATCTACTCATTTCTGGCACGCGGAGCAGCATGCCATAGAAATTTATGCAGCTTTGATTGCTAAATTTGTTGGCTGCTCTAATTACAGTGCAACGGTAACGGCAGACGTGTTATTGCCCTCCTCCTGCCAACATAACAGAAATAAATTTTACATGTGTATGTGTGCATGAATGAATGTGTCTGTAGGAATGGTGAAGGGCGCATGTGAGGCAAAGCTCGCCGCTAAGGATGAGCCTGATCAGCGCGCGCAGGGCGAACAATAACAAATATGTATCGTGGAACTGCATTTGTGTGCGCGCATGTAACTATGTATGTGTGAGTGCTTGCATACATATATGTTTGTATGTATGTAAGTGAGCGAGCGAGTTTTCGCAGTCAATTAGAGCACAGCTGATGTTTTTCCCATTGAAGTGGTGTGCATTGTTATCCTTTCGAATTTAACTTTTTTCCTATTGTTTGTATTTGGGTTTGCGTTCATGATTTTGTGTGTGTGTGTGTTTGTGCCTGTGGCAAGGATGCGCCCTGCACTTAACGCTGATGAATGAAATGTGTGGTCGCGTTTTACTGCCAGCTTTTCACTTCACTAAGCCAACTAGCTGTCTCGACAAGCGCAGGGGTTTTGGTTAGGTCAGGCGCGGGCTGAGTAGGGCGCAAAAAGTATCACATTAAACTACCTTATGTGGTTTAAAAGATTTTTTAACTACTACGTAGTACATACATATATACATCCATACATACATATGTATGTATGATAGTGTCGAGCAAGGCTGCAGGGTGAATTGCTGAAATGTATTTTGTTTTCATTTTCCTGTTTTTTGTTTATCACTTTTCTTTGCGCTATTTTAATGTTTAAAATTAAGTGGAAAATTAATGGGTGGTCGCACACATGTACAGCAAGGCTGCCACATGCTGCAAAAATTTATCACATACTCACACAAACGCTTACTTGATTACAGTAATTTTAGATTTGTTACTGTTTGTATAAATTGCGGTCACAGTCTATTTTTTATTGCCTGCAATTTGTAAGCGAATAATGCGTTTTAAAATCAGGTTACACCAAGTTAATCGGCAGAATATGATTCGGCACAAAAACGAGCAGTGCCAAGTGTGAATGCTGGATGGAGGGGGTTTTATGTGATAGCGCAGATACTTATAACTGGAAATTCAGGTTATAATGGCGGAGATGGTTGCGAGGTGCAATTATTTGTTTCCGCCTAGAAGAAATTAGTAACGGTGACATTTATACCTAAATATGTAGCAAGGAGTAAAAAATTGAGTTTTTGCAAAAGTAAAAATTTTATTGCAGATTCCGGAAGCCTACCAATGCAGTATAAATGTTTGTTCGGAAAGGTTTTTGTTTAAGGCGACAAACCCCTAGAAATGGGCGTTGCAGTTTTATGACTAAAGTTATTAAAGTGAAGATTTTATTGTCGATTTCGACAGACTATCCTTTTGTTAACAATATTCGTTCCGCAACTTTGTTTTTGAATTGAAGAAGCTTCCAGAAATGGACGTGGCTAAATTAGTACCAAAGTTAAAAAATTCATTTTTTTTTTGTGGATCTAGGCTGAATATCTATCTATTCACTAATAATGTTTGTTTCGTATTTTTTTTTGGAAGAGAATAAAGTGCTTTAGTTGCATTTAATTAACTGTTCAAAAACCTCAATAATATTGTGTTAGTTTAAATAATGTAGAAGATAAGAGCGTTACAGTAAAGGGCTATTTTCGAAAATGGATTTTATGCATTTTAACGCAGTGTCGGAAAGGCTCCTTAATAAATTTTGGCATGAGGGTTTTACAAGTGTCCTAAAAACCTCAATTTTTTGTATGGAGAATTTTTATTTTGTCCCATATTACGAACAGTTATTGTTGCCTTTGCTTGGGCCATAAGGCTTTCAAAGCTTGGTTTTAATATGTTTTCAAAACGAACACCTAGGGCCAGTTTTTCAGTGCAAGGCCGTGGTTTAAACTTAGTTTAAATGCCCGATCTGGCTGGTTTAAACTAAGATCAGCGAGTCAAGTGTCAGCCAGCTGTTCAATTTAAACTAAGTTTACTTAATCTAAGTCTAAACTGGCACTGAAAAACTGGCCCTTTAACTGCTGTGTTTTAGAGATTAGCAAACGGTGTGGAAAATCGAGTTTTTTTAATCTGAAAGATATATCTAGATTACATAAATGTATGTATATCTTAAATATAATCACCATTTATGTACGTCGATCGTCGTTAAAAAAGTTCATTTTAACGTGTTTAATTATTTGAAAAAAAATAAAAATTTGAATTTGAAAAATGCATCGAGGTCCTTTCAAATAAATTTTTATGCTCGTATCTCATAACAGAACGTCATAACTCTACCCTTGCCTTCCGAAGCATGTAAAGTTTCGAAGCTTTTCTATGTTTTCTTATTATTTCTTTTGGCTAGATTATAGATTTTCCCACCAGATTGCGGTCTCAAGAGTTACAATGGACTTGATGACTGTGGGGCATATACCATAGGTACCATCCATATACATATCTACATAAGTATAAATGCATCCAATTTGAGAAGACCTTGATGATTATCATCCAAAAACTTGAGATTTTATAAACGAATGAAAATGACCTAGGAGTAAAACAAAGTAAAACGGAGCTTGTACTATTTACCGATAGGTACAAGGTTCCACAATTAAAGACCCCAACTGTGGCAAACATCGCACTCACGATCAGTGAAGCTGCAAAAAATTTATAGGCGGCTCATACTGAATAAGAAACTAAACTGGGAACAGAACACATTTGCGCGTGTCGTACGCCTGTAAAGGTGCAATTGGGAGTAAATGGGACATGTCTCCCAGTACAATGCATTGGCTTTATCTTGTTGGGGTCAAGCCGACACTTTTGTATGGAATTGTGCTCTGTTGACCTGTTTTAGCTAAGAAATCAGCCCCCATCATACTATAAAAAGTGTAAAGAACTGTCGCACTGCGGATCAGTAGTGGCATAAGGATTACGCCCATTCCCAAGGAGGTAATGAATGTTATGCTAAAGGCATGGTAGGCGCGGGGTTAAATGAGATCGCTTGTGGTAGCCCAACGGCTCCTTCTTAATTAAAGTGGACTTTAAACATATTCCGGATGCTATTGATTGTTAATATTTTAAGGGCCCTTTTCTCAAGTAGCTTTCAAAATTTATTTTCCCTTCAAATAAACTTTTTGAGAACAAACTTTGTGTTTAAAGGGTAGATAGTGTCTTTTGCTTTTAGAATATAGTTAACTGGATTCAACTGCCTCAGATATAATCTACCGTGATATTTGCGGCCCCTTGAACACTAGACCCAACATTTCCGAGAAAAATTAATCCAGCCGCTTTGAAATGACATAAATTCGCATTAGCGACGCCTTAAATTTAGTCACGCCTAATTTGTTGGGTTTTGCTAAATTGACAAGTTAAATATGCAGCTGCTGCTACATGGAAACCAGCGCAATTTTACACGCCACCGACAGTAGTCAGCGGCGACAGCCTCTTTCCTGCCAGCGGAAACCTTTGAACTTGGCACACAGATCACAAAAAAGGCGAGGTATGTAAGGATGATGAATTTTTACTTTTTTATTGCCATTGTATTGCAACAATACACTAAATTCATTTTAAATAAATTTGCGAAGATTTGCTCGGTGACAATTTGCCGTGGTGCATAAACTACAAAAAACAAACCATGCGTCTATTGTATTTTGATCACACACAACTTTCCCCTTTTTGTTTGTTGTAGGCAACTTCAAGGTTCGCTGATATTAGAAACCATAAAAATTTTGATTTGAAAATATTGAGAAATGTCTTTAAGTGCAGTATGAGAGGGCCGAAGATATCTGGTGTGAAAATCAATTTATTGCGGTGTCTGCTGGCGGAGGCGACAAAAGAAATTGTGGCCATCGTTCAGCTACATACATATGTATATGTGTAGCTATATACATATGTATGTATGCATGTGAAAAGTTAACAGAAAAGAAATAGGCGCTTGCTGTGCACTAAACGCAGCAGGAGCCTTTAGTTAGCGGCTACGACAAGTGACCTCAATGTCGCTGCAAGTGCACCAGCAGAGAATTCTTTTGTGCACATATACATACATATTTTTTCTGAGGGCGTTGGCAGACACTTTGTCTATTTGGTAGTTAACTATTGTAAGTAGCAGGCAATGTGCAATAAGTTATATAGATGTATCTTGCAATCGGTTTGTGTAGGAGGAGGTGTGGTCCGGTATATGTTTTATGACGTATCAGGCGCCACTGCTGTCTTTTTTTGTTGTTGTTATTATCCAAAGCAACAAGTGTAAGGGGACATATGTATTTTTTTGAATTAAATATGTATTGCTTTGCAAGTCAAGAAAAAACATACTTTGATAAATGTTTGTCTCTTGTATGTAGAAGCTGGAAAATAAAAAATTGATGAAAGGTATTAGAAAAACTTGCCAAATTTTAGAACTCATGATTAGTAGCTGTTTTGAAAGATTTATTGAAGAGTCATTCTATTCGCTAAGTTGAAGTTTCTTTTTATCCTCTGCAGTAGTTTACAATGTTAATTGATTGTGAAACCCATTTTTTTTACCGAAGTAAGAAGTTATAAAAAACACGGCAACTCTCTTATGACCTATGGGCCTATCTATACACATAAACACATACATAATTAAGCGATTTAAAATGCCAAGCGACGCCAAATCCTTCTTCAACTGGTTTTCCCATCGCAGAGGAGACCTCCCTCCTTCTAACGGGGGTACCGCGTTAAGTACTTTCAAAGCTGGAAGGTTTGTTTGCGTTTATTCGTAAAACGATAATCAAGCCAGCGGAGCTGTTGAATTTTTACTTCAGCGTTCCATCGTCCCAAAAAAGTGCCAGAGACCATATAATCCTTGTTAAAATGCATACTTATGAAATTGGTCTCCTCCGAGGTGGACTTCCCGGGCTGCTTACCACCGAGCACAACCCGAACCGTTCATACGCATATTGGGATAAACGACCTCACACAGAGGATTACAAAGGTATCAGAAGCGTGTTCTATGAGGATGTGTGTACATATTTGAATGCGCGCTTTTCAAATACGCTCGGGCTGTTTAGCTTTAACTAAAACTTCTAACTAACTAATCTAGCAAGGGAGCGTCCGTAGGTTTCTTTCGCGACATAGAGGGTAGTTTTGACAACTCGAATCAAATTCTAATAGGCAAATGGAACCGACGTTAAAGGATTGACGTGACCATATGACTACACTGTGTAGGACAAGAAAGAGTAAGTTTCTCGGCCACGAAACGATGTCCATAGGGTGTAGAGATCTCCCCACTATTATGGTTCATCGTAGTAGACGAGCTACTTTACATGGTGAGTAAAAATGGCTTCCACGTTCAAGGCTGCGCAGAAAATAATACCATCTTAATCAGGGTTAGGATGGAAGCAACCATCTCAAATTCCATACAAAGTGCATTGAACAAAGTCGCCAATAGGTCCAGGCAAAAATTAACCTATTAAACCCTAATGCGACTAGCATAGTTCATTTTTACAACAAATCGAAATGTGGCGAACATCTAAATAGAACAATTACTTCAAGGAGAAAATATACACTTTCCCAAAGACGTGAAATATCTGTGAGTTATCCTTGTTGACTACAACTCATGAAAATAAAGCCATTGAAAACGTCGGGGGCCAATATGTGAAGCGGACGGAAGCTGATAGAAAGCAAATGGGGCAGCCGAGCTATATTTACAGCACTAGTACTTTGGGAAAAACACCCATAGGCGCTTCTGGACCTACCTCCTCAAGAAAGAGGCTCTACTACTTACATATATTTACAGCACACTCATCCACTCTCATGATTATAAAAGCGGATAAAGAACTAAGCATTAGCTTCGTGGATGTTTGTGTTACGAGTTAAAAATTTACAGAGAACTTCAATATTTTTCTCAAAAGGAATCAACTGGAACAACACACTACGGCGGAGTACTTTATGTGCCTCTCTGAAGCTCTTACTGGGATCAGCATTCGCTTCCCAATATCACCGCGCCTAGAAGCGCACGATCTAAATACAGAAGACATGTAGCCAAATAGGCGTTTGTTACAATAAATCGTCATTGGACGCGTTAACTAGGTGACCAGCTGCGTCATTTAAGGCTATGCGCAGTTATTTAATGCTTATATTTGGAGCTTACGATGAATTATTTTTCTTATGTCATTGAATTAATGTTGCCAAATAAATATTATTTTTTAGAATGTAGCTTCATTTAACTGTTTTTTGTTTCAAACCTTTCAATTTTGTTTAAAGTTACCGAAATTTTCACCTTTACAACCCGTCATCGGCTTTCTTTCCGTCTAACTGACCCTAATTGCGAGCCATAAAATCGAAATGAGACCTACAAATCGCATCTTGGTAGGTTTTAACAGCCAAACTGCTAGCAAATTGAAAAACGAATACTTAAATGCCAAAACTTAGTTGTACATTGAAAGAAGAGGAACTGATGAAAAAATTAGGAATTAAAAAAAAAATAACAATCAACTAATGTACGGCACATTTGCTCAAATCACCAGAATCCATCCAAAGAGCTTCAGCGCTCACTTGCGCCGTTGGGAGCACGCAAGTGGATGGCTTTTTCTGCGTAAACCTCACCCATGCATTCACATACATATGTATGTATGTATTTACATCCATAGGCAAAGGCAGAAGCAGCTGCCCGTGGAGACGTTGTGGCGTGGCTGCTTCATTCAAAGAAAAGGCGCTCAAATTACCAACTTGCGACGTCGAAAGTCGCCACATAAACTATGCACGTATATACATATGTATGTAAAAATGTAATAAGTGTATGCGTATGTAGGCATGCATGACAGCTTATATGTTCATAAAAAATGTGTGTGCGCGTGTGTGTGCACACACGTAATGAGATGCTAATCTAATTTTCTTAGCAAACGCGCCAGTGGAGCGCGCACTCGCGCATGCGCACACAAATCACCATTGCAACTGTGATCGTCCGACCAAGCGACCGCCCGAACGCCCGACCGCCCGCCTAGTCGCCAAAACCCGCTTCAACCGACAACGGAAAAGGGAAATAAAATTTTATTAGAACTAACAGCAGCCACAGCGGCAACATTAAGATCAGTAACTACAAATCTGTGAGCTATACGTACCGCACCGCGTTGCAGCAGTAATCAGAACAAATGCGCGTGCGTTAAATAGCCCAACATAACCAAGAATAGCAGCCACAACCCAATCCAACCCAACCCAAACACAAGCCAAGCAAGTAAGCAACAGAACTTAGGTTTGGTCGCATCCGCAGTGGCTGCTTTTACTCAGCTTTCAACCGCCACTTAGTGGCGATAGCCACCGCCACCGTCACCGTTGCCAACGCCACCGCCACACCATCGCGTACAGCAGCCACAAAATTGCGTTGAAGTGTAGTTTGAAAAAGTTGTGCAGTGCATGCAACATTAGGTTGCACACATACATAGATACAGTATCGGAAGGTAGTGAACCAAGCAACAACAAATCGTTTAGCAGACCAACTCAAGTCGTTGCAATAGACGCGTCACCGATACAATTGTAGCGATAAGCCGCCCAACCGACTTGGGCCGTTGAGCGGTGCGCGGTTGCTTTTGCTCGAGTTAGCGCAAACTCGCGTTACATAGCCAAAGCAAATGGTGCTGCTCTAATATTTTTCTGTTGTTACTGCATTTGTGCACTCTCGTGTAAGCGCGTAATTGCCATAAATGGTCTAATCTGGTATCGCACAGTTCGTCGCGTATTCTGCGCTAGTTTTTCCTGCCCTTCGTTTTTACAGCAAAACAAAAAAGTTCGAGCAGCGGTTGTGGCTGTTGACGCCCGCGCGCCTGTAACGCGCTTCGAATAGGCAATGAGTTTCTTTTCGGTAGCCGGTAGGTTGTTGAAAAGCGGCATTGCAACCGTAAAGCTAACAACCGTCGACAATTCGAAATCGCACTGCATACGCGGAGGCGGTATTAGTAGGCACGTAGTGAGTGCTGGTCTACACATTACACGAACACTATCGCTCCCGCGAAAAAGAGCTTCACTAGAAGATGCTTGACGGTATAACAAGCAAAGAAAGCCATTAGTATTTTGTTTACGAGTATTTGTGTGCATCAGATACATATGTGTGCTATAACTGCTTATGATGGAGTTCATAGGAGAAT
>NW_023458559.1:78404623-78462278 GCF_013731165.1 Rhagoletis pomonella | reverse complement strand
ATTCTCCTATGAACTCCATCATAAGCAGTTATAGCACACATATGTATGTATCTGATGCACACAAATACTCGTAAACAAAATACTAATGGCTTTCTTTGCTTGTTATACCGTCAAGCATCTTCTAGTGAAGCCCTTTTTCGCGGGAGCGATAGTGTTCGTGTAATGTGTAGACCAGCACTCACTACGTGCCTACTAATACCGCCTCCGCGTATGCAGTGCGATTTCGAATTGTCGACGGTTGTTAGCTTTTCGGTTGCAATGCCGCTTTTCAACAACCTACCGGCTACCAAAAAGAAACTCATTGCCTATTCTAAGCGCGTTACAGGCGCGCGCGGGCGTCAACAGCCACAACCGCTGCACGAACTTTTTTTTTGCTGGAAAAACGAAGGGCAGGAAAAACTAGCGCAGAATACGCGACGGACTGTGCGATACCAGATTAGACCATTTATGGCAATTACGCGCTTACACGAGAGCGCACAAATGCAGTAACAACAGAAAAATATTAGAGCAGCGACATTTGCTTTGGCTATGTAACGCGAGTTTGCGCTAACTCGAGCAAAAGCAACCGCGCACCGCTCAACGGCCCAAGTCGGTTGGGCGGCTTATCGCTACAATTGTATCGGTGACGCGTCTATTGCAACGACTTGAGTTGGTCTGCTAAACGATTTGTTGTTGCTTGGTTCACTACCTTCCGATACTGTATGTATGTATGTGTGCAACCTAATGTTGCATGCACTTCACAACTTTTTCAAACAACACTTCAACGCAATTTTGTGGCTGCTGTACGCGATGGTGTGGCGGTGGCGTTGGCAACGGTGACGGTGATGCTGACGGTGGCGGTGGCTATCGCCACTAAGTGGCGGTTGAAAGCTGAGTAAAAGCAGCCACTGCGGATGCGACCAAACCTAAGTTCTGTTGCTTACTTGCTTGGCTTGTGTTTGGGTTGGGTTGGGTTGTGGCTGCTTGCTATTCTTGGTTATGTTATGTGCTATTTAACGCACGCGCATTTGTTCTGATTACTGCTGCAACGTGGTGTGGTACGTATAGCTCACAGATTTGTAGTTACTGATCTTTATGTTGCCGCTGTGGCTGCTGTTAGTTCTAGTAAAATTTTATTTCCCTTTTCCGTTGTCGGTTGAAGCGGGTTTTGGCGCGACTAGGCGGGCGGTCGGGCGGTCGCTTGGTCGGACGATCACAATGGCAATGGTGATTTGTGTGCGCATGCGCGAGTGCGCGCTCCACTGGCGCGTTTGCTAAGAAAATTAGATTAGCATCTCATTACGTGTGTGCACACATACGCGCACACACATATTTTATGAACATATAAGCTGTCATGCATGCCTACATACGCATACACTTATTACATTTTTACATATGTATATACGTGCATAGTTTATATGGCGACTTTCGACGTCGCAAGTTGGTAATTTGAGCGCATTTTCTTTGAATGAAGCAGCCACGCCACAACGTCTCCACGCGCAGCTGCTTCTGCCTTTGCCTATGGATGTACATACATACATATCTATGTGAATGCATGGGTGAGGTTTACGCAGAAAAAAGCCATCCACTTGCGTGCTCCCAACGGCGTAAGTGAGCGCTGAAGCTCTTTGGATGGATTCTGGTGATTTGAGCAAATGTGCCGTACATTAGTTGATTGTTATTTTTTTTTTAATTCCTAATTTTTTCATCAGTTCCTCTTCTTTCAATGTAAAACTAAGTTTTGGCATTTAAGTATTCGTTTTTCAATTTGCTAGCAGCTTGGCTGTTGAAACCTACCAAGATGCGATTTGTAGGTCTCATTTCGATTTTATGGCTCGCAATTAGGGTCAGTTAGACGGAAAGAAAGGCGATGATGGGTTGTAAAGGTGAAAATTTCGGTAACATTAAAAAAAATTGAAAGGTTTGAAACAAAAAATAGTTAAATGAAGCTACATTCTAAAAAAAATATTTATTTGGCACCATTAATTCACTGACATATGAAAACTAATTCTTCGTAAGCTCCAAATATGAGCATTAAATAACTGCGCATAGCCTTAAACGACGCAAGCAACGACGCAGCAGGTCACCTAGTTAACGCGACCAATGACGATGTATTGTAACAAACGCCTATTTGGCTACAGGTCTTCTGTGAGGCACATATCTTAAGGGAACCACGCCAAGTCCCTAGGAGGAATGCCTAGCGAGTATTTAGATCCTGAGCTTCTAGGCGAAAATATTTGCTACTTCATTGCCCAAGATTACACTATTCCCTAGTACCCAAATGATTTAAACCCGATTTCTAAATGCGATAAGTACTAAAACTGAAGACAATCCGGTACCAGTTTGGGGAGACCGCATGTGCTTTCAGAGCTAGGAGCGCCGTGTCACTCTCTCTCTCTCTGAGTAAGTCCACCTCGGAGGAGACCAATTTCATAAGTATGCATTTTAACAAGGATTATATGGTCTCTGGCACTCTTTGGAGACGATGGAACGCTGAAGTAAAAATTCAACAGATCCGCTGGTTTGATTATCGTTCTAGGAATAAACGCAAACAAACGTTCCAGCCTTGAAAGTACTTAACGCGGTACTCCCGTTAGAAGGAAGGAGGTCTCCTCTGCGATGGGAAAACCAACTGAATAAGCACTTGGCGTCGCTTGGCATTTTAAATCGCTTAATTATGTATGTGTTTATGTGTATACATAGGCCCATAGGTCATAAAAGAGTTGCCGTGTTTTTTTTATCATTTCTTACTTCGGTCAAAAAAATGGGTTTCACAATCAATTAACATTGTAAAATACTGCAGAGGATAAACTTAGCGAATAGAATGATTCTCCAATAAATCTTTCAAACCAACTACTAATCATGAGTTCTAAAATTTGGCAAGTTTTTCTATTGCTTTTCATCAATTTTTGTTATCCACCTTCTACAAGAGACAAACATTTATCAAAGTACATATGTTTTTTATTGACTTGCCAAGCAATACATATTTAATTCAAAAAAGACATATGTCCCCTTACACTTGTTGCTTTGGATAATAACAACAACAAAAAGAAACAGCAGTGGCGCCTGAAACGTCATAAAACATCTACCGGACCACACCTCCTCCTACACAAACCGATTGCAAGATACATCTATATAACTTATTGCACATTGCCTGCTACTTACAATAGTTAACTACCAAATAGACAAAGTGTCTGCCAACGCCCTCAGAAAAAATAGTACATCCAAACATACATATGTATGTATGTATATGTGCACAAAAGAATTCTCTGCTGGTGCACTTGCAGCGACATTGAGGTCACTTGTCATAGCCGCTAACTAAAGGCTCCTGCTGCGTTTAGTGCACAGCAAGCGCCTATTTCTTTTCTGTTAACTTTTCACATGCATACATACATACATAAGTATATAGATACACATATACATATGTAGCTGAACGATGGCCACAATTTCTTTTGTCGCCTCCGCCAACAGACACCGCAATAAATTGATTTTCACACCAGATATCTTCGGCCCTCTCACTTCGGCCTGCACTTAAAGACATTTCTCAATATTTTCAAATCAAAATTTTTATGGTTTCTAATATCAGCGAACCTTGAAGTTGCCTACAACAAACAAAAAGGGGAAAGTTATGTGTGATCAAAATACAATAGACGCATGGTTTGTTTTTGTTTTTTTTTTTGTAGTTTATGCACCACGCCAAATTGTCACCGAGCAAATCTTCGCAAATTTATTTAAAATGAATTTAAAATAAAAATAAAATAAAAAAGTAAAAATTCATCATCCTTACATACCACGCCTTTTTTTGATCTGTGTGCCAAGTTCAAAGGTTTCCGCTGGCAGGAAAGAGGCTGTCGCCGCTGACTACTGTCGGTGGCGTGTAAAATTGCGCTGGTTTCCATGTAGCAGCAGCTGCATATTTAACTTGTCAATTTAGCAAAACCCAACAAATTAGGCGTGACTAAATTTAAGGCGACGCTAAAGCGAATTTATGGCATTTCAAGGCGGCTGGATTAATTTTTCTCAGAAATGTTGGGTCTAGTGTTCAAGGGGCCGCAAATAGCACGGTAGATTATATCTGAGTCAATTGAATCCAATTAACAGTACTCCAAAAGCAAAAGACACTATCTACCCTTTAAGCACAAATTTTGTTCTCAAAAAATTTATTTGAAGGGCAAATATATTTTAAAAGCTTCTTGAGAAAAGGGCCCTTAAAATATTAACAATCAATAGCATCCACTTTAATTAAGAAAGTAGCCGTTGGGCTACCACAAGGGATCTCATTTAACCCTTCGCCTACCATGCCTTTGGCATGACATTCATTGCCTCCTTGGGAATGGGCGTATTTACTCCCAATTGCACCTTTACAGGCGTACGCCACGCGCAAATGTGTTCTGTTCCCAGTTTAGTTTCTTATCCAGTATGAGCCGCCTATAAATTTTTCGCAGCTTCACTGATCGTGAGTTCGATGTTTGCCACAGTTGGGGTCTTTAATTGTGGAACCTTGTACCTACCGGTAAATAGTACAAGCTCCGTTTTACTTTGTTTTACTTTGTTTTATTTCTAGGTCGTTTTCATTCGTTTAGAAAATCTGAAGTTTTTGAATGATAATCGTCAAGGTTTTCTCGGATTGGATGCATTTGTACTTATGTACATATGTATATGGATGGTACCTATGGTATGTGCCCCACAGTCATCAAGTCCATTGTAACTCTTGAGACCGCAATCTGGTGGAAAAATCTGTAATCTATCCAAAAGAAATAACAAGAAATCATAGAAAAGCTTCGAAAGTTTTACATGCTTCGTAATATCGAGTGAGTACCGTGCCACAACCACATCAACCACTTCTGACACTCACAGAGGGTATTCATTTGAAATAGCGATTCTTCTGCTATAGCAAAGGTGGAGTTATGACGTTCTGTTATGATATACGAGTATAAGAATTTAATTGGAAGGACCTCGATGCAATTTTTCAAATTCAAATTTTTTTTTTTAAATAAATAAACACGTTAATATGAACTTTTTTAACGACGATCGACGTACATAAATGGTGATTCTATTTAAGATATACATACATTTATGTAATTTAGATATATCTTTCAAATCTAAGGGATGTGTAGGTCAAAAACCGTAAAAAATTCAAAAAAAACGCCATTTTCCACACCGTTCGCTAATCTCTAAAATACAGCAGATAAAGGGCCAGTTTTTCAGTGCCAGTTTAAACTTAGATTAAGTAAACTGAGTTTAAATTGAACAGCTAGCTGATATTTGACTCGCTGATCTTAGTTTAAACCAGCCAGATCGGGCAAAATAAAAATTCTCCATCCAAAAAAATTAAGGTTTTTAGGAGACTTTTAAAACCCTCATTGCCAAAATTTATTAAGGAGCGTTTCCAACACTGCGTTAAAATGCATAAAGTCCATTTTCGAAAATAGCCCTTTACTGTAACGCTCTTATCTTCTGCTTTACTTAAACTAAGACAATATTATTGAGGTTTTTGAACAGTTAATTAAATGCAGTTAAAACACTTTCTTCTCTTCCAAAAAAAAAAAACGAAACAAACATTACAAAAAAAAATTAATTTTTTAACTTTGGTACTAATTTTGCCACGTCCATTTCTGGAAGATTCTTCAATTCAAAAACAAAGTTGCCGATCGAATATTGTTAACAAAAGGATAGTCTGTCGAAATCGACAATAAAATCTTCACTTTATTAACTTTAGTCCTAAAACTGCCACGCCCATTTCTAGGGGTTTGTCGCCTTTTGTGGCGAAAACCTTTCCAAACAAACATTTACATTGCATTGGTATGCTTGCGGAATCTGCAATAAAATATTCACTTTTTCAAAAACACGATTTTTGACACCTTGCTACATATGTAGCTATGACTGTCGCCGTTACTAATTTCTTCTAGGCGAAAACAAATTCTTGCACCTCGCAACCATCTCCACCATTATAACCTGAATTTCCAGTTATAAGTAACTGCGCTATCACATAAAACCCCCTTCATCCAGCTTACACACTTGGCACTCCTCGTTTTTGTGCCGAATCATATTCTGCCGATTAACTTGGTGTAACCTGATTTTAAAACGCATTATTCGCTTACAAATTGCAGGCAATCAAAAATAGACTGTGACCGCAATTTATACAAACAGTAACAAATCTAAAATTTCTGTAATCAAGTAAGCGTCTGTGTGAGTATGTGATACATTTTTGCAGCATGTGGCAGCCTGCTGTACATGTGTGCGACCACCCATTAATTTTCCACTTAATTTTACACATTAAAATAGCGCAAAGAAAAGTGATAAACAAAAAACAGGAAAATGAAAACAAAATACATTTCAGCAATTCACCCTGCAGCCTTGCTCGACACTATCATACATACATATGTATGGATGTGCATATGTACTACGTAGTAGTTAAAAAATCTTTTAAACCACATAAGGTAGTTTAATGTGATACTTTTTGCGCCCTACTCAGCCCGCGCCTGACCTAACCAAAACCCCTGCGCTTGTCGAGACAGCTAGTTGGCTTAGTGAAGTGAAAAGCTGGCAGTAAAACGCGACCACACATTTCATTCATCAGCGTTAAGTGCAGGGCGCATCCTTGCCACAGGGCGCATCAAACACACATACACAAAAGCATGAACGCAAACCCAAACACAAACAATAGGAAAAAAGTTAAATTCGAAAGGATAACAATGCACACCACTTCAATGGGAAAAACATCAGCTGTGCTCTAATTGACTGCGAAAACTCGCTCGCTCACTTACATACTTACATATATGTATGCAAGCACTCACATATACATAGGTACATGCGCGCACACAAATGCAGTTTCAGGATATTTGTTATTTTTCGCCCTGCGCGCGCTGATCAGGCTCATCCTTAGCGGCGAGCTTTGCCTCACATGCGCCCTTCACCATTCCTACAGACACATTCATTCATGCACACATACACATGTAAAATTTATTTCTGTTATGTTGGCAGGAGGAGGGCAATAACACGCCTGCCGTTACCGTTGCACTGTAATTAGAGCAGCCAACAAATTTAGCAATCAAAGCTGCATAAATTTCTATGGCATGCTGCTCCGCGTGCCAGAAATGAGTAGATAACACACACACACATGCGGGCATGCATTTATGTATGCAACAACTGCTGCTGCCAATAAGCCGCTGCCACCCTTTCAATTCGCCACAAAGTATGCTACTCGGTTACTGTGCAAGGTAATCACTATCTACCACCACTTTAGCTTGCTATTCATAATTTTCATTTGAAATTTTGATTAATTCATAATTTCCCCCTGACTGCACCGCTGACAAAACACTCACATCACTGGCCAAGCCTTTCCCTTCGTACCGCTCATCATCAACTCTATAACTGCTCTATTGGCTTCACCCTGGCTGCACAATAGGGTGGTGCAAAAAAAAGTAAAGTCGGAATTTTAAAGCTCTGTTCTATAAAGAAAAAATGTATACCACTATTTTTTTTTTGAAATCAACAAAACCTTTAGCGGTCGCTCAAAGCGCTCAAAGTTTTCTAAGTATTTTATAAGTGAAAAAACAAGTATTCATAGAAATGGTATAGAATTCTCGAAAATCTATATTCTTCGATCGAAAAACCCTTTTTTTGCTCTTCAGGAGACTTCCAGTTACAATACCCGCTCGTTTATTTAAGCATTTTTCAGTATTAACTATTTTTTATAGGTCCCCCAAAAACCCCAAAACTGCAATGAGGAGACACATAAAAAATCGTTAGTATTAAAAAACGGCAAAATAAACAATTGTGTATTAGTATTGGAAGTCACTTGAAGTTTCCGATCGAAAAATTATGATTTTCCAGAATTCTATACCATAGTTTCATGAATACTTGTTTTTCCAAATAAAATACAAGTACAGTGAAACCTTCCTTGGGCGGACACTCACCGTCAGTCATTTTTTGTCCGCCCAAGAGAGGTGTCCGCTCAATGGAAGGGAAGCTTATTTTAGAACTTTTTAATGTTTTAATTAATAGAATATTGACTATTTCTTATTTGAATAAAAGATATTGATATTACATCGTTCAAACAAAAATGTGTATGTATTTTTTTAAAAGTGCATATTGCATTTATGTGCGTAAGTACATATTAAGTAATAACAAAATAAAAATAAATATTTCATTTCAGTCCATAAACTACATAAAACCATAGATTCATTACATAAAAAACTGGGGAATTGTCGATTGACGTAAGTTTTATTTTTAATTTTTGTCAGTGTCAGTACCTTTTTCATCAATAGTTTTCATGTTTTTATCAGTAACAAAATCCAACCAGAAATCTAAATTTTCAGTCCATGTATTTATTATTATCTATTGTTATAAATTCATCAAAAAAACAGGGGTATATTTTTCGATATAGAACAATCCTAGGGTGTGGGAGCATTAAAATTTCGACTTTACTTTTTCACATGTATTTTTGGACCACCCTACTGCACATTCAACATCTATCCTTTCGGCGCTTTTTGGTGGTTTTGCTGCAAATTTTTGTGTGAGTGTATATTTGTAAAAGTTATGCATTCTCAGCATTTGGGCAATTCGTATCGGGTGCAGTGTTAAATTTCGCATGAAAAATTAAACCAGGTTTAGGTACCTATGCAGCCAGTGGTAGTACCCTTTTTATTGCTACCACTTGCATTGTTGTTATCCTCTTGCTATGTATTCATAAAGTTTGGCGGATTAAACAGCAGCAGCAGCTATAAAAGCGGTAGGATTACATTCACTTTTTTGTTGTTATTTGTTTTCAACTATAAATACACCACCAACCACTTCTTTTTGTACGGCAAAATTCGTTGCTGATCCGCGCCATTTTTGATGCCACACAATGGAGTTTCAAAATATTTGCTTGCGTTCAAAATAAAGTTATGGCAAAGTTAAGCGAGCGCATATCCAATAATTGTTCCCAAGTGCTACTTCAACAACTCGTCAAATGTGCGCCTCAATGCACATTTAAACTTTCGATTATTACGTTCTACTTATGGATAATAATTTGAATAATAAATAGAGAGACTTAATAAATGCAGCAGATTAGACGAAGCAAATGAATTATTCGAAATTTTTCAGTAACTATTTCATTGAGTTCTCTACACAAAGCCGATTTAAATTTTACCTCTTTGGTCTTGTTCAAATGGTTTCTTGTTCTTGTTATTCTCCTCTCGATTTAAACTAAAGCCGCTAGCTAGTTAAGTTCTTCAGAGCGTACATATTTTAAACTCGAGTGAAGTGAAACTACTACTCTCTAATGGCCTAAGTGTTTATGTACATATATGTTTATGTAAAAAAAGCTAATATGTATAATGTGCTTTCTTATGTGAAAGGGATTTCCATGGTACAGACTTTCTGGATATTGAATATGTTTTTAACAAAATTAGTCCGTAAACCTATTCCAATGTCATGAACGAGGCGAGTGTGTATAAGTCTCTAGTCAGCATAAGTCCACTAGAGTCTAGTGGCGCTGGAATACGGGTGGCAAACCGGCTCACTTAACTGCCCAAACAGCCTTTATTAGCATTAAGTCATGCATTATCCTATTTCAAATTTGCATAAGCAGTCGAACAAATGCACGAAAATTTAAATTTTAAGACCGGCGCTAGCTCCTGCAAAGATAAAGATGAAAATCTGATAACAAATGTCCAGAGTAAACTTGAGATATGCAAGGAACACATCTCAACGCGTTTGAATGGCGCTTAGACGAAGGAGAACCCGAACCACTGTATAGAGACTAAGCTCATGTCCCTCTATTCGACCAATTGCTAGCGAGAACTGCAATATGGCGGCTTAAGATCAACAAGGCGCCCGGAGCTGGGATCTCGGTGTACTTTGTTCAAGCCACAAGTAGGGAGATCCCGCCGTTTGCGCCAAATATCGCGGAATAAACCTTCTTAATTTTGCGTACAGAGTCCTGTCGACGATACTGTATGAAATACTGAAGCCGTTCACCAACCAACTGACTGAACCTTAACAGTGTGGCTTCAGATCTGGTAGATCCGCCATTTACCAGATTTTCAAAGCACGTCAAATCCTGGCGAAGACACTATGTACATAAACAAATCGATACACATCCACCTTTTTGGCGATTTTAAAGCTGCTTTTGATTAGATCCATGTCTAAATTTGGAATCCTCGAAAAACTAATACGGCTATGTGGAGTGACGTTGAGCACAAGCTTCAGCTCCGTCCAATTTGGGAAGGACCTCTATGTGCCGTTGGGACAAGACAAAGTACCTACTGCAACATATAAAGATTCTAAGCTTTTCGGAACCCACGTCACTGTTGGCAGCTATAACTTTGAAGTATTGAAGGACTTTGTCTACGTAGGATCCAGCTCAGCCGGTATACCATCGGCCCCGGGAGCCTTGTTGTTCTTAAACCGCCTTATTGCTGTTGTTCTTCGCTGCGTAAAAAATGGTGGTGTAAAAAAACTTGGACCACCCCAATGTACATAACACATTGCTCGTCATTTCTTGAGTGTGGAGATGACTGTCTCAAATTTCCGCAATGCGATTGCGCGCACCCTTTGATCAAAGCACACATATTGCATACCCAGATATACCCTGCAGGGAAAATCCGAACTAGTGAATCAAATTTGTAGTTCAGTGTAGATTCTTTATCGCCAAAAATGAGCCAGTGCGATAGTCCACCAAGTCATCGTTTGTTTACTTTAACCAAACGAATGCGCTTTCCTCCTGCACTTCACAGATGCTTTTTCATAGTTGGGACACACAAACCAAACATTTTTATTATCATTTTAACAAGTTGCGTCCGACGGAATTCGAGCCTGGGAACTCAAGAACTGGGCCGGAACTTTAGAAAAAGTGATGTAAAGCGAATTAGATCGCAACTGTGGAATTTCCTATTACATCAGTCGTCTACAAGAGGCGAACCAATTTAGAACTAGAGATTTTCCCTAGAGGGCACGTACATGCATATTGTACAAAAGATGCTATAACTCCATCATTCAGATCTTTCATGTGGTCCGTGTCGGGTGTGCAATACCATAAAACTAATTTCAGCACCCATTTCGCCTCATCGCTTGATTCATTGTTAGCACATTTCACTCAAATTTGCGGCAGTTGGTGGTGTTATAAAATGCTATTGTTGTTAGATTTGGCTGCGTTTACGTGCCGACCGCGGAATCGCTTTTGAATTTGAGTTCGCTCAATTCTTATTCCTTATCTTAGTTTTTCATTTGCTTTCAATATTCACAGCTTTTTATTTTGAATTACTTTTTTTGTTTTTTTATTTTTGTTATTTCAAGATTATTTAGATTGCGCATTGTTCGATTTGCGCGAGTGTTTTTATTTCTGCATATCGTTACCTTAATATAGAAAGGCCCTAACTCATATAGTCGCTGAAATGCAAAAAAGCCGTAACACTGACTGAAATTTTTCATTGCTTAAAATGATTTGGGGACACATAATTCACACAGAAATAAATCATAATCAATCAAAACGGGAATTTGGGATTTTTACTTAGTTACGGCTTTTTGTATTTCAGCGACGATGTGAGATAGGGCCTTTCTATATCAAGGCAACGATATATGTACGTATGTGTATTTTATATCAGCAATTGAATTTACATAAAATTAATAGGCCTTTCAATGATCAACGAGTATTATATACACACATACATATACATACATCGAATTTGTCATTTATCCGAATTCAATTCGTAACAACTGTTACACTTTTATTTGTTGGGTAACATTTCATGATCTTTGTTTTTGTTAAATAACACCGGCATAAAAAAAAGTGGTGTGTGCTTTTAACCACACACCCCACCGACATATATTGCGACCCGCTGAATACGAATCTGAGGTCCTTTTGACTCGAGTAAATTGCGAAAACTGCGAATACCTGTCCTGCTGATGAACTCAGTGCTCTTATACCGCAATTCCGAATCCTAATACGTAGGAAAGCCACCTTTTTGGCACTGATAATCCTTAATACATGAAAGTCTTAATGAAATTCACAAATGACCCCATAATGCATATGAGGGACGCAGAAGCTGTAAAACCAATAATTTCAAGGAATTTTAATGATCGATACCAATGGGTATATTACATACATACATATATATATACATAAGTATATACATTAACGTAGTTTCCAACACATGCAACATTTCACCAGTATAAATTTTTGTTAACATTCGCACTCAAGAACATAAAAACAATTACAGCCAATTTTCCCTTACTAGCTTGTAGCTTGTATATTACTACTAGGGAATTCAATCCCGAAGCATTTTAACAATCCCGGGATTTCGGGATGTAAAAATTCGAATCCCGGGATACCGAGATTTTTCGGGATTTTGGCATTACAACAACGTTTTGCATTTTACAGTAGGTTCGCCTTTTTCAAACCACACAGATTCATTGTCAAAATATTTGGTCTTAGGGGAGCATAATGTTCCTTAGTAAAAGAGTATCTAATTTGATGTTTAAATATTTTTCATTCTAAAATATCTATATTACTTGTCCAAAACATTTACTCATATTTACAGAAATCCTTTTCCAAAAAAGGCCAACAAAGTAAAATGAAGAATAATTCTGCCCCACTGTAAAAGCTTGTTGTGTTTTGAATTGCTACCAGATTTTTCGTTATTACACAGTTCTTGCACAAAATATTTGAACAAGTACAGTTATTCAGGCAGTTCCTGAAATTCACTTCCAAGTGCAAATGACTCAAGTTCACTTTGAATCCAAATTTTAGTGTTCTGTATTTCTCGCGTTTCAAGTCATATAAATTATTTTCTTCGTTTTCAACATATCTTTCATTCTGTAAATGAATCAGTAAAAATCTCGGGATCCCGGAGTTGTAATCCCGGGATTTCGGGACATGGAAAAGTGTCCGGGATCCCGGAATCCCGGGATTGAATGCCCTAGTTACTACATATAGAACATATGTACATATGTATGTACGTCCACAAGAGCATATACTTACCACTTCCATAATGTACATACATACTTACCCTTCGTTGCTTTGCACAACAAAAGGCGCAATGATCTCAGATCCTTGATAAATTTCCTGACAGTCATACGAAAGGCACAAAAATCCATTGTCGGCGTATCCTTGAAAACTGCGAATTCATCAAAAGGTAGCAAAAAAAGAAAAAATAAAAATACAAATCGTTGAACAAATCCAAAAATTTGTAGGGATGTGTGTGTGTTTGAGAGTAGTGTACTAGGGGCGTATGTATGTTAAAGTTATTTTTATCGTTGTTGTTTAAAGTTATTTTTATCGTTGTTGCTAGTGTAAGTAGTGAAATTATTGTTTTTGCTGTGTTTTTGTTCAAATAGGTACTGATTATTAGCAGCAGCGGCTGATTGCAATTGAAATGGGTTCCGAACTGCAGGACCACAGAACCGCCAACTTATCAAGCAACTCTTATTTTTTTCTTCCACAGATGTCATGACATCATTTATGGATAGACAAAGCTATAACCAACTCTCAACTAGGAACTAATATTTCATTTTCACCAAGCCTTAACTTCAGTGTATACCTATTGGAAAAAGTAGACAACCACTCGAAGGAAATACTTAATTTCTCATACTAAGTACAAGCCATCGAAAGTAAAAAAGCAAATGGTAAGAAATGAACCTTGCCGATCACCATATGTTAAAATTCTTGGAACTTAAGCTTTTGGTGGAAATGGGCTATAAGATGACATCCTCCGACGCTGGATAGATTAATTCAAAAACTGCTCTGTTCCTCATGTTGAGATCAGTGTTGCCACAAAGCTTTTTAATTTTTTACCAAAACTCTAAAAAAAAATTACCAAATTCAGAAAAAATTACCACATTTTTATGAACACAATATTCTAACCAAATTGGAAATCATTTTTACACGTATTCTTATGTAGGTATTTAAAAAATCGCTCAGAGAGAAAAAAGTATTTTACATAACTTAAAACCAAAACATTAAATCAGCAAATGTAACGTTGTTAAACGATAGATAAAATTTACTTTTGCAATTTTATAAGTGAGCCACATTCGTATTTAATTGCAAAATTCTAGTCCTGTAAGTTATTTTCTTTCACCATTGGTTTCCGCAGGTAAAAAATTATCCGAAAACCTGATTTGTGGGACTGTGATCGAGCCGCCATATTGGCAAAAATGGGTGGATGGGAGCTCACGTCGCTCCACTAGACGAAGTCAAAGCTTAAGAATAAAAAAAACCTCTCCAGCTGACGCCAAGTCTCCAAGTCGGCAGCGAAGAACTGCTTGGCCGCATTTACTGGCTAGTAAGCAAAATTAGATCTGATGAATACGAATCCCGCTCCAAGATTGGAGTCTCAGTGTTCTTTGCCCAATCCACAAGAAGGGTGATCTTGATGTTTGCGCCGACTACCGCGGGATAAGCATCCTGAACTTAGCAAATTAGGTCCCATTGACGATTCTGTGCGAAAGGTGAGAGACCTCTTCACGAAACAAAAGCACAATGCTGCTAGCGTATGCAGATCGTTGCTCAACACCAGGGCGCATAGACGTGGTAGATGTCAAACGAAAGGCTCTGTTATGCATACCTGGCAGTGCTACACCATTTTTACGTAGAAATCAAAAACCAACAGACTTTTACTTATGTAATGCTGTGCGTTGGGTAACCGCTTACACGCGAAGCTCATTTAACAGATTGCTTATGTGACAACTCTCAAGCAATGCCAATTATGCATAACAGAGCCTTTCGATGGCAAGTGGTATTTTAAATAGGAAGACTACTGTACTAACTTATCCGAACAATTTCGGATTTGATTAGGATATTATGGTACAATTCAGATGTACACACTTCAGGGATGTTTATATGATATTATGGGAATTTCAATCATACATTGAGGATAAATATATATGGACATTGTTTTTAATTAAAAATTTCATTTAAAAGAAACCATTTCATTTATTTTATCCGCTTTAAATTTTTTTAATTATGGCATTGTCTTCTAATTCTAAACCAATTCCAATCAATTAAACTCCTAACAAGGTTAACCACGCATTATTCGATTAAGCCCATAAATTGCATAACAACTGTAGCCAGCGTTTAGAGACATTAATTCGAAATTATTTAAAAACCTATAAATTCACGCAATATATTGGTAAAAGGTTTAAAATAGTGGCGATGGATGAGACACAAAAGAGTTTCAAAGGGGTGTTTGTCAAATGAAACTACATATATACATAGTAAGTATATACATACTCGTACAGGAGTGTGACAAAGCCTACTGCCACCACCCTCATCATCATGTTTGTATGTACAGATGTATTTATCAAACATACTATCAGCAACACGATCACACTTCGAGCCCACGATGGGGGGTGGCGTATGCGAATTGGCAGCTTAGAATTTATGTTAGGCACTGAAAAAAGGCAAATAATTGTTTGGAGTTGAAAAAGGCGAATCAAATTTAAATTAAACTATTATTATCCAGAAAGATTTCAAGCTTAATTATTACTTAAGAGCTTAGCAAGATTAAAGGGAATAAAAATGGAACAGTAAAACTCGCAAGCGGAGCAAGCAAACTGTGGTCAATAGCTAAGTCTCTCTCCCATCCAGCGTAACGTTGGGACATTGCTGCTCCTTTGCGGCAATTTATTGTGCATTTGGGGAAAGACAAAGCCCGCCGCAGTCTGCTACGAAAGGCACACAAAGCAGGCTGTGGTCAACAACGTCAAGGCATCTAAGGCGTTTGGCCTTCTTCTTCTTTAACTAGAAGGACGCATAAGAATCATACAAACTAATATCCCACCTATCCTCATAGAAACACTTCTCCCACCCAGCCTGACTAAGCATCTTAAACAGCATTAAACGCGATCTTCATATAGATTAACGAGAATCTGAACCCACGTCGACCTTGTGGAAGGCATTCCTTTGCCAAGACATCTAGCACTTGTCGCTTTCAGTTCGGTCGAAACGGTGACTAAACAGCTATCTTTTGTGTATGTCACGGTGCACCTAAAGGCGGCGTAGTGTTCCCGAAATTACTCTGGCAACGTCACTGATTACCTCCCCTATTGTTCAAACTTCTTCACCATTTCTGAAGCAAAATTAATCTTGGTTATATGTACGTCTATGGCGCAAAACTACCGACGGCGACAGACAATGCAGGACTAGCGTTGCAGGCAGGAATTAGTGGCACGCCTTGGAAAAATTTACAATCGTGCCGGAAGGCGAGTTGCCTACGTACGGTTCATGTCGTCCGAGCATCACCTCCCCGACAAAAGATATATACTGGTGGTGAAAGAAGACAACTTTGTTTAGCGAAGCAGTTGCTCGTGTCACCGTGAAAGCTACCCCAACATACTTTGCTTCGAAATGATCCACCACACGGAAAAGGCAGCTACACGACTAAAGAACGAACATTGAGTAGTACCGAAGGCCGCCCGATCAACCATCTACGACAGAAAGGGGCGATGCTGTCAGGATTATTTGTGGGATGTCAATCGCAGCACAGTAATATTGAAGAAACAGATTAAAAAGACCATGCAATTCTGGATAGGAGAAACAAGTTAACTTTTTTCAAGTTTGTGGCGGTCTGGTAGGTAAAGGGAAGAATCCACCCCTAAGAGTAAGAGGCTGACTTCCAAAACGTATCAATACAATGTTTGGGAACTGTTATACTGCGGTATTCAAACTGTTTGTATATGCAGAGTTGCGACACATTGCAACCATATTCAAACTGTTTGTATGTGCAGAGTTGCGACACATTGCAACCATATACATACATTGCATATTTTAAATATTCAATATAGCAATGAACAATTTTTCTGAATTTTCCATTTCTAAAACACCAATGCTAACCAATAACAAACGAAGCATCAGCTTTGTTTCTGATGCGCTGATTGCTCTAGCGATGCGTTTCGATAACTTTTCGGATGCGTTTTGGAACAGTATACAATGTCAATATTTTGTAGTTTGACGTTATGGAACCTTATACTTTGTACGTATGCACAGCAATTGATGTTTTGGAAGTCAACCAGACATTTTCTTAAAATTGCATTAATTATCTACTAATCAAGACCTTTTAGAAAGAAATTGGTTCCATAGTTTTTCCAGGAAAAGACAGATCGTGTCAGCTGACTCGGGTTTACGTACCGGTAGGTTTACGTTCTTGACTAATTTCAACTTAAGTCCGGAGTTCTGCATCTGTTCTCCTTTTACTCCTGTGTTAAACTACAATTTTACTCTCTCAAGTGAGAGTAAAAAGAAAAAAGATGCAGAAGTGCACGGGAACGCAAAAAGCACTATTTCCTGTAAAAACGTCAGTCGGTTTGTTTACATGTCATTTGCACAACACTGATTTCGCTCAAATATCACTAACTAATTATTAAAATCTATACATATTCAGATATTTCGTTGTTTATTTTCATTTTTTTACAAATATAAGCTTTTTTGCTTACACCGCTTTCTGTTTTTGTTTGCACATGCAAATCAGCTGATCGTTTGACACTTTTCATGAACTTACAGGAAAAAAACTCCGGACTAATTGTCTGATTATGGCAACTTAACGTAACTTACGGCTCTCTCTTAAAAATTCTGTTAAATGGGTGTTGCTTATAATTGAACAGCCGAAACTTAACATAACTGAATGCCACGTCGAAATCTGTTTCATTTTGATTCACTAAGTTCTACGTTCCGTTAAGTTAAGTTGAGTTGCTATAATCAGGCTTTAAATCCTGTAACTTCTGACTAGGAACAGTTGCTCAGTTAAGGCTCTGTTATGCATACTTGGCAGTGCATGCAATGCCAAACACAGGGTCGAGTTTGAGCGCGAATTTTGACAAGCAAAATCAAGTCAAAAAACTTTTTCATAAAAATAATATTATTATCTACCAGTACTGCAAGGTAAATTGATGATAAAAACGAAAAGTATTTTGTTACCTACCAATTCCAAATACCGAAAACCACAGAGTATACAGTGGGCACAGTTCAACGTTTCTTTTTGACCTATCCATATTGACAATAGAACTCTAGCTGTCCTACTTTCGCATGTGCAGCAGTGAATTGATGACATAAGCGAAAAATTTGTTGCCAACTATACCCAAAAAAATTAATCTTCAAGTGCTATCAGATATCTTCACTGTGAAGTTTTTTGTGTGGAGTTTTATTTTGTTGTAATTATCTTCATGTGAAGATTTTTCTGATTGTTTATGAAAAATATCTTCATTTTGAAGATAAATTTTCACTTTTGCCAACACTGCTGCTCGAATAAATCGCTGGAGCAAAAAAATTTAAAACTAAGAACGGCATTGTTTTAATCTTTGTCGGAACAAATTCGCACCTTCAGAATCGCAAAAGTGTGACGATACCTTTATGCTGAAAATCAAATCTATACTTGCGGCCTCTGGGTGCCACCAAGTGAAACTAAAATAACGGCAAACGGAGATTCTTTCGCCCCAGCAGAGCTCCCCTGGTGTTTTACATTAGTAGAGACATGCTCCAGGCTACGAAAATTTCATTTTTCTTCCTCTATTTTTAGTACTTACACTTGCAACCCTAAACGCTGCAGCAAACGAGACATAAACAAAGCGGCTCTCGCTTCAATTTAGCAAAAACTAGTGAAAAATTTATAATAAATTGTGAAAAAGTGTCGAAAATATGCGCAAAAGATATAAAAACTTCGTTAAGCAATAGAAATACGAAAAAGTGCTGTGAAAAATGGAGAAAACAATCGCAATTACAACCGGCGTGTCTTCGCTGTCTACACAATCAGTAGGGGGAGCGCCTGCTAGCACAGCGGTAACGTCGGCATCGGCTGTAGTTGGCGGTAGCAGTGTCGCTGGCACCGGCAGCGTCTTCCTCCAACACCAGCAACCATTGGCAAAGAGCAATAATATTAGTGGCAGCAACAATAACAATGGCCATAATACGAACACTAATAGTAGCTCAACACCCACGGTGACAAGCAGCAGCAGCACGGGCACCAACACGGAAGCAATCGAATGTGTAACGCTGATAAGCGATGATTCGGATGTGGAGGAAATGTCGCCAAAGCGTAAGGCTGCTCCGACGAGCGTTGGTGGCAGTGGAACGCCTAGCAAAATTAAGTACGATGATGACTCCAACGATGCACAAGGCGGCGCTGCGGGCGATGAGCGTCGCACCAGCAGGCGAAACAAACCAAAGGTATAACCATGAGTTGTCATGCGTGTTTCCCCTTGTTTAAAAGCGATTTTACATTGCGGAGATTATCGTTTAACATTATACATATATGCATTTTTGATTACAGGTTGATTACTACAACAAGCCAACTGGTGGCAATACGGACTCTGGTGATAAACCGAGCACTCCTTCGAGCTCATCTGCCACTGGTGGTGTTGAAAGGCGTTCAGAAAGCAGCAAAACGCGCAAAACAGAAACAACGCGCAGTCCATTTCCCAAGGAAATCACAGATCCCCGTGAGGCAGCAGCTGCCGCTGCAGAAGCTTATAAAGAAATCCTGACAGGTTTAGAAGGTGCAGCATTTCAGTCCCGTCTACCATTCGATAAGATGACATCAAATGAGGCCGCCTGTTTTCCTGACATCACCAAGACCGGCTTGGTGGCACAACGTGTTTTTCTGAACATACGCAACCGCCTTTTGCAAATGTGGATCGAGAATCCAAAGCAGCAGCTTATTGTAGAAAACGCTATAAAAGATATGGAGCCACCATTCGACAGCGATCCGAACCTGGTGAAGCGCGTACACTCGTTCTTGGAGCGGCATGGTTTTATTAACTTTGGTATTTTTAAACGTTTGCGCCCCATACCTACCAAGAAGTTGGGCAAAGTTATAGTAATTGGAGCAGGCATCTCAGGGTTAGCGGCTGCTCAGCAGCTACAGCAATTCGGCATGGATGTCATTGTGTTAGAAGCGCGTGATCGGGTTGGTGGACGTATTGCTACTTTTCGCAAGAATAACTATATTGCTGATTTGGGCGCTATGGTAGTAACTGGTGTTTGGGGCAATCCAATGACTATACTTAGCAAACAAATCGGCATGGAGATGGTGCCAATTAGGCAAGCATGCCCGCTGTATGGAGCTTGCGGAAAACCTGTGCCCAAGCATAAAGACGATATGGTGTGCAATAATAATACATTGTAAGTGTAATTTATCTTATAAATATTATTCTTTTTCAGGTTGAGCGTGAATTCAATCGACTTCTTGAGTCCGCCAGTTATCTGTCTCATCAGCTAGATTTTAACTATGCCAACGATGACCCTATATCATTGGGTCGTGCACTTGAATGGATCATTAAGTTGCAAGAGAAGGCGGTAAAAGAAAAGCACGTGCAACACCTGACGATGCTCGCCGAAGCACAACGTGCGGTCATCGCATGCCAGACCCATGTTTCAGAATTATTAGCCAAAATACAAAAGTACAAGGATACACATGCAAAACTTATAAAATCACGTCCACAACGCAGTGGAGATGGTGATGCGCTATGGGTCGAACATGAGTTTGAAATACGTTCCACTCATTTTGAGTGGACCAAAGCTTGTAAGGAGTATGATGAACTTATCAAAGAAGAAGAGGTACTGCAAGCTAAATTGAAGGAAATTGAGAGCAGCCCTCCTAGGTGTGTACAATAATATATATTTTGTCTTTTGCCAGCTAATGTTCTTATTCATCTTCCTAGTGATGTATACCTCTCCTCTAAGGATCGTCAAATACTCGACTGGCACTTTGCGAATCTGGAATTCGCCAATGCGACACCACTCAGTAATCTATCCCTTAAGCATTGGGATCAAGATGATGATTTCGAGTTTATCGGCAATCACACAACAGTACGCAATGGTTACTCTTGCGTACCAATAGCTTTGACAGAAGGTTTAGATATACGCGTAAATACCGCCGTAAAGACGATCAAATATTTCCCTACTGGCGTGGAAATTGTAACTGAAAACTTGAAGACAAACAATTCTTCCGTTACATACAAGGCAGACATCGCGCTCTGCACCCTAACGCTAGGTGTGCTAAAGATAGCCACCACCAAAGTGCAATCACAACAAGTAAATACCGTAAAGTTTGAGCCGCCATTACCCGATTGGAAGCAATCAGCTATACAGCGATTAGGTTTTGGCAATTTGAATAAAGTTGTGCTCTGCTTCGACCGCATCTTCTGGGATCCGAATACAAATTTGTTTGGTCATGTAGGCAGCACAACTGCTAGTCGCGGTAATTTTAGAATGATATAATTTTTTGTGGTCATTTCGTTACTCATTGGTTTTCCAGGTGAACTCTTTCTTTTCTGGAGCATTTCGCAATCGCCGGTGTTGCTCGCCTTGGTAGCTGGTCAATCGGCCGCTATAATGGAGAATGTATCGGACGATGTTATCGTCGGTCGCTGCATTGCTGTGTTGAAAGGCATTTTCGGCAATGGTTCCGTACCTCAGCCCAAAGAAACTGTGGTTACGCGTTGGCGAGCAGATGCCTGGGCACGTGGCTCCTATAGCTTTGTATCGGTTGGGTCCTCTGGTAGTGATTATGATTTGCTCGCTTCACCAGTCATACCACCGAATCCGGCAAACACGAATGCCAATCAGGAGCAAGACGAACTTCCACGTTTATTCTTCGCAGGCGAGCACACCATACGCAACTATCCCGCCACAGTGCATGGTGCCTTCTTGAGTGGACTTCGTGAAGCGGGTCGCATTGCAGACTATTATTTGGGTTACCCAGAGGGCACACCCCCCGACATCGGTTACTCAGTTGTTGAAGCGGCCAATACAGCATCTGTGGGTGGCAATGTGGATATTGTTGATATAGCCCATTCAACAGACTCATCCTCAAAGACTTCTGAAGAGAAATCGAACACTGCCGACTCTAATGAATAAAACTATTGTAATAAGAAAGCATTAGCAATGTAAATGTGTGTCTGCGTGCGACCGTGCGAAATAGCTCATTTTTGCTAACCTACATTCATTACGCAGCTTGATTTTTTACATCAGTATCATATGTGTATTGTATGTCTTTTATTATAGTTATAGTTATATTTTAACGCATTAATTTAAACCATTGAATACATAGTTAGTATCACCCACGCACGGTTTGTGGGAAGTCAATTTTTATACAATTAACTATGAATTAAAGGTAAATGATATACTATTTAGCTGTCCATTTTATTTTCTTGAATTCAACCCCGACTACAGCAGCTTATAAAAAGATTTTAGACAAAAAAAAAATAAATATTGGACAACATATCAAATTAATATTAGCTGTTTATTCGTTGCATAACTGTTAATGACGCATACGGAAATTCCCGCAGCCGTGTGCATGATTCAATAATGATTAATAATTGAATCATGAGCCGTGTGTGAGCTATTGCTACTTGGAGCTCGCAAGCCCAACATTTTTATTTATGTATATTTTAGTTTTGAATCGCAATTACACATATTCTCTATTCCCTAATCTTTATTACACACATTCTCTTATCATTAATGCATTTAAATAATACATACTAATTATAAACCTAAACTTTTTAAAAACAATGAATTCCACCTAAATCAAATCCCCAAAATTACATACTAATTTCTGAAAGTATTTTCTGTATTTTCGAAAAACGATATGAGTTGGGGGTAAGCATTTCAACCAAAACCAAGGTTTGGTCGTCGTTGTCATACAAATGTAATTTTACAGGGATCGTTTCTTAGTTGATGTAGCGTAGCTTTCCTCTATGACTTTCGTTAATCAGATAATGCGTCGGACCTTGTTTAATTTAGGTTAGGTTAAACGGGCAGCTTTGAAAAAGAGTTCACTCAGAGGCCGCAGAGGCCCATTGTGATGCCCATGGGGGTTACCCCAAGCCTGTCCCTACATGTCTTCGAACCATTTGGATTTTCTGGCGAATCCTAGCAGTCCTTCCAGGGGAGCTTTCCCCAAGATATCCAGATTCTCGCAGAAGTGGTCCCCAAGAAACTTGAGGCGTTTTCCTCGAAGTGCTGGACACTCGCAAAGGAAGTGCTGGACGGATTCTAACTCCTCATCCCTGCAGCTTCTACAGAAATCATTGTGCGGGGCTCCGAACCTGGCGGCCATGTGGCCAATGGTCCAGTGTCCCGTTAGTATTCCTGTGAGAAGCCTGACGTTTGACTTTGAAAGCCTTAATAGACACCTTGTTCTTCGTTCATCGAGCCATGGCCAGAGTGATCGCGATACCCTGCAGGTGTGAAGGTTTACCCACCTACTGTTGGTATCTGCCCTGGTCAGTCTCTCGACTTCTGAAGACAGAAATCGCAGGGGATGTTTCACGATTTGGGTCGCTTCCCCGAGCCCCATCTCAGATCCCTTCCTAGCACATTCGTCCGCTTCCTCATTTCCCGGGACACCACAATGTCCCGGTACCCAGTAAAGATTGATTATGTGTTGCTGTAGAGCTTGTAGGGATCTTCGGCATTCTTTAACGCATAACGAGTTAGTCGTTGCCGACCCTAAGGCTTTGATAGCCGCCTGACTGTCAACAACGAAGGAAAGTTTAGATGGAGCTAAGTCAATCATGCCCACCAACCTCGCCGCCATATGTATTGCATATATCTCAGCCTGAAAAACACTGCAGTGGTCTGGGGGTCTATACGACTCCCTCAGAGATAACTCCTGAGAAAATAACCCCCAAAAACTTGCTTCTTTTGACAATTTGAGATTTGCTCCATTGAGGGACGGAGGTCGGAAATTGTCTATTTTATATCGCTTGGTGAAGAGAACAAGTTCGGTTTTAGTGGGATTTACGCCTAGGCCGTTTCTTTCTGCCCACCCTGACAGATCGTTAATTGCAGATCGCTGACCGTGGAGAGGAATTTTCCCACGACCAGAATGACTAAGTCATCCGCATAAGCAACGACCTTAGCGGCTTTCGATGTACGAAGCAGGAATTCGTTTAGCACGAGGTTCCACAGTAGGGGGGATAGCACCCCCCCCTTGAGTTGTGCCCCGTGTGGCTGTTTTCATTACTTCTGATGTTCCCAAGGAGCCATTGATGTTTCTGGTGCTCAACATTTTGTCGATCCAGAGAGTGATCAATGGGTCCGGTCCTACAGCCACCATGGAGCAGTTATGGATGCCAAGTTAACATTGTTAAAGGCGCCCTCCACGTCCAGGAAGGCTGCCAGCGCATATTCCTTGTGATTCAGTGCTTGCCCTATACTCCCAACAACCTCGTGCAGGGCTGTTTCAACCGACCTACCTTTACGGTAGGCATGCTGAGCCTCGCTGAAGTTCCCAGGAGTAAGGCGTTGCGTGATCTGCAGACTCAGAAGCCTCTCCATTATTTTGAGAAGAAATGATAAGAGGCTGATGGGCCTAAAATCTTTTGCAGTGCTGTGGCCCGCTTTTCCTGCTTTGGGAATGAAGACCACTCTTACCTCCCTCCTTTGGGATATAGGCTAGGAGGAGACTCGCCCTATAGATAGGGATGCAAATTTTGGGGAGTAACATCGATACATCGATGTTTCGATGCATCGGAAAAATGAACATCGATGCTAAAATACATCGCCAGAAAAACATCGATATATCGATGGTATCCGATGTTTTAAAATTTGTTAGGTTGTAGTCACATTAAAAGGAAAATTTAATACCTTTCAGTTCCAACTCTCTGTTCAATTAGAAAAATACTTACATATGGACGTATTTCCCTGTATTTATTTACTATTCCATGCCGTCGTTAGTTTGCTGAGCCTAATGACTAAGTAAGCATTTTTAATACCGAAAGATAAGAATGTTCATCAAAGAATAAGTAATAAAATTCATGGCCAGTCAAAAAATTTTAGGAGCATAAGTCGATGTTAAAACATCGCTGAAACTGGCATCGATGTATCGTCAATTAAGCGATTTTAGGAAATTGTAAACATCGATGGTAAACATCGAATTTTGAACCGATATTATCGATGTTTCAAAAATATCGATGCATCGTTTGCATCCCTACCTATAGATTGTCGTTAGCCAGGGGGTTACCGTGGCGCTTGTTCATTGTAGCATGGCTGGAAAGATCCCATCCGGTCCCGGAGATTTGTAGGGTTGGAAGGATCTGATAGCCCAAGCTACTTTGTCTGTAGTGATGATTTCGTTCACTGGACTGCCTTGCCTGTGGGTACTAGGATGTTCTGTCACAGGAGTTCCTGTGTCCCCTGCGTCACCGCAGCCAGGGCAGTGGACATCCATAAGGTGTTCCGGTGTTTCAAGGCTGCTTTCGGTGTGCCCTCCTCCTGGCTTTTTAAGAAAACCGGGAAGAGCCGGGTTTTTCGAGAGGCACCTTCTTAGTTGCGCGGCATCTGCTTAGGTTAATCGAGAATACGATGCGACAATGATCAGAAAAAGAGCATTTTGTCGAGACGTTCCAGCCGTCAACCCTAACATTGTTCGAGTTAGTTACAAGAGTTATATCTATAACCTCCTCCCTTATTCTATTGTAGAAAGTGGGGTTATTACCCTTGTTACAGATAGTAAGTTTTGTGGATAATAAGTAACTAAAGAGTGACTCACCTCTATCGTTGATGTTCGAGCTGTTCCACGCCGTGTGGTGAGCGTTGGCGTCACAGCCAGCCACCATATTTATCCCTCGTTGCTCCGCCCAGGCGGTGAGTTTCCTGAAGGATTTTGTCGGGGGATCGGGTACATCGTATGGCATGTATAAAGATGCGAGGATGAGGTCGGGTGCTCCCCTCTGCTCCAACATTGCCGCTGTCATGTCCGAATCGCTCAATTGGGGAAGAAAGAGAATATTAGTGCTTTTCTTAACCAGAATACAGCAGTAGAAAGTCGCTAGTGATTGCTACCTGGGCGTCAGTGATTGCGACGGCTTGTTGTTTCCAACAGCGGACAGGGGAGTAACTTTCTTCGTCGGCAGACTGCTAATGCCCTCAGAGAGGGGGTTTGGTTACAGCGTCCTTTTTTTCGGAGTTGGTGGCTTTTCCAGAGACCGCGGCCTCACTTCCGGAAACATTCGAGACTTTCTCCTCACGGAGTCGCTCATTTTGCATTTTATACCTACTGCCAGGTGAAGGTTGTCCTGCCGCCCACTATGGGTCAGAAGCAGACCAGGGAGCCGCCCCACAGGGGAACAGACGCTTCTGGATTTGTCGGTGCGTTTTCAAACGCGAAGATTGTGGTCCCGTACGTAGTGGTCCACCCGTCATCACGTTCTGGTCGTCCTGAGCGTTCGTCGATGCACGTCACGTACAGTCCGGGTCCAAGTCCTCACTACGGGAGCTCAGCCTTGAGCGAGGATATACCGGCTCTCACCGGTCGACAGAGCCTCGTTAGCGATAACAGGGATCACCAAGCCTTGACGGGCAGTGGGTGATATTGTCGTTTGGGGAGGATAGGTTATAGATTCACTTCACTCACCCATTAGATCCCCTTGTTTAATTTAGAACTAGTAGCAAATGTGTTTGTTCAAGAAGACATCAGAGGAATATTATTTATTATTTTCCAAGTTCGAATACTACTGCAATCTCACCCACGTTGCAACCACGGTTATTATTTCACCATGTGTTGAAATAAAAGAGATGTCGGGAAAGCACTCTCAACTCCATGCTGACATTGTAAACCGTCCTTTTTGTAATGAAAATGTTTGTTTTCTTTTTTCCCGATAACATGATTGGCCACCGATTTAGTCGTTGTCGTAAAACGCAACCAACGGGAGGCCCAAGAAGTGTGCCACTTTGGAAGGTGCCTCTGCTAAACTGGTTTATCTCCTCTTTAGAGGACTTTATTGGACTCAGCATACGGTGTGGAATATGTGGTTGAAGAAAGACTTCATTGCTTAGTTATGTCGTTGACCCCAGTAGTGTCTCGCCGAAAGCCCCATCCAAACAAAATTTTCAATATATCGCTCATTTGCGTCCTTGCCCCGACGTATGAGGACGAGACGTCCAAAGATCACTTCTAAATATGAGAGCTTGGAGTGCACCTAAGAGTGTGGTTCCTGTTGCAATAACAAAATCTCGCTAGACAATTTCAATGCCAGGGAAGGGATCTTTGCCGCCAATAACCGACTGAGGCTGATCGACTTCGTCGGGGCCCGAAAAATGGTAGTTCAGTGACTTATCCTAATTAATATTGAGGTAACGATATACTGAAGACCAAATATATGTACTATGTATAACTACAGGTATATCACGAACGCTTTATTTCGCGTATTAAATGTACAAGAAATAAATGTGAGACAAAAATTTTAAAAGATCAAAAGAAGCGCTTAACTCTAATGGCGGCGGCGACGACTGCGTGAACGTGATTTACGCCGCCGATTACGTCTCGCCTTCGCCATGCGATGTTTACGACATTGACTACAGTCTGACATGCCGCCATCGTTGTCGTTCGCGGCCGTTGGCTAGAAACAGGAAGTAACAGAAATTAATGCAGAATACTGTATGTACACATTTATTACATGCCAATTAAAAATCGACCCTCCATCCACTTACCTGTCGCATTCTGTGCGATCTTCTTGCTGATGCGAGGCTTTCGCCGCTGGAGCTGAAGCCGCTCGCATCGTCAGACATGCCATCATAACAGCCGGCGTCATGACGATCATATTTTCGGGTACCACCGGGCGTAGTCGTGTTTTTCGCTTCCGACTGTGTGTTCATTTCAACGCCATTGCTACTTCTAATGGAAGTAGTTGAAGGTGGTGGTTCCGCACTTCCGGCCACCGCTTCTTCTGGTGGGTTAGTCTTCAACATATGTATGTATGTACCTGAAACTGTTTTACTTTTCAAAAATAATAACATATATTGTTAAAACTCGAGTAATTTTGCGCTAAAAACTTTTTGATTTGTATAAGCAAATATTAATTGAAATATAAGAAAAATTTTATTTTATGTGTCACAATTTTGATGACCTACTATCTTAACGAGAACTGTAGTATCCCACTTGCATTTAAGCAAAGTGGTTATTGGAATGATCGCTTTTTATTGTTGTGCTTAACAACATCTTTCCCTCACATTGCCAAAGGCTCATTCATACATGCATACCTTAGCACTCGAAACCAGATGTTATGATAACACCTTTTTTTTGCTCCACGGCAACTCGTCTGACTGGAAACCCCATTTCTGCTGCGCATGCCAGAGGTGGTTCTATCCAAGCTCCTTCGGTTATGTGCAACGGATGGAACCACCCAAGAACCTGTTCTGTTCTCAGGTAGCCTAGGTCGTGGGCCAGAAGGTATATGTTGCTCACGCCATACGGCACCCTCTACATAGCCAATCTACAACTCGCCCAACAAGCTATCCGGTCAGGCAGTATCGATCTCGCAATATTTATTGTACATACATATATATTTACATATGTACATACATCATCATCTGATATCATCCTTATAAAAGTATTCAGGCAGATTCCTCAGAGGTGAAAGCCAAATTCTGGTAGAAGACTTTAACAAGCTCCACGGTCTCTCATTCCAGCCTGTAAATGCGGCAGGTCCCACAGCGCACCCACCAGGATTGCCAACTACCCATATTCATACGGGTAAATGACCTTAAAAAATCAGACTACGTTGGTGAGATCTTCTCTTCCTTCCTCACAAGTCAATGTCTTTTGGTCCATTTTGTCGAACGTCAGTGCCGTTAAGTGGTCACTGCTGCAGCTGAATCTTCTGCACTAGCTAACAACCGTGACCATCTTCGCCGGATCCCCGCATTAGGGATCTAAACTTAAGGAATCAGCAACTGTAAAACCAGCATAAGCGGAAAACTGCAATTTTTCTTTATTTAAAATTAGTACAATAAGACTTGGTCTTGGGGAGAGAACTTGAAAACCCGCAACTTTACCAATGATGTCCATCCCCACGAAGCGCGATGGCAGAGTGGAAATCATATTTTTATGGTCCTCGTCGATTAAAAGAAATGTTCCTTCTATTTTAGTCGGTAATTCGCATTACATCCCTCGGTAAAATAAATAAAAACGCGTCAGCATAATTAACCCGAATTTATAACGACAGTGTCCGAAACTGGGCAGTGAACTGCCCCAGAAATGTTCATTTGTACACAGAAAAAGGAACTATTTACAGATTTTCTGCCGGAATAGCGCAAATTTTACCCTTACCCAATGCTAAGATGTTTTCACATTAAAAATGTAAATTTTAAAAATTGCCCGGATCAGAGATCAAACCTGGTTCCTACTGAGTTTTAGTGCGCAGCTATAACCACTCGGCTACCGCAGACACCAAACTCAATTGCTTTGAATATTTAACGGTGATTGTTGCAAATGGTTAGCGTAGTATTCCTTAATCAAAGTTTTTTAAAACGCACTTGCGGTTACAGTCCGACCGATTAATCGGCCGATGCCGGGGCTAGTATAGGCCAAAAGAATCGGCGTTCTTGAATGAGGTTATGTTATTTAGTTATTTGATTATGTTTTTCTCTTGTTATTATAAAAGTTTATAAAACCATTTTTTTTAATGAATTTAATTTAGGATTTAATCGGCCGAAGCATCGGCCGATTCTTTGCCGATTAAATCCTGAATATCATTTCATTTAAGAACAAATGCTTTTATAAATTTGTATAAGAACAAAAGGGAAACATAATCAAATAACTAAATAACAATACCTCTTTCAAGAATCGGCCGAATCTTTTGGCCGATACTAGTCCCGGTATCGGCCGATTCATCGGTCGGACTCTACTTGCGGTAGCAACGTCACAAACAAGATTAAGCAGTTTTGGCCTCGCTGTCTATCGAATATCTAATGGGTTAAGGGCGGCCTTGCTTAAAGAGCGTGTCAGACTTGGCAATATTTCCAACTTTTCCACGCAATTCGCTGTCAAATTGAGAAAGAGGAGTATTATATCCATATGTGTACAGCCAGAAAGGCCTTTCCGTCACATTTCGGAAATCAGTTTCAGAAATGAAAGTTGCAAGCTGTGACTGCAACTCAAAGCGCGCAAATCGATTTCGGAAATGTATTTCAACTTGCTCGCCCTGCACTAGCGATCTGCACTTCGCCTTTCGGAAACAAAAAAGCTCTTTCGAAAGACACTTTACATGCAAGGTGTGACTGCACATGCAACTGCTTTCTAAAATTTTTCAATTTGACAGCCTTTTCGAAATATATTGCATACGAAATATATTGCCACGTCTGACATGCTCTTAAGAATATTTGCCTGTCAACTAGTTATCAATCGCTTTTTTTTGAAAAACAATCTCAGGAATTATTATTATTTCTGTAACCCTATCACTAAACTACTATTGGCTAAGCACAGATACTTGAGTAAATATGTATTCATTAATAATTAAATATTTGCATAAACATAATTAGGTCAGAAAAGTATTGATGTGAGTACACGAATGAAAACCTAAGGTTCAGTTAGTCTAGACTTAACACTAACGTAAGAAGTCGTCAATGATCAACTCGTCAACTTAGCCAGAAGCGCAAATATTTTGGTTTTGTATTTTCTTTTTCAGCTGATTGCCACTTTGCCTGTAAGCCACATCAAAAAATTCCTAAACAAAAATATATTGCGTTGGCCAATATATTAGGTTACGTTACGTAATTAAGTCTAGACTAACTGAGCCTTTAGTATTGCAATTCAATCTAATCAATTGGAAATTGAATTATAAGGCTTATCAACCAAATAGTATACCATGACGTATGAGTAATGCAAATGGATGCGTTTATGTATGTACATTAGAGCGTACCACCTTGTAAGCAAACCAAAAAATTGTAAAATATTTTTGAAATCAAATTTCGAAAAACTTTTTTTTTGGCTTTTAGGAGCGCCTTTTTACATTTTTCGGTGGCACATTCGGCAAGAAATTTTAATTGTTCTACTGAAATAATCAGAATACTTTCTTAAAAAAAGTTTAATGATTTTAGGTGAGCTCTAATTATCTGATATTAGGCTGATAAGTTAGTGTGATAAGAACTAAGAACTGGTGGGTAAGTACTAGAACGGAGTACTTGAGGTCAATGGACTTAGAAACAAAAAAATTTTCTCCTTGAGATAAAAGGACCACAAAGGTAAAATCCGACGGTAAATACCAATGATGTGACGAAAACTCTTAAGGTAATACGTGTTTACGTCGTAGAAGATTGAGAAATGACAGCACCGGATGAGGCGGCCCTCGAGAGAAAGATTCTGCCGAAGATTTACGGGCTTTTCACCGTTGGCCGGGGGGAATAGCGCAGACGATGGAACGATGGGCTGTATGGGCTTTACTTTTGTTGGATTTGAAGACGACGTCTCAATCGTGGTCACAAGGAAAAAGCTGGTCGAGGTATTGACGAAAGCGAAAATCTCTCGACTTTCTGTCTTATTATATCTACTATACAGCTTTGCATACCGAGCAATGTTATATTTGGGCTGCTTGCAAACTACCTCCTCAGCCTCACAAATCGAATGAGCGGCAGTAAAACGAAACTTAGGAACGAACTTCCTAGCGGTACACGACAAATGAGGTAGGTAGGATTTAATAATAATTGTCAAATCAAGACAAACAGCGTCTGGAATAAACTTCACTTGCGTTGAAGTCTCACTCTGACGGACAAGGTGTTCCTTTTACTAAATGGTTATGTCCCACTAGTACCAAGGCACATTAAACAGGTAGTATCAGTAGAGCAAAAACAACATTTGCGTGTATTTTGTTGTTGCTTCTGGTATCGAAAGTGTCAAAAACTGTTCTGAATTTTTTCTTCTAAATCAAAGCGTGCCATGTGAAATACAAAAAATTATAAAAAATAAATTGAAATTGGAAAAAATAAAAATTGATGCAACTTTTTTTCCTAGTAAATTTGTTTGCTTCTCGAAGCATTGATCCATCCTTTGCAAGGCCCAGTAATCAGCGGTCGTGCTGCCGAGTTGGGCGAACGTTCCAAAAGCTGCTATTCAATCGCTTGTTTTGTATGGGAAAAGGTTTCACATGCAAATGGATTTTAACAATTCAGAATTTTTGTGAGAAAAAATTAAAAATATTTGACATTTTCGAGACCAAATAATTTGAAAATAAATCAAATCAGCTGCACCTTGACTAGTACACACAAACATACTACATATTAGGGATGTTGCGAATGTGGAATTTTAGACATGCGCGGATGCGAATGCGGATGCCCGGTATTAACATTGCTAATCAGTGCAGTTGCACAATATTCCAGGGACCGAAATTAACAGTTATTTTTTTACGAGTTAAACTTGGCCTAATATTTTTAATTCCGAAATAAAAATCCCTTCCGGATAATAAATTAGTGATAGAACTTTTTAGAAAAGTATCGATACTAGTGTTCATATAGAATACTCTAAAGAAGAATCGATGCCAGTACTCATATTTACAAAAAAGTACCGATAAGACTCGCACTTTCAAGTATTTTTGAAACACGAAAAGTAAACAAAAATCAGATTGCTTTACTTTTATGACCTCTTCCTATTTGTAAATTAAATAAACACTACTTTAAATAGTTGAAAAAGAAGTTTTGAAATGAACTTGCAGAAACTTTACTTCTACTAGTGTAAAGTAATCGTCTATAGCAAAGAACGGGTTGGCTTTCCAAAACGGAACCAATCGAGATTTCAGCGAAAATATTAGGAATTTCGTCATGAAACTTGGTGAGGATTTTGGGGGAGGCTTTCTCTACATGAATTGATCACTCTCACAATGTAGTTGCTAATAGTATTTAAGCTGTTTGTTGTTAAATAATCCTCACTACCACCCCCAAATTTTTGTACAAAATGCCACTTATTATATTTTGAGTGATATATTTTCAATGTTCACGTGCGTATTTTATACTTTTAATATATATATGTATATTCATTAATTAATTAAGTAAAACGCGTTTATAAATTCGTTTACACGTTTTAGCACTTTTCACAAACAGAAATAACAATGGCCGACAGTAAGAGCAAATGTGTGCTGCCATACTTCTCGAAGCTATAAAATACACCTATAAACCGTATTATTTCCGTTTTTTATTGTTTCATTAGTTGTTTAATTTAGTTTCATATATTTCGAAAATTTGTTATAAAAAATCGCGCGATTATTTATTACAAATTTTCGCCTGCGCCACTTTTTGTTATAAAATCGATAGTTTGATAAATAATGAAAATGGTTAATTAAAAATCGCTCGATTTTTTTATTATAAAATCGATACTTCCATAAACAGTTAACATTTTATTTTAAATCGCGCGATCATTGTGTGTATTTTATTATTGCCTCTGTTTTATGTTTTCGGCATTTTTTTGTTATGTATGGCAGCATCAACAAAATGCAAAACCGCGTATCAGCAAAATGCAAAACCGCGTATGTGAAGTTGTAGAAATTATTTTCTAGAGCGTAAAAACACCCATATTTTAAAATGGTTCCCTTTTTTATAAAGCAATCGCATTTCTGGCCAGTATATTTCAGGACGAATGGATAAGGATTGAGCCAAGAGCTTGTGTGAGCAAATCCAATTTTTGGCAGCCAATGTCAGTTACACGGTTTTGCAGAATGACGATACGCGGTTTTGTACTTTTTGTACGACGAAATGCAGAAAATGAGAAACAAATGTGGTGAAGTCCATTCTCTAAATAGATGCTCTCTTTCATAAAAATTGTCTTCTAGAATAGGCTGGATTCCGAATTCACAACGAGGGTAGAATACATTCGTTAACGAAGGCTCTGAAATGCTAAAGAATAGCCAAGTTATCGTGTCGAATACCATCCTCTTACCCATTCATTATACATAGAAGGTGAAGCCAAGAGATTCGTTCTCCAATTATTTAAGAATTTTTAACGAAGCCCAATGTTGAAAAGACCGCTCCCCCTATTCGTTGGTGTGTAAAAATTGCATAGCTGTACCGATTACCAGTAGCTCATGAGAACAAAATATGTATTATTTTTTACTATGGGAGTATGTTAGCTCAAAAGTTTAAAGCCGTTTTTCTAGTTTTTTTTTTTGGCTATGACAGTGTTGAGGTATGTATATGAGCGGTATGTCCCTTTCACAACATTCCTATTGGATATCGAAGGTTTTGGGTAATTCTCAAACATTTTGTAACTGAAAGAGCGAAATTTTTTATATAGATTTTTAATTTTTTTTTACTTAAAAAAAGTTGTTAAGACTTCGATATTTTTTGGTATTCGCGATACTTACTCAGTACTTGTCAAAAAGTATCGAGTTCCCGATACTACTCAGTACTCATGAAAAGTATCGATATTCTGTACGCGGTACTCGTATCGTTATATCACTATTAATAAACAAATCGATTATTCTCATTAAACGAATTTCGTATCATATGAAAGAGGACTGAAATAGCTTTGAAACAGAAATAACGAACGAAGGTTACCAAATTCATATACCTGACCCAAGGTTTTGTTCTATGGTAATTTATTAACATTTTTATTGAAATGTTTTTCAATAGGTGTCTTTCCTCGCTAAGACATTTCAGTTTTAAAGCTATTTAAACTCATTTCATTTGATACCAAACTTGTTTAATTTGGATAAGCGGTTTGTTTATCATCCGATTAGGACTTTTATATCGGAATAAAAAATATTTCGGCAAGTTTAACTCGTAAAAAAAACTAACTGTTATTTTCGGTCCCTTCAATATTCGCATTCGCAAAAGATCCGCATTGATTATTGCGAATGCGAATGTTAAAATTAATGCGGAAGCTCCGCGGTTGCGAATGCGAATGCGAATATTCGCAACAACTCTGCTACATATGTATGTACTACATCCATATCGGTGATAATTCTGCAGTCTTTCTGCGCGGTGTTTAACAGGAAGTGAGTGTATTCTGGGTCGTTATTTTTATACGTGATTTTGTAGATGGCTATCTCTTTCTATCTAGCTTTAGACTGGCTTTTCATACAGTCGTATATTTCATTGTGTAAGTGTTTAAGGGGTATTTACCAAAAGCTCAGATTGGATTGAGCAGCTAAGTGCTTAGCCGCTAAAAATGCATGAGCGCCAATCAAAAGTGTTGAATCGTCTTTCTAGTCACTGTTACTAATATTCATGAACACACGTACATATGTATGTTTCAAACGTTTGAGAAAAATTTATTTATTTATCAAATTGATATCAAATATTTTTCTCAAATGATTCTTTAATTGAAAACGATGATTACGTTCTGCATTTGAAATTCCGGAGTTTGATTTGAAGGAGCATGTTAACGTTATAATTATCGATACATTTTGCTAAGAATGGTTCATGTCTTAAATTTGTGAAGTGTCAAGTGTTAAATAAAAATGTATAAGAAATCTCATACATGATACCAGCATGCTGGCCGGGTTGTGGAAGATTAAAGTTCACAATAATGCCGTTGTTAATTAAAAAACCCGATGTTATTTGATGTTTGCGTGGGGTGAAAATAGCCAGCCAAAACTCCCAGGTGCAGCCCTTCAAGACGATTGTTAGTGATTAAAATATACGTTCCTATAATAAAGTTTGTTTCCACATTTGAAAAACATTTAATAAATAACCTTTGAAATTGATTGAGAAAGCTGTAATTTTGAAATCAATCAGGCAGGTTCTGCAATTCACTTCCGTGTGAATATCAATCAAACTCGCTTTGATTTCAAATTGGCAGGGGTTGAAATTCGCTAGGTATTGAATTGCAGAACCTGCCCGAATATCAAATCATTTTCAAACGTTTGACATTTGAGAAAGTTGAAGTTGTTGAAGTTGAAGTTGAGAAATCATTCTCAAATGTCTATCAAACCTAATTGTTTGCTGGGCTATAAACAATTTAATGCATATCTACGATTGTTGACTGCATAAATTACTAAACAAGAAAGTAATTTTAAAGATCATATTAGTCCAAGTAAACGTCATTATACATAAACTTCTATGTACATACATATATGGTATGTGTGTTTGTTCTAACAGCTAGCTACCTCAAAAAACACCATAATTGAATTCGCGGTCAATGCTCGCGTTGAAGGACGTTTCTAACGCCAGAACGACAAAGTCAAATCGACCAAGCCGCAGTCGGCAGCAATTGCACTTAACAAATACATACATACATATACATATACATACTCGTATTTACAACTGCACATTCTGCCCACTCAAAGTTTATTAGACAGTCAGTAGTTGTGAAATGGATGCACGCCGTGCCAAAGCTTTTTTCTCTGAACTCAAATGCACGCACTTGAATGAATGTTAAGGTAACATCATCGAAGAGGGGGGGCATATATGTAGGTGACGATACCACTGCCACGGAAAAAATAAGAACGGTTGAGCTTGCTAAATGCATGCGGATATGACTGCATTTAACTCAGCTGACAGATAGACCAAGCCAGGGTTGCCGTTTTGGTATTTTCCTACCAAAATTGGTATGTTTTTTTCCGGCTGGTAGTATGGTAGGACATTTGGACATTTGGCAGGCCTATCCGTGAGGTTTATTTTTACCTTACTAATGTATATATCGTTCCCTAAAGGTGAAAAGGTACCAAGTCCATTTTTTTTGAAATTGTTCAGGAGAGACGAAAAATCGACATAGTTTCGCATTATCTGTCATTCTGCATCACAAACTAAATTTAAAAAAAAAGTGGACTTTGCACCTTTTCACCTTTAGGTAGCAATATGTACCCAACTAGCAAAATTGTCAGAAATCTGTTAGATATCCATCAGACTCGTCGGCAAAAAAGTCAGAAATCTGTATGATTTTGGCCGATATCGGTCAGAGAAGCGTATGGAGAGGTTGACAGGAAGTCTAACCGACACGACATGGGAAATTCTGACTTAATTACCGACGATTCTGACGGATATCTAACAGATGTCTGACCAAATAATCATGGAAAATAAGAATTATCAGACGTGTATGCCCGAAATCGGACATAATTCGATCAGACATATCAGATAAGGAAATAAATAAAATACTCCAGACATTTCGCCCAGAAATCTGTAGGAAACCTGTAAGACTTGTCTAAATAATCAACTTTTTATTCCGACTTGTCTGATATCAGAAATTGTCTGGCAAATGTTGTAGCTGGGTATGTATATGTACATACTTCATAATATATGCATGTATGGAAATGAGCGATAAAAAAGTCGACGAAGGAATTTTATTTTCCGCTACGATTTTTCATTTACTCCGAAGGGTTTATTAAAACTATAAACTGCGAATTTTCTGCCACTTTTTCGGTTTTTCGCAATTTACTCGAAATTTTGAGGGTTAAGAAGTCAAAGGGACCTCAGATTCGTATTCAGTGGGTCGAAATACATGTCGGTAGGTGGGTCTGGTTAAAGGCACACACCACTTTTTTGTGTGTGCTATATATGTATATAATAGCTATTACTCTGATCTTTTTGTTTACTGGATATCTTATTTTAAGTATTAAAACCGTTTTCTTAATTAAAAGAAATGGGAGGAAAGAAGCCGTTTTGGTAGGTTTTTGAACCCGCTCTTGGTAGGAAAGAAAGTTTTTCAGTGGCAACCCTGGACCAAGCATTAGTAAATCAATAGGTGTATGCACATACACACGTACATACATACATATGTACATATGTAGGTAAGTGTGTGCAAAAACTAGTAAGTTCCTTCACCTCAACAAACTTCACCTTGAAAACAATTGTAATGTTTTTTGCGTTTTTAAAACACTTTTATCTGTCTACGTACTTAAAGAAGCTTTTGCTAAAAAACATATATATGTATGTATGTAGCTCTGTTCGATCATGTACTGAAATCCTCAGTTTCCGTTAATTAAATAGTTCGGATGTAACTCAAACTTACCAGTCCTTTCGAACCAGAATCGAACTGGTCTTAACGAACTTCCGGTTTCAACCGCAATAGGGTTAAACTGACCTGAAGTTTTAAATGGTACATGCATGCTTTTACCACAGATTCGGATTCTGCGGACAAAAATACGTAATTTTTGTCGGGATCTTTTTTTAATGTACTTCCGGTTAAAAGAATAGATAGAAACCGGAAGTCTTTACTATGATCAAAATATAGAACATCCCAGACTTGGTAATTCATATATTTTCGTATTCCTGTTTAAAACATATTTCTTAATTTCAGAAGTCCAGGACCAGTTGAAGTTCGAATGTCATTTAGAGGTCGAAAACGGCACTGCCGAGAAAAATGTTTCAAACAAGTGTCACGTATTTTTGTGCCCAAAATCCGAATCTGTGATAAAAGAATGTAGATTAGCTTAGATTTATCAGAGGATGTGCACTGCGACCTTAGGTCTATTGTGCCCTCAGAGCTCATCACAACAGCTCGTCTAACTCCAGTGCTCTGATGAATCCAAGCAGTTTCGAGGGAGGCACAGAGTGGATATGCGTAACCTCTGGCCACATCCTTCCCAGGTGTGTTAGCCTTCTTCTCGCAACCGTATCGCATTCTAAGAGTAGACGCCGTGGAGTTTCTGGTGTCATATCACACACACAGTGCCCCGTAAAAAATTGCCCTGTTAAAAATTGCAGGTTAGTCTTTTGTAGGGTTATTAGTTCCCTAGATCCTTTGGGATTATAGCTTCCCAGAAGTTCCTTCAACTGCCTTAGTCCACGCTCTTTAGCTGTTAACTCTTCCTTGAAGGTGTGAGGCCCCACTGCAAGGAAGGGTTCAAGTCCTATGAGTCGAGTGGCTGCGGCCTCCCGCGCCAGTCTGCCTCTGTGCCGTGGCTTGCGTGCGTTTGCATTTGATTTCATTGAGCGAAACGTCAAATCAAAATGTCACGCAGAACAAAAATTGGAAATTGAGTTAGCTTCATACGCACGCCGTTCAATTTCGGTTGGTCCCATACAAGCTGTATGTGCATGAGAAATTTTTGACAGTAAATTGGCGGCGTGCGTGAATATTAGGTTAGCCTGTAATGCAGCCTTACTGTCACTGCAGATAACTATGCGCAGCTTTCTCGTCTGCCCCTGCATAGTAATTTCCGCACAAACACTGATGGCGTCAAGCTCTGCTTGAAGTATACTAGGGTAGTGCATTCAACGTACGACGTATGCTTACAGTTTATTTACTACTTACCTTTCTTACCCCTATCAACAGGTACTCTAACACTGTTGCTTGAGGTTAATGAACTTTTCATACTTTTCACACAACTAATTTAGGTATTTATCGCCGCATGAACAGCCTTGAACCTAACTAGAAAAACACACCTACAATGTGCCTACTGGTGTACATACATATGTATGCATAAACAAATTTATAAAATATCTAACGAATTAGAAGTACTAATTACGAATACTCAGCAAAAGCTTCGTGTTTTTATTTGTTTGCACTTTACATTCGTCAGAGCGGTGCATTGACTTGCAAACAGATCGCTTGCTTATATAACTTTTTTTATCAATAACGGTTTGAAAATTCGCATAGCTAACGCTCACGAGCGTACGAGTATTTGCAATAGAGATAAGACAAATAGTTAGCTAGCAAAAAACGAACGACTGCACTCAAACCAGTGTATGTAAATAGCTACCCTGTAACAAAGGGGGGTGGGACAATAAACTCAACCACTACAACAGCAGCAGCAACTGCAATGTAGAAGAAACAAATGCAAATAAAAGCATTTCCGCCGCTATCACAATGATGCTAAGCGCGCGAAAAGCACGTGCTCATCGCCGTTGTAGTTGGTGCGCGAGTGTAGCTGAGCGCGCCAGAGAGTGTTTGTACATAGCCGGCATTCGAAACGGAGGCATCTCTTTTAGCGTAGAACGTAGAGCGGCCACTTGAACTGATTGGCTATAAAAGCTTGTCAACGATTAGTTGGCAGAATCAGTCGGTCAGTTGGACATATACGAAGCGGAAGCGTATATACTAGTAAACATAGCGCCACTAACCGTACAGATTTCGTCAGTGATCAAAGCACTGTAGTGTGAAAGTATTTAAGTTTTTTTTTTTATTTATTTCGTTAACTTGTTTGTAAATAAATTGCAAGTATGTCAAAGTACAACGACGCTGCGGCCAATACAGAGCATAACATCACAGTAAGGAGTGCTTCACTCACACAGCCACTACATCAAAGCGAACAACTTTCACCAAAAATTTTGGAGGCCTACCGTGAGATTGCCGTGCGCAATGAGTTCGTTGACTTTGAATTATCTGTGCAGCCAATTGGTGGTCTGGGTGAAAATTCGTACGGCTCTGTGCTAAAAGTGCTGTTAACGCCAACGCGCATCGGCTCCAACACAGCAGCGGCAGTAGTTCCGCTGCATACTATACTCAAAATCGCGCCAACAAATCCAGCTCGCCGCACACACATGCGCGTCAAGGATGCATATTCGCGCGAAGTTTTCATATATGCTACGGTGTTTGCGAATTTTATGCGCTGGATATGACAAATGGCGACGCGCAATCTACACACTTTAGCGCCGTGCCGCAAATGTTGCATGCGTCACTGGAGGATGGCGCAGAGTTTATAATATTTGAGGACCTTAATAAAACGGGCTTTGTTATTAATTCCCGTAATAATTTGCCTACATATGATTTGGTGGTATGCGCTTTTCGCGCCATTGCGCAGCTGCATGCTATGTCTTTCGTGTTGCAAGCACGTAAGCCGCAGCGGTTTGCCGCGCTGGTAGCGCAAATGGATGACAATCTCTTTACTGCGGATATGGAAGTTGTGTCGTTGGAGTTCGGTAAGAAATATGTGCGAAAAACTCGTCACATGCTCGAGGCCGACTTGAAGGCGAGCGGCGAGGATACAGCCGAAACGAGAGAGGCCCTACAGGCGTTGCTGAAAATCGAGGAAAATTTTCACGAAATTTGTTTGGACGCAGTCAATGGGGCAGCGCATGCGCCTTATTCGGTGATTTGTCATGGCGACTTCTGGAATAACAACATACTCTACGAATTTGATGTAAGTTTTCCATGATGACTGGAAGAATGGAGAGAGATACAGATGGATTGGTAACACACCACAGGGAGAACTTTGATCCCCGGTCCGATCAAAAGCATAGGAATAGTTTTTCCTAACATCGGTTCCGATTTGCAGGCAATGTCAAACCAACTAGCGTATTTCTTCCGTGAAATAACTTCACATAAAAGAACTTCTGGCCATTTGGAGGCAGTAGGTCCCTCCATCAAGGAGCATAACATTTGAGGAGAAGTTCAGTCAAGCACTTAACAAAAATATTAGCGCCAAACATTCATTTTTAACTTTTGTCGAAGCCACCTCTATATTTTGGAGGAATCTAACGATGTCAACAGTGACAAGTGGGTGTCAAGAGGCTTATGCTCTGACTGTTTGTTTGATGACAGGGGATACTGCGCTTTGAACGCGTTCACCACCAGACCCATTCGCTTTGTCTCCCTATCTTATCCCGAGAAGGCAGAGAATGTGTTGCATGGTTTCCTACTCACCCTTGTTCATGTAACTTCAACAGCAGTCGTTCCAGGGGTTTAGCATGCTGGCTGCGTGTATTCCAATCAGACAATGTCCGGTAATAATTCCAGTCACTATGCGCAGTGCCGGTTTAACAATGGGCGACCCGTGATGGAAATGCCCATGCAACTAAGTCCTAGTTGGGCATTTGAACGTTCATATTGGACATTTCCATCAGTTATGGTTTAGAAATAGAAGTGGCTGATGCTGTGTGTCGATGTAATTTGGAACTCAGTTAATGCTCCTCTGTAATTTGTGTTATCATATAAACGTAGACCGAGTGAAGAGGCTCTCGTTGACCCACTATTTGATCCAAAAGTGTGAAGCAGAACTTTTTAATGTTCTTCTCGACTCCATATCTATGTATAAAGGAAAGATTTCAACAGATAAAAAATGTTTCTGCATCTTGTAATTTCTTGTTTATTATAAACAGAAATCACAATAAGAAACTATTGCGACATTCTTCTGTATTGCAAGGTTAACCTTTTCTTCCTATTTGACTTTATAACCGTTCGTCATTTTGGGCCGAGACGAAAAACTTCGCCCGTTGTACATCCCGAGTGCAGACCGGTTCACCCCCACTTGGTGCTTCCATTGTGTTCGTGGGCGTCCTTTCTTCCGTTGTCCACTAATGGGTGCCGAGTCGAAGAATCTTTTCATTGGAGCGCCGCCATCCGTTCGTACACCATGCCCAAGCCAGCGCAATCGTTTTATTTGTATGCCTTTAACTATGCCCAGGTCGTTCAGAAGCTCGTACAGTTCGTCATTCCATCTTCCTCGGTACCCGTCGCCCGCGCGAATAGGTCGATAAAGCGTTCTCATCTTTGATCGACATCGTCCATGTTTTTGCGGCCTTGATGACTGATTTGAAAAGCGTAATTTTTATACGACGAGTCCAAAGTATCACCTGTGGCAAGAATTATTTTTCGTTTGATCTCCAGGCTGACATTGCTGGTGGTATTTATGTTGGATCACAGGTAGACAGGTAGAAAAAGTCCTTCACTACTTCAATTTTATAACTGCCAACAGTGAGGTGTGTTCCAAAACGCAAGGACTTTTATGTATTGCCAGTAGGTACTGTCTTTTGTCCTCGCTTACCACTAGACCAACCTCTTTCGCTTCCTTTTCTAAGGCGGAAACTGTTGCGCTGATGTCCCTTGGCCCCAAGCTCATGATGTAATTATCATCTGCATATGCCAGCAGGACCACGCTTTTGCTGTATATATGTAGTGCCGCTGCGATTCAGATTAGCAGCTCTTCTTACGCTATCCGGCATCAGATTGAAAGAGTCGCACGAAAGTGAATCGCCTTGTCAAAAACCTCGTTTGGTATCAAACGACGCGGAGAGGTTCTTTCCAATTTAAACGGAGCTGAATTTTTTACTAAAAGTCACTCTACATAGCCGTATTAGTTTTGCGGGGATCCCAAATTTAGACTTGGCATCGTTCAGGCACTTCTCTCGTGATATCAAAACCGGCTTTAGAACCGATATAAAGATGGTGTTTACGGATTCACTTATCTAGTGTCTTCGCCAGAATTTGACGTACTGTGGAAATCTGATCGATGGTGGATTTTCCAGGTCTAAAGCCCCACTGATAAGGTCCAGTCAAATGATTCGTGAAGGGCATCAATGAATTCATACGATGCACGATAAACGCTTGCATTCTGTTATTCCCTATTACGAATCGATGTTTTTAGCATAAAATCCGATAGTTAGCGTGGCTGATTTGTATTGGATCACAATAAAAAGTGAACTAAAACCACAGCCATTCACAATAATGCATCTGTCGGGCGTATGAAAACGATAATACGAAAACTGATTTTATACGATACGCTTGCAAGCGTTTATCGTCTATCGTATGGAAGTTCATAATAGGGGGGTCTATCTTTTGGACATTTAAGGCTGCTCAAAGTTTTCTGGCAATTCGGCAAATAGATGGATGAACGCCGTGAGTTCTGTTTCGGAACGACTGCCATAACCCATTTTAGCGTCAAATCATTCAGGGCTATCACAGAATCCATCGTAGTACCCGATTTTTTGTGAAATCTACGAAAATACTATCGTTTAATCGGAATAGCTACGAACGTAGCGTATACTTTGAATACATACGTTCGCAGCAATTCGGATCCAGTGATCGCATTTTCATAGATTTCGCGAAAAATTGGACTACGGTGGATTCTGTAATGGGATCATAGAGAAGAGGAACTAGATTAAAGAAGAAAATGTTATGCGATTTTCTGTACAGTACACAACTTTCTCAATTGATTATTGCTTTAATTTCGAAGTTTAACAAATTCAAATTTCATTCAAACACAATCTGCAGCACACCAATCAACAAACCGCCGTCAAGGCCAAACTGATCGACTTTCAAATTTCGCGATATTCGCCGCCTGTTTTGGATTTGGTGCACTACCTTTACGCCTGCACAGAGAAGTCGCTTCGAGATGCCCACTTTCATGAATTTATGCAAATCTACTATGACACTTTGGCACAGTTTATACGCGACTACCAACTGGACCCAATAGTATTGTATCCCGAAGCAGTATTCAGACAGCAATTGCGCCAATTCGGTGCATATGGCTTTTGTATGTCCGCTTTTTCAGTGCCGTTTTTTGTATCGAACGCCAGTGAATTACCCGATTTGGATGAAGTGTCTGAAGCGATACAAGAACTATCATCATCATCGGATACTTCGGATGCGGATGAAGTGCAAAATGAAGCTGAAAGTCCGAGTAAGAGTAGCAAAAATAACAGAACAATATCGCCTAAGAATCAAAGCGCCGTAGAATTAGTCGATGAATACGATCTCTTGACGGAGCGTACCTTGCCAATATTCAAAACGCGTATGATTGGAAATATTTTGGATTTGCAGAAATATGAAATGATTGAAGCCATATTCAAATGCTAGTGAAAGGTGTAGATTGAAGTGTATGAATTAGTAGTGATGGTGGATTTTAAGCAGCAATAACTTGACACTCAATTGGGTGAAAGAAGAAGTACGTGTATACGACGAAGGACAAACCGCCATCAACTTTATTAGAAATTCATCATATCAGTCTTGGCGCGAGTTGCATGTGAGAAAATCATTACCATACATTATACAAAAAAAAAAAAACAATTTTGGGAATTTATTCCCTTTTGCGTTTTGCTAGATATTAGCTAAGGGAATGTGAGTAATGGAAAAAGTGATAATTTGTTAAATTTAACGTTTATTCTAACAAAAATATTAGTTAATATTTTGTTTGTTGTTAAAAGATTTATATTTAATATTGTTATATGCATATGTAGTTGGATTGTAGTGATACAGCGATTTCATAGAAGCTAACAAACATACCTATGAAAAGAAATAGAATTAAACTATCCAAATTTAATAGAAAAGAATTAAGCAAAATATTATTCATAACAGTATTGAACGTAAAAAAATATTGTCATTAAACACAAGATAATGTTTCTTAGGATTGGTAAAAGTTCCATTAAAGTGTCGTTTGTGATTACAATAGGGAAATGTGCAAAAGCCCGAAAAACGTATATTATTTGATTATATATGTTTATATGTATACATATATTTTTATTTGTGTTCTGTACATTTCCAAGTGAGAACTTAAGACTATACAAATTTTAAAGTAAATTCAAATAGAGTAATATTAATATAAAAACTGTTGAAAATTTGGACCAAAGATTTTTAAATTGTAATTCAAACACAATAGAGGAATAGCTTTTGCTAATCCTAACTTAACTGCAAATGAATTTCCTTTTGATTTCAGTTAGCGTCTAAGAAACAAGTGAAGTTTATACATTAATATAACTTTAAATGTATATTAAAGTGTGTAAATACTATACTAATGGGACCAAACTTAAAGCTAAGATAATTTTGATTGAAAGAGTGTCACTATTTGGGTTTTCAAGTGCGTTTTCGTGTGTAAATATATGGAAATCTAACGCATTTTGAGCGGCTAATAGAATTTAGTAGTTTAATGGTAAATCGAATTTGTTACGAACAGTTTGAGTTTCTTCGTAGGTATTTATTTTAACTTTCCTTTTTAAACAAATTCAATTATGGATTATTTACATGTGTTTAAGACACAGATTCAAAACGCTTAGAAAGGATTTGTATGCGATTTTATAAATTTTGTAACCCCTAATATATAAACCGAAAATCTTGATAAAATATAAATTAAATTTTTATTAACATATACATACATAATGCATATTTTTGGTTTTTTTTTTTACATCTGCCAATGCATCATTCATTATACATATGTTGGCCATATTGCTTGCAAGAACGTCACAACACGCGATGCGTTTTTGGTGTTCCACGAAGATTTTGTTGAATAATAAAATTATGTAGCAAACAAAAAGTGTTAACAGCCTTATTATCCGATTCGTTTGCAACATGTTGTTGTTGTTGTTGTTGTTGTTGTAGCGACAATATCATTCTAGCCAGTTGCAACGTACTCGACGTAAAGCAAGACGAAGAACAACGATAGTGCCAACTGTGCGGCCTAACGTTCGAGATAGATAATAAGGCTGTAACTGTAAATAATCAGTTTATGTGCTACCTGTCATAGAAAATAACCTAAATATAAGTGCCAGCGAATAGTAAGAATTATTTTTATTCAATTGTTTAGTAAGCTCAAGATAAGTTACAAGGACAATTTTTTAAATTTCAAATTTTGGCAACGAACGACTCAAACTTATACCTTGCCAGGGACTACCCTTAGGCTGCATTCCCCAAACCTTATTCATCATGTTACCATAGCACTACATGTCTAACTGCTATCCCTAAATTGACGCGTCAAGCGCCAAACAACTGTCAAAAATCCTCATGCCCGTACAATTTGTATGCAGCATCCTATAATAACGCGAGCAAATGGAATTTTCATTTTTGACACGGCGTTACGTGTTGGAGTTGGATGCAGAAGACGGAAAGAAATAGAAAGGACAAAAAAGTGAAAGAGGAAACGAGACTAAAAACGAAAGGAAATGAAAAAACGTCAAAAATTTTGCCGCGTTGATTTGGGGATAGCGCGCGCTGACACTCGTTGACAATAGAAAACGTAACGCTTAGCGCTACAATTTAGGGACGCCAGTAGGGTGAAGCATTGTGAAGTAACAACTATTCCAAAATTTATTAACATCTTCGCCTAATTCCATTTTTAATCAATTTCAATTAAACAAGTAGCAAACCTCGAGCTTGATAAAGAATGAATAGAAATAATATTACTAGGCTTTTAAAAAAAAAAAAAAAAAAAATATAAAAAGTCGTTCTAATCTACATGTGTTGACCAATTCAAAATGTTTAGCAATAGGCAGGATTTCTTCTCTGCATTTACTTAAACTTCAAATTGTTTGCTTATCTGCTATATATTTAGTACGTCTGTAGAATTCGTATGTATGCATATATGTACTTAGCAACTGCTATTATATGTGTATGTATATATTTGTATTTAGCTTAGCTGAACTGTTCTATAGCTTGCACAAAAATGTATTATGTTGCATTTTACGCGCTTATAACAGTTTGTAAAAGAATATTTTTTGTCGTTCAATTTTTGTTTTGTATGTAGTAATTTTAATCATTTAGTTTTGCTTGCGTAATTAGAGTTTTTAAGGAATTTCGTTAGCTGTTTGCTGGGCTACTTATTGCACGGCATATTTATTCTGAACTCGGACAGAACGTGAGCACCAATTCCAAAGACAATAATGTAAATTATTAGCATGCCTTAACCGTGTTCATTTTATTGTGAAACTTCGCGAAAACGTTTTTGACGCTCTAAGCTTTCAACCTCGGCCCACGAGTTGCGCATGTTGCGGAATAGCTGAATATAGAGGAGAATATTAGGTTAGATCAAAATTATCAGCTTTTAACGATGTAAAAAAATCGTCCATGTATTTTTAAATAGTATTGAAAATGCTGTGCTTATTAAGAGCGTTCTCACACGATATGTATTTGCATATGTAAATGCTACTTTTCTGATACGTTCTAATATATGGTACTTACGAGTAGATACAAAAAAGTAGCCCTAACATAAGCACATAAATATCATGTAAGAGCGGTGTAAGCAACCAACAGCAAATTACCCTTACCTCATCCACCCAGTTGTGTTCGGCGAGTAGATCATTCAAAATTTCCGTAGAAGATTTACCAGGATATTCTTGTTGTTGCTCAGCAACACGTCTCGAACAATGTATATACAAATTAAACTTCTCATGAGCAATCTTGTGGAAAATGTCAGCGCGAGCAGCACAAATGCGGCATAAAAGTATATCCTAGTTGCGTTTTAAAACCTCAAATTCAATTACATTTTTCAACTATAAAAGCGTATTTCACCACAAACCTTCTCACAAGCCAAACGTGTATCAACTGGGACCGGCTGCATAGTGTTGGCATGATAAGGATTGCCGAAAAGTAGAAAACGTACTGATATGCCTGGTTGATGACAGCCTCCACAATTCTTTTGGGTCAAATTATTTTGACCCCATTCAGTGAATACATGACATTTGGGATATGTTTCAATCGAAACAATAATACTGCGCGTCCAAGGCGTAATAGAAAGTAACTTACGCTTGCAATTGTCCATTATGCTGTCGATGATGCGGACGCTGCCCAAAAAGTATTCATCTAGAAGAATAGAATGGGATTAAAATAGCTCAACTAAATAACCATAATAAATAAACCCATAGACGCACCTTTTTCTCTAGTTATTTCCAAGAAAAAGCTGGGATCAAGCACTTGCGATATCATTGTTTGAATATAAATTTCAAAGTTATCACGATAACGCAAAAAGTCTTCCATGATTTTCTCAATAAATTGTTCAGTATCGTCGGCTATCAACTCGGATCGCATAAATTCCACGATAGTCTCTTTGTGCGATTGTACCTGTATGCGCACGGGCGCCTTAACGTATAGCTTCTTAGAATCGAGATTCCAAGACGAATACTGGAAAAATAAGGGATGATTGATAAAGAAGTGTTGGAGTAATTTAAATTTTGTTAGTACCATGGACATGTTACGATAGAACATTTTGCCATTTTGGCAAAACGGTTCGTATTTTTGTAGAATGCATTGGGTATCCACTTGCCAGATGATAGGCCAATCGTTGACCAAATCCGAACGAAGAACTATGAAGTCACCGGTCTGTGAAATAAGCATAGATTTATAATTAAAACCTTATAATGATCTTTTTTGCTGATTTGGCAACACAAATTAATATACTTTTAGTTAAATTTCTATATATAGTCGCAGAAGATAATTTCGGTAGGCTTTCACAAGTGAAGATTTACCCAAGAAGGGCTGAAAAAAGTGCAGAAGGTTCTCTTATATGACGTACTTCAGAAGGCCTTTTGGACGAGTTCTTTTAAAGTTGCTTCTTTAATTTATAAAAATCATACATCATTGAAGCATTTTCTTAAGGTTTATATCAAATATGTGTTATTGCAACTTAAAATGGTTATAGAAATGCATTTTTAATGCTAAATAATATAAATTTATGCATTCGCGTAAATTGTAAATGGACAAGCCCTTCTAGAAGGCATGCAAGGAAGCACTTTTTTCAGCCCCTCTTGGGTAGGCCTCTTAGAATGGCTTTACTTAAGAAGGCGTACCTAAATTATCTTCTGGGTTCCTATACACAATTAACGCGGATGTACAATATACTTTTTAAGTGGCAATAAAACATATTTAGAATATATCTTATGCAAATACTTAAAAGATGTATGATTTGTATGAATTAAAGAAGAAGCCACTTTAAAAGAATTCTTCCAAAAGCCCTTCTGAAGTACGTCCTACAAAAGCCCTTCTGGGAGGCCTACAATGTGTAGCGAAAGCAGATGCCCTTCAATTTGTGCCACACCATAGAAAAAAAGAAAGGAAGGAAACAGGAATGTATAGTGGAAGGCCTCTTGATTCACAGAAAGGCCTGAAATTATCCACAGGGGTATTAAATAATTTTTTTTGTTTTTGTCCCTGGAAACTGATTAGCTAAGCTAAACCGTTAGACATTTCTCTGCAATTAAGTCTATTATTTTTCTTTTCCATCCTACCTTGAAATTATCAGCATCGTGCGCAGCATTAGAATACGAAGATGCATTGGCCTTGTTCGGTGTATAGCCATCAACATTTTGCTGTTGCTGCACCTGTTGTGGCTGTTGTTGTTGTTGTTGTTGCTGTTGCTGCTGTTGTTGTTGTACTTGTTGATTTAGCGGAGTTTGTTGCGGCTCCGACTCTTCATTATAATTAGATTTTCGCGGTGCGCTCTTATTACGACGCGACGTCTTACGGCGGTAACTTCTGCTGCCATCATCGCTCTAAAAACCAAATGGATTCTCGTATAGAAAAAAAAACTAGCACTTTCCATACATATACAGCACAACTTACATCCTCTTCTTGTGGTGTCCACACCGGATCTGTGTCTGAATCTGCAAATTCATCGGGCTCTTGATCTTCATTGTCAGCCAAGGCGCTGGTACCAGCGCCACCGGCACTGCCCGAACTCATAAACATGGCGTGCATGCTTGTCTGTTTCGCTTTACGTAGCCCTTGCTCGCGCCGAGGCGGCAATGTGAGTGGATCTAAAAGACGAGGCAAGTAAGGCCGAAATGCAATGGCAAGGAACTAGGTGAATTTTGTGAGTGTGCATGATACGAGTGTATGATATGTTGGTTATGTGTATGTATAAAAATGTATGTTCACGAGGAACATAAAGTATGGAATACTGTGGTAGTTAAAACTCCGTTAGTTTTATATGTACATATTTCGTTTTTCAATAAGTTGGTTAGTTGGGAGGAATTTCCAGGCAGGCAACCTGTTGAAAGAGAGTGATAAGCAGGGAACGAATTTTTAGGACCTAAAAACCTATAAAAAAGGCAAAATAAAATAACGAAATAGGCTGGAAAAAGCAAAATAAAATAGCGAAATAGGCAGGAAATGGCACTAGAAATAGCAAAAAAGGCAAAAAAAAGGCACTAAAAGACAAAAACTTAAAAATAACACTGGTTTACAGGAAAAATGTTCAACGGACGCCACTACATATCCAATTCCGACATACAATTGCTTGCTGATTCCGAAAATCGTATAATTTCTTATTCTATGGATAAATTTTCGAGATATTTTCAGGTATGCATGGTGTATGAGTAACATTCTTTCCTGCTAATTTTTCATACAAAAAATCTTTGCGCATTTTCATATGACCACTTATTACTTTTTTATTTATCCATCGATTTTCTTCATTATCAACTTGATTTTTTTTTGTAACAGAACAGGCTTTAACAGTCTTGAATGTACTTAACATGCGCTCGACGTGATCGTGTGAAACTTTTATATTATCAGAAATAAGGGCTTTTTCCTCGCATAACCACCTTTTTAAAGTTACAATCGGCAAAAAAGGCAAATATTTAAAAAAGACAAAAAAGGCAACATCAAATGTGCATATGAAAGCTAAATAGTGGACATTCTTAATCGAATATACTCTAAAGTTTTAGCAGAAAAAAGGCGATTTCCATAAAATCCGCTCCCTGGTGATAAGTATTTGCTTGCCAATTGTGCGAATATGTACAATGAAAGTGGGTACTTGGGGGATAATAACAATTCAAGAACTTTCCTATGATATAACTGGTTAGATTTTGTTATGAAAATATTTTACTATATTTTGTTACAGTCGAACCGTGTTGAAGTAGACTTGTTGTTGTTGTTGTTGTAAGAGCATACAAATTATCCAAAGAGTTTTGGGGAGTGTTGCTGGAGTGATAATCCTTAGCCAGATAAAAATCTGGATCGTTCCGGTTACGTAGACCCAACTCATATACATGTTATTATTTATATGTGGTCATAAGCAATAGCCGCCTAAGTCGATATTTGGATTTTAATGTTATCCTTATGGGGAAACCAAAATATTTTCGTCTATAACTTTCTAAGTAGCCTAGCTGGCGAGATGGGGATTTCACGTATGCATGGAATAGGGATTGAAGAATACGATAGCGTATATAACTCCATTCTTTCTTAAGTCGACTTAGCCGGTTATAGCGTATGACCACAGTTATTACGCTATGCGGACTAGTGCAAAGTCAAATGTCTATTCAAATTTGTGTTCACCACACAATTGCGCGTGTGCAATATACTTACAGAAATTCTATCGAGCCTATTACTTTGTCAGTTGTAAGACATGAGCTATCAAAAGTATAAGCCAACTTCCTCTTAATGCAAAATATATTCCTTTTACATAACGAACCAACATGAATGCATTTACTAACCTTAAAACATATAAGTTCTTTCTATTTTATTTTCCACTGCACGGTTTTTGTGGCTAAAGGGAAACCGATATCTTAAAACTTCCACTAATATTTTTTAAGGAAATTTTTTACCAATATTAGAAATGATTGTGTGTGCTTGAGAAAGTGCAAGATGTATTTTAAATGCGAATTTGTATGTTTCGTGGCTTTGGCCTTGATGGCGACGGACACTGAATATATCTTAGCGCTTGACTGTGACTTTGAACGACGCTGAAGAAAGTGAAAAAGGTGAAACGCTCGTTCGCGCGCACTTGGCTGACATCGGGAAATTTTTATAAATCATATTAATTCAAAGGACTTCAACTGAATGCAATAATTGTTTGCTTTTTTTAGGCTAGAGTGATTATAGTAAGCAACGTTGTATAAGATAACATCCCATTTTGCATGCATAGGAGTGTTCTGTCCATTTTGTTTGTTAAATAAAAACACAAAAGGTTTTTTTTTAGTAAGAACTTTAGTTTCTTTGCTGCATCTTTTTGTCAAAAATACTTAATTCCATTTTATCAATTGGTATTTTTTATCTTTTCTATTATATATTTATTGTAACAAATCATTTCTGCTGCCTTTAATTTTGATTTAGATTATTTTTGAATTTCTTGTTTGCTAATAGAAATTAGAACGCTTCAAACTGCAACCGGTCGTTCGGTTTTTGGTTGTACACAGATGTCTTTTGCGCGCGAACGAGCATGGGAGCGTTCGCGTTTGAGCAGCTGCATCTTATTCCACTCAAATTGTGGTCTCGCGAAAGAGAAAGAAAGATTGGGCGTGTATGGGTGGGAGTGTATTATTCTCACCACATCCACGCGCTTGTTTACATTTTGTCTTCACCTTCTCAGCTTCCGACTGCGCATGCGCCACCAGCTAACTAATCAACCAGTCAGCAAATATGCAACACAACAACGCACAGTCGCGCTCATCAGTGCCAAGGCCACAGAAAATTTATTAAAGGATGATGATGACCGGCCGTTACGCCAGCAGCAGCTGCTGCAGCAGCAGCGGCAGCGGTGGGTGCTATCGTATTACTAGTAGTGGTAGTACTGGAGGAATTTTGTTGGTCAGGCAACATACCTTGACTGCTGCCGCCGCCGCCACCACCGCTAAAGCCCAATTGTGCACAGTATTGCTGTTGCTGTTGGTGTTGTTGATGTTGTGCCTGCTGTTGTTGTGACTGCGGCTGCACCGGAGGTTGTTGCCCGTACGGCCGGAATGATTGCTGTTGTTGCTGCTGATGTTGTATCTGCTGTTGCTGTTCAGCTGGATGCTGAATGACCGATGCGGTGCTTGTCGTTGTTGGTGCTGAAGTTTCAGCTGCAGCAGCAGCAGCTGCGGCGGCTGCCATATGTGCCTGTGGACGCTTCTTCGGTAATATTTGCGTTTGGGAGAGTATTTTTATGCGATGTGCATCATCCCCTGTTAAGACAGGGTTTTGTTCGTCCCCCACGTCCGCTTGTTGCTGGTTCGGTTGTTGCTCGTTTCCTTGGCCGGCAGCAGCATCGATTGCTGGATCATCGCCTGTTTTTATACGTTTCACCGCAGTGCCACTCGGCGAACGCTGATAGTTCATCTTGCGACCACTCTTCACCACAGCCGGTGGCGGTGAATCGTCACGCTCGCCCTGCAGGAACTTTAAATAGCTGTCCATGAATTGTGTCTTTTTCTCACCGATGGAAGTGCCGACAACGGGCTTGCGTTCGCTAACTGGCGTGACAACACCTTTGGGCGTTGCCGTGGCAGCCAAGCCATTATTTGCGACCGAACTGGCCGCTGGCGTACTGGTAGCACTTTGCGTTTCGGTTTGCGGATGTCGTATGCCGAAATTGGTGGCGCTGCGTCCATTCTTGTTCGTAGTTGAAGAAGAGTTCGCATAGCCCTGTTTTGGTGCAACCGCGTCAGTTAGAAAATCCAATTCCTCTTCGATATTGGGCACAATCACTTTATTGCTTGGATCATTAACAGCCGAAGTGGTTTCTGCGCTAGATTGTTGTGGTTGTTGTTGGGTCGCCTGCTGCTGATGTTGAGCTTGCGCTTGCGCTTGCTGTTGTTGCTGCTGCGGTTGCGGCTGTTGTTGTTGCTGCGGCTGCGGCTGCGGCTGCGGCTGCTGTTGCTGCGGTGACTGTTGCAACGGCTGTTGGGGTTGCTGCTGTTGATTGAGATTATATAGCGTGTGTTGTATAGCGCCTGCGGTTGCAGCATTCTGTTGCATGCATGCCGAGTACTGAGAGGCGATTTGTTGTGGAAATGTGCTCGAATAATATGAAGACAAATTCGTCAAATGCGCTTGTGATTGCGCCTGTGATGACTGCATATGCGCCGGTTGTGGTATTTGTTGCTGCTGTTGTGCGGCGACCTGTTGTTGCTGCTGCTGCTGTTGCTGAACTTGCTGTTGCTGCTGCTGTTGTTGTGCCTGCTGTTGCTGTTGCTGCTGTTGTTGTTGTGCCGCATGTGGGTTCACATAAGTCGGTATGCTTATAGCTGGCGTTTGGGCCACCGGTGAAGGCGTATTATTCTCAATCTTCAGTGGTGTATTCCATTTACTATTGAAGTCATAGTAGGTAGCTTGTTGTTGCTGCTGTTGTTGTTGTTGCGTTTGCTGCTGCTGCTGCTGCTGTTGTTGTTGCTGCTGATGATGCTGCTGTGCTTGCTGTTGTTGTTGGTGTTGTACGACTTCTTGCTGAGGACTGCGCACCGTCGCATATTCGTTGGTCACGAGCGTCTTTTTGGGTTGGCGTTTACGCGGCGTCTTGGCCGGTTTCGCCGGCAACTGTTTTGGTTGTTCCACTTCAACCTGCAAAAGATAAAAAGAACAGAAAATGGTTCGTGAGGCTACTGGAATTTTTGTTAAAAAAACTTAAGAATTGAGTTAAAAAAATTAAAAACTAATATCACATAAATCAAATGTTGGCAAAACAAAAAGAAAAGCTAAACGGAAACTCAAAAGAATGGAAAATGGTTGAAATGAGAGAAAAAAGCAGTGTTCTTTTTAACGTACTACTTATTTTTCTTATTGGGAAAGATATCTAAAGATAATAGTAAATTTATTTGAATTACATTTCAAGTGATAAATATAAAAAATAGCAAGGACTTTAAATTTATGAAATTAGTTCTTTGCTCTAATATATCTTACATCATAAAAGCCCGCAGGCAAGAATTAGTAGAAATTACAAAAGTTCACCCATTTTGAACTAAATAATAATTGCCAATCAAATTTCTTTATACTACTGTATTTAAAGCGCTCTTTTTCTAGAAACTAGACATCTGCACCAATCCTCAATTGAAATACAAAAAAAATCCAAGCCAAACTCCTAGTCACAATTACATACAAAACAGCGCAAAGGTAGCATAAGGATCAAGTGGAAAAGAAGCCATCAATTGCAGTTTAGTGTACATATTTGCACTTGGGACTTTCAATATCGCAAAAAATGTTTCATATATCAGCAGTCTTACTCGCATCATCCTCAAAGTTTGCAAATAAACGTCACAGGTTCAAATACATACAATTCGGTTTGTTTAGTTTCACTCCCTTTTGTTAAACAGAAATAAAAATTGGTTATATGAGAGGAATGTTAAAAGGAGGCAGCACTAATTAAGGAAAAAAGGAATTGAAATACAAATATAACACAGAATGATAACAGAAATGGTAGTTTACTAGGAGCCCTGTTACACGATATGTTTTTCCTATGTAAATGTTACTTTTTTGATACGTTCCAATATATGGTACATACGAGTAAATACAAAAAAATAGCATTTACATATGCAAATACATATCGTGTAAGAGCCCTGTAATCAAAATGTGTAAGTTAGAAAAAAAAGAATTAGTTTGTGTGTATGCATGTGTAACCGCCGTCACCAAACGTGTGGAGAAGTTATGGTACAAAGAGAAACAAATGTTAATAACTTTTGGAAAATAATTAAGCGAGTATAAAGCTATATTCATATATTTTCCTAAAGATGTTGTGTTCGTGCAATATGAAAATTTCACAGAGGTACAGCAAAGCCGCTGAACTCACACATGGATAAAATAATTGTGACTAAGTGTGGCAGTTATTTTAGGATATAGTAGGAATTTAATTTTTCTCTACAAAATATTAATGGAAGTTAGCGCTTGCATTTTAATTATGTACAAAATGTTTGTTATTACAGTTAATGAAAAAAAATATTAACAGCATGAAAACTCAAAAAGCAACAAAATATTTTCCTTGCAATGCTTTCAAACAAAGAATGCAGTTCCTTTTTACTTGACAACTATTTTGGTTTGCAAGTCGAAAAGTGGAGACTTGGTTCAAGCTAATAAACATATTCACGTAACATCCACTTCACATTTTTTTAAATTTCACCATTGAGCTCTTTACTATGTATGAAACTTCTTTGATGCAAGGAATTTCGTCTCTCAGTTTGAAACCCTGACATAAAAGACCTGTAGTAACAAGAGTCTATACTTAAATAAAATGAAACACGATGATGAGTGCGTAGTGTTAGCAGCTTTAAGTGTTAAGATGTTGAAAGCAAACGATAAAGAAATGTCAAATATTCAAATAAAAAATTTGGCAAAAAATAAATAAATCAAATCAAATTAAAGCAAATCGAAGATGCAAAGAATGGGGGAATAATTTAACAAAAGGTTTCAAGAAAATATACAAATCGAAAATTATAAAATACAAACCTTGGGTATGATTTGAATCTGTGACGCTTGGGAAGACGTAGTTTGTGGTTGCTGCTGTTGTTGAGCGGCAGTGGTTTGCTGTTGCTGATTATTAGTAGCCGTTGGCGACACCAGCATATTTGCCACCATATGCTGGCGCCGCTGCTTTTCGACCTGCTGCTGCTGTTGCTGCATTTTTTGATTATTATTGTATAAATTTTGTTGTACAAGCAGCTGCTGTTGTTGCTGTTGTTGAGCTTGTTGTTGTGTATGTTGCAAAACACTCGCATTACCTATAGAAGAACTCGTATTCGGATTATATAACGTTTGCTTAATTTCTAGGCCAGGTGGCAAGTTAAATATTAAACTTTCGCCCACTTCGTTATCCGTAACATAGCCCAATTGACGATTCTCCTGCTTTACTTGAAGTTGTAAAACATTTTTCACATCTTCTGTGCTACCACCACCATCCGTAGATCCATTTGTATCTTCGATTTTAGTCCAACACGCGGAAACGTGTTGCTGTTGTTGCAGCTGTTGCTGTTGTGGCGGTGTACTTTGTATCACAGAGGAATATGCCACAGTTGATGCGGGTGAGCTGCCACCTGCAACGTTGCGCCGCAAGACAGGTGATTCCGCACCTACACCCGTCTTATATACGATTACATGAGGCGACACTGCACCATCAACTGCAACGGTAAGGGCTGGTGTTGTGCTGCCAGCAGCATATGTAGCATTTACATCGTTCTGTTGTATATGCTCTACTTGTATAACTTGTTGTTGCTGCCCTTTTCGCACAATTTTATAATTTTTACCATCGATGGTATAGTACATTTCACCATCATTGTCTATTGAAGCAGTGGCTTCTTCTTGCTGTTGCTGTTGTTGCAACTGTTGTTGCTGCTGTTGTAGTTGTGTCTGATAAATAATTATGTCATTATAAGTTTTAAGATCGGCGGGTTTCTCCTGTTTGATTTGCTGAAAATGTGCAACACACGCGTTGCAAGAATTCAATTGATTTTATTTGGCTGTTTAGATGTGTTTTTGATCGTATTGTAGATGATGTAAGAATTTTTTTTTGCATTTTGGTGAATTATATATTTATGGCTAAAATTTATACTTGAGCGGGATGACAAAAGATACATTAAAGGAAGTGTTCGGAGAGATATATTATAGGGAAATGTTCAAACACTTGAAAGCTTATGAAACTTTGTCCTTTGCCTAGAATTGTATATATTTGTTAAAAACTATGGAAGGTTCGGCTAATTTTGTATTTTTACGTTTACGTTTCAATATTTTCAACAGCGAATGTACTAATTTTCTATACCAGAAACCTATGTACTACGAATCGGGAGCTTATATTTCACATAATTTAAATTATTTTTTATACATTGCAATCACAATTTGTCATATTTATTATTCCAGTAACTATTGTGCAGTCAGTAGTTCTACTAATACTATTGTAAGATTATTGTGCCCTGTTTCATCGGTATATATGTACAAATATGTATTACAACGAAAAA
>NW_023458559.1:78393546-78404523 GCF_013731165.1 Rhagoletis pomonella | reverse complement strand
ATATATGTACAAATATGTATTACAACGAAAAATATACGCAAATTTTACAAGCTGATATCGCCCAAATTATTAAATCTTCTATACGGACTTTAGGCCAAACTGTCCAACATACTACTCACCACCTTATCCGCAACTAAATTCAATTGTTGCTGCTGTGCCTGCTGCTGCTGGTGCTGTTGCTGCTGTTGTTGCTGCTGCTGTTGTTGCATAGCCAAAAAAGTATTGGATATCATCGGCGTATTCCAACTGAGCGTTGTTGATGTAAGAGCAGAAGTTGTGGGCGATGGTGATGCACCGCTTGACGAAGAATTTTCACCATAATAATTAGACGCTGCATTATTTGCAGCAGCTGCTGCAGCAGATGATACAACAGCAACTGCGGCTTGATTTTGGAAATTCGTCAATTGTTTATCCAGCGTTGATGGGATTTGTATTTGACGTACGGGCGTATTGACCGCACTTGAAGCGTAATGTGCCGGTTTTGGTTGTGCGCTAGCAGCTGCTGCATGATGGTAGATTTGTTGAAATACCGGATTATATCCGCTGATAGGCGATGGTGACACAAAACTGCCGCTGCCAGCAGCTGCGGCATTGAAGCTTGCAGCTATGCCTGAATGTGCTGCTTGTAGAAACAAAGACTGTGCTGGCGCCAAGTGCGGGTGTTGAAAATCTTCTGCAGAACCAGTACTGGAGGCAGATGGCACAATGCGATTATAAGCATAAGACCAGGGACTTGAATTGGGATCCATATTGTTTAAGAAACGTTTATGTGGTATATATATAGATGACTACAAAGTAAATTCGTCAGATAAATTAATTTAATAGCACATAATAATAAAGAATTATGTTGTGGGGTAGCTTTTATAACTAAACAATATAAAATTTGCATACGGAAACATGATCCATGTATGTATAGCGCCAAAAAAAAAAGTCGACATTTGCTTCATCAGACAATTCAAACCAAGTTTTTACATCGCAAGCAAATAATAGTGATAATGTATCGTATAACCCCTGAAATATGTACTTGGTAAAACCTGCATTATAATGCTTTATCTAATATTTCAATGTCGATTGGATTTCAACGCTTCCCCACAACAATACAACAACCACACGCACTTGCTATGCTTCCGATTGGTGAAATGTACGCGCAGTACGAAAATTTCTAGTTTGGGGATTTTATTTGCTTGTCCCGTACTACTCCAACGCCCGTTCAGCATTCGAATCAATGGAGCACCTCAAATGTGTACTTTGTCTTGCGTTATGTATCTAGCTGGATTACGACTGTGGTAGCTGCACGGCAAAACGGCTCGACCGGTCGTTCTATGCGCCGTTGCCCAAAGCTGTCGCCTTGCGTGACTCGTCGCGTTCTCCTGCAACTCGTTGAGCTGCGTTTTGGTAAAAACTGAAAATTTTCACTGCTATTTGGTGTTTGCAGTTTAAACTCCAATTGACCGCTATTATATAAGTCCTTATGCACACTTTTCAACTATAATTTTCACAAAAATACCAAGTTCTTGTTGTTAATTTTCAATTTTTCGCGTCACCTATTCTGTCTACTCGTTGTTACACAGTCCGAGCGCCATTTTGAGAAAAACATTCCCACTCCGAATTCGGCCGAGGCTAGCTAGTCCGAAAGTGTGTATTTTCTGCCAGTCAAACCATGACGAAAAACGTCAAAATGTGAAAAAACGAACAGTATCATAGGGTTGCATTTTTTTTTTATTTCTGCTATGTGCAATAACAAAAATTAGGGCTCTTCACACCGAGCTTGGGCCTAAGTAGCTCGGTGCTCGGTAATACCATGTCCCCACCAAAAAGTTAACCATCTTAAATCGAACTTAACCACTTCACTAACTATTGCTGTCCAGACTGCGGTTTGAGGTTTATAAAACAGTAAAAATGTAAATAACAGTGGTCGGACGTCCAAAACTCGATTCAGGACTAAATCGCTGCAAAACTCGGAGCAAAAACAAATTTTCCGTACTAGATTGAATTTTTTATTTTCGTTTCTGACATTAATTGTTTGGCTTAAATATTTTCTATTCATGCAAAAATTAACGAGGCCATGTAAGGATATTATGTTACATATTTAGGTAATTTTTGGCATTTTCTATAAAGTAGAACGTATCTAACACTTAATTTTTTAAAGAGCAATAGGATCTAAACCTTCTCAACTTTATATAAATTTCATTCTACATATATTTTTTAACAACTGAAGTAAAGTTCTGCATCCGCCAATTTCTACAGCCATACATCAAAAATTACCGAAGTTACTTTATTGACACATTGCTATGAACGAGTCACTTTTTAAAGCTTAGTATCCAGCTCTTAAGAAAAGCAAAAACTCCATATAAAATGACGTACAAGAAATGGCTAAGAAATTTTCTTGAGTCAAATTTCCTTAAGGCAGTACGCAGCTCTTCAGTAATTTAGTACGCTTTCTACTACGGTTTTCAAAATTTTTTTGTGAAAAAAGAGCTCAAGGCAACCCAGGTTTGCAACAGAAATATATGCCCGCTCCATTATTTTTTGAGGAAAGAGTGAGGCAACAGGCTGTGAGGTATAAAAAATGTCAAAATTCCTTGGACACACACGCGAAATAATGGCAATTTTTTCTTGACCGTTTTCTTAAGAGCTGGATACTAAGCTTAACAGTGAGATTTGGCTAACTTTCACTGAAACTGGTGGTGAACGCAAAAAAACGGACCCAAGAGGGGCATAACATGACTGAAAAAAATGGAGTAGATTTGAAGTCAAGCGGAGTAGAGGAGTAGATTTCAAATTTTTTCAAAAAGAGTAAATCTAATCTGATTTTAGTGGAGTCCAAACACTAGTAAGGAACGAATTTTTTACATTTTAACGCTAATGACCCACAGATGGCGGGAAAACATATGGTTGTATCAAACTCTCGACGTGGTTTCGAGTTAGTTAGCTTTTAACCATCTCAGTGAAATGGTTAAGTGCTGTCATTTTTATATGGCGAAACTACGCTAAATCAAGTGGGTTATCGGGATAACCAACTCAACAGCCATAACTACGTGGTTAGCTCCGGTGGGGACATGGTATAAGGCCCTGTCGCTACAGGAAAACCCTGATGTCGTGATAACCATGATAAAAACATAGGTAGAACCCACAGTATACAGTAAACCAGCCATTGACAATATGCTTATTTGAAAATTAATGCATGAAATATTGTGCATGTATAGGATTCTTTTGTCATTAACCCATAGGCAATGACTGGTGCTCATTTTGTGATCAACTCTGTTTTTTTTCCTATTTAATTGAGAACATTTCAATTAACAGCACCGACAAATGAATATATACACAAACAAATTTTCGGTTATGGTTAAAACAATTAAAGTTTTTGTATTGAGTTTTTTGTTTAGAATTTCGTTTTCCCTTTTCAGTAGGGTTTATAATACAAGGTGGTATCAATTGTGACAGCTCGATCTGACACTGCCTTAGCTAAGCAGAATAAGAAGAAAAACGAAAAGAAATTGATCCCCATTTGGGGGAAAAATATATAATTTCATATTTTTTTCTAAACAAAATTGGCTTTTTTATAGTATATTCGTAATGAAATGAAATAATATAAGATAAAATACCTATTTAAGAAAACGAAATATGTATACTGAGAAAAAATAAACATTCAACTATATTATAAGGCAAAGAATTGTTAAAGAAGTAACACTGTTCACCTAAGGCAGCCAATATGGCGGAATTAGAGCGAGAAAGTGTCAACCGATAACACCTTGAATTATGGCATCATGGGTTTTTTGCACAGTATCTTTTATGTGCGAATTGATCGTGATGGATACCAAAGAACGTGAATCTATAAGAAGAGACAACACGTTATAAGTGTAGCGAGTTCGAACATCAGGAGCGTGCCTTCTCTTTTCATCCAATCAAAAAGTGTATTTCTGCAAAAGAGAAGGCGCGTGATTTAGTTATTTTCAAATATAAAATTAACTCAGCGTTTATACGGCAAAATTTACCATTTTCCAAAATGTTATTTGCAAATAATACGTGCGTATAAACGTAGTAATAGATGCACGTTCTTTCTAGCTACGGATCTGAATAAGTGACTGAAACGCGACTGTTTGTCAAAAGCATACGATTTCGATCTCACGTAAATACATTTGGTAAATGCGATAGCATGAACGCTCTTCGAAAATACATGATCGAAAGTGCTAAATGTTGAATTTTAAATGCAGCAAAAACGTTGCAATTTGAATAAAGAATGTGTATGTAAACTCGTTATAATCAAATGAATAGGCAGGTTCTAAAATTCTGGGTCTTCCTGTTAATGCAACATCAGCTGTTAATTGCAATAAGGCTGTCAAAATCCTATTGTTTTGCCGCGCTTTTTATTTCTTGACCAACAAATTGCCTTGGACGCCTTGCGAGTGTAATTTTTTTTAGATAAAGTTTGTGAACGTAATAGTTATTTTAAGGTAAGCCATATCTTAGTTTTTTGGTGACTTGGGTTGGGATCGTTATTTTGCCTTTAAAACCAATTCTTCAGCAAGGGACAAGGAATTTGTTGGGAGTGTGCCATTTTTCCCCATTTGCTATCCCGTTTCCTTATCGTCCGCCATTGCCACGCTTTGTTCGATTTCTACAGCTTTATCGGCAGGTGTTGTCCCGTTCGCACACTTTCGGAATAGAAATTTTTCATTGACAGTTCTTTGTTAAAGAAGAAGAACGAATTTTACAGTTTGATTGGGAAAAAATTACTGCAAGTTTATTTATTGTGTGTATTGTGCTGACTCAACTTTAAAAAAAGTATAAAAATCTGAAAAGAACGAAATTTTGAGGTAAATATCCCCTTATAAATTATTCCACGAGTGTCGCATTTGCGTTGAAATTGAAAGCAAGGCAGTCTCAAATCTGTCGACGTGTAAATAAAAAGCAATACGCCCCAATTCAAGTTCTCTTAATTTCGCAGTGATTGCTGCCAATATTCTTTGCACAATGGATTTCGGCGATGATTTTGCCCCCAAAGAGGAAGTTGATCCCGCAGCCGAGTTTCTGGCACGTGAACAATCTGTTCTCGGTGACCTCGAATCGGAAATCGTACCTCCATCAAATACTGCTCCCAGTGCACCGGCCAGCACAGATGGTGGCAATGGACTACTTGGCAGCGATGAACTAGCCCCTAATGCGGTTGGCGGCGGACTTGGTTCATCTACCGGTAGCTTTGAAATGATTGGTGGTGAATCAAATGAACCAGTCGGTATATCGGGACCACCACCTTCTCGGGTTGAACCTGAAAAAATAAGAAAATGGCGAGAGGAACAAAAACAACGTCTCGAAGAAAAAGATAGGGAAGAAGAACGTAAGAAAGAAGAGTTGCGTCTGCAGGCGAAGCAGGAATTGGAAGATTGGTTGCGTCAAACAGAAGAATCTATCGCTAAAACCAAAGCGGCCTCACGCAACGCTGAAAAGCAGGCAGCGGCGCTTGAAAATGGTGGACCCATGGAACCGGGAACCGAGTGGGAGCGCATTGCAAAATTATGCGATTTCAACCCAAAAGTGAACAAATCAGGCAAGGATATCTCACGCATGCGGTCTATATACCTACATTTGAAACAGAATCCCATTCCCCTGGGTAAGGCGGCCTAAACTTCACATATGAGCTTGGTAAAATATAAACCATGTATTAATACATGCACACAATCGTATTCGTATTATTCCAATAATGTATGTGCGCATATGTATGTATATTCGTTCTGAAATGAATTTTTTGTTCGCAAAATGATTTAGTGAATACGATAATTAGCGCTGTTTTCAATTATACCACATATTTCAAAAGTATTGATTATAACAATGGTTTATATGTATATGTACGTATACAAAAATATATGCATAGAATTTTAGCAAACTTGTAAATTAAAATGAATTGAATTTATTGAAGTTTACATTTACATTAAATATACAAAAACAAAAATAGTTTATGTGGTTATGAATTATCTAATTTTAATATTGAATTTATTTTATATACTTCCTGCGTACCAGAGTTGGAGTGCACTGTTTATGTTGTTGTTGTTGTAGCAGCAGTGCTCAACCCCCCAGATCTGTCATGTGTCATCGTCTTCATCCTCCGACTCTGTGAGCCTGAGGCCGAGAAAGCGGGCTGCGTCGATAGGTGCGGTCCAGAGCGCTTCTGGTGTCAGGGTCGTAGGGTTGGAGGTGCACGTGAAGAGGTGCTGGGTGTCGTGAGGACCTTGCCCACATGCAGGGCATGTGTTTGCCACTTGTGCGTTCAGCCGAGAGAGGTAGCTGTTGAGTCGGTGACACCACCCAGAACGGAGTTGTGCTAGGGTGCACCTGGTCTCTCTCGGCAGCTCTATTTCTTCTGGGTCTATGGGCGGCGGTCGACCGCCCAAAACGATGTTGTCATTACGCGTACTGAGGCTCGTTCTGACCGCATCGCTGTGTAGGCTGTTGAGCGCCGCTCTGTATGTTGCTGCGTCGAATGGATGGTCTACGTACGGCTCAATGTCCGCTTTCCAGTCATGCAGGTGTCGTCTCACGTGTTTATACTATTGACCAGTGATAGTGCAACATTACTTATGTTAATATTATTACCAATATCTTTTATTAACGTCCTTTTAAAACCTATAACCCATCTTTATAGGTAATACATATGTACATATCGTTACTTCCCTGCCAGCAAATGAAAGATAATTTTATTGCCTATCGCCACGATGTCGCTCCTTCGTCACTATTGGAAGTTATACTGTGAGAAGTTATCAAAGCGATAGCAATTATTTCACAAAGTCAAAAATTATTTCTGATGTTTTTCTATCTTCTTAACAGGTGCTCGGACGATTTTTACCCCTTGAAATTTTGAAAATTTCCAAAGCAAATCTTGGAAGTTCATTCGAGTAAAATTATACTTTTTACTTTATTTTTAATTAACGTGCAAGCAATGTGTATTTTATACACATAATGTTTTTATCATGCAAGCCATCATATTCGAATAACAAATAATATAATTACGCATGATACAAAAAAAAAGATCAAAGTGAAACTACCTTCTTTCATGGAATTACGTTTAATTTTAAAGAGATGCGTTATTTGATTTATTATGTTGATGCCTTTTTACTATGAAGTTTTGGAACTGTTTTTTAAAATGTTTAGTTGGAAATTCATAAAATATGGGAGCGCTTGAGCTTGTGATCTAAGCCGAGAGCAGGATGAAAATGGCTTCAGTAACTCTGCGGCTGTGGCTGCAAGTTCAAAGGTATCGCAAAAATACCATTGCGTTTTATCAAAAATTAAACCAACTGAAGAACTTTTAACACTTCAGACTTTATTGCACAAGTTACTATCGTTCCTATCGGAATAGTTTCTAATTGCTGTATCGCTTTCGTATCATAAGGACGTGACGTCTTGGTGGAACAGTTTTTCCTGAGAGCGGATAAGAATTTGATAAAATAGCGACATCGTCGGCGATGATTTTCGCAGAAATGTCGTGTCGAATTAGTAACTTCTGTAATAGAAAATGCTGGCAGGGTGTAATTCACAAAGGTCTTAACCAACACTTTTCGAAACTGCGTTTTTAGCAGATTTCGGTAGGATGTATTAAAAACACCTTCAATACACCTTCGAGGCACGGCGGCAATACTGCAGCACTGATCAAAATTTTGCAATACTGTTGCAACTTCCCAACTGATAAAACGTAGCTAGAAACTTACACCGAACGTGATACTTAAATAATTCGCGCAACACTGCGGCTGTGATTGCATCTCGACAAGCCCAAATTTTGAAGTGTTAGTACCAAAAACCATGGTAAAAATATGGGAAGGTAGAACCGCTGAAAGCATTTTTAACGTTTTCAAACATTTTAATTTTAAAATTTACTCACAAACTCAAACACACGTTCTCATTTCTCAAACAACAAACATTTTAACCAATTTCATATATTATCATCTTCAGTTTTATATGATTTTAAAGGCACCCTGAAATTGTGCATATGAACAAAGTGCACACGAAATAATGCATATGAAAAAAACCCAAATAATGCATATATGCAAAGTTTCGGTTGAAAACTGAAATAACGCATATGAAAAAACCGAAGTAATGCATACATGCACAGTTTCGACTCAAAAGATAAATAATGCATATGACAAAAAAACAAATAGTATTTTTTGATTGTTCTTCGTATTTTCTGTCTTTTTTTAGTGCCTTATTTTGCTTTTTTTGCAATACCTTTTTTTGCCTTTTCCTGCCTTTTTCGCTATTTTGTTTTGCCTTTTTTTGCCTTTTTTGCAACAGCTAGTGCCTTTTCCTGCCTTTTTCGCTATTTTATTTTGCCTTTTCCAGCCTATTTCGTTCCTTTATTTTGCCTTTTTTATAGGGTTTTAGGTCCTAAAAATCCGTTCCCTGCTCATCAGCATAAAAAAACCGCCTTTAGACAAATGATTAATAGAATTGAGCAAATACCACTAACAAAACCGAACTGAACGCAATATATGCCATAGCGGCTAATAACGGATACAAGAGAGATCTGGTAGAGGAATCCCGATGGGAGCACAAAAACAGAAAGCCAAACAATGAAAAAAACAATCACACAAATTGGGCGGTACTAACCTATACTGGAAAGTCAACGTTCAAACTAGCAAAGCTGTTCCAGAAACACAACCTTCGCGTATCATTCAGAACAAATAACAACGTAGGACGGATACTACGGAGCACCACAAATCAAGAAGACCCATTGGATAAACAAGGAGTGTATAAACTAACTTTCCGGAGTTGTCCTCGGTGATTGGAAATTTACTTTTATTAAGGTTATCCTTAAAAGTGGCAATGCAAATTGTATTGAGACTTATAGACCGCTTTCTAAGCTTACCACTGTCTCAAAAGGTAAAGACAAAATATACTTTACTGTTAACAGGGCTACCAGACGTTTAGAATTTAAAATCCGTACACAGACAAAAAGTGGTGGGTGAAAAATCCTTACGCTACCATTTGTTTGACGAGCAAAAAAAAATCCCTAAGCTTCGGTGAACACAGGGATCGTACTTTTAATAACATCAAATAAATCAACATATATTTCCACTAGTCCTATTTATTGATTGCTTTACATACAACCTTATTATTTTTCTGACTAGAACTTTTTAACAAGCTGTGTTTTTAGTTTATGTATGTACATGTATCTTTTCAGGTAAGTTGTCGACCCTACCGAGTAACAGTATGATCTTTAAAGATATGGTTAAAGTTAAAAAATAAACAAAATTTGGGGTTTTATAATTTTAAGTATGTGGCACAAACTCCCAACAATCGCAGTCTACCAAGAGATTGTTATACATAATTTTAATGGCCTATAAATCCTTTTCTCATGTTTGATTTTTAAAATCGGGTGAAAAATAGTCAAGCTGTTAATAGATAAGTCCCTCAAGTACGAAAATAACGCATTTTTTAATAAAAAAAATGGAGGTTCAGGAACTATAAAAACCTATGCGATATGTGTAAAACAGACAATTTTTACAATATGAAAAAAATACTACAAAAAACCGTACGTCTTAGCGGTAGCTTTCGTTGAATCCGTACAACCATTTTCACCCCTAAAAATCCGTACCGTACGAAAAAATCCGCACATCTGGCAGGGCTGACTGTTAAACATTTATTATGCTCTAACCAACATGGGTTCGTACCGGGTAGATCTACGTTAACCAAGTTGGACTGTTTGGTAACCTTTTAAAAGGGATTCCAAATTGACCCAATATACACCGATTTTTTGAAGGCTTTTGACAGGGTGTTTAATCGAATATTTATAGCTAAACTTAAGGTCTAGGCTTTCATTTTGAGTTTCTGAAGTCGATTACATCCTATCTGGATAATAGACGCTGTGTCTTTCGTTTTGATAATGTATAGTCTTATTCTTTTGTTTCCTCATCTGTAGCTCGTTTCTGTAACGATTCTCTACCAAGGCGAATTGAGATATGAATTCGCTGCCCTGTTCTCTAGTGCTAATGAGTAGTAGAGAATGACGTTTATTCTATACCAATCGGTAGAGAAGGGTTACTTGCTGTCTCCACAGGCAAAAGTTTTTATCTTGATAATGTTATCAGGCAAAATTTTGCCCATGGAGACCGCATATTGCTCTTGGCAAGCAATAATTATCAGAGCTTTTATCTTGATAAATATTGCCAGCAATCGTGGAGACAACATTATCGATATTTCAATATAAAAGCAAAAATTTAACTGTTTTCTTTTAAAATATGTTTTATTATTTGCTTGGATGTGAAATAGCATACTTTTTAAACTTTTTAATTGATTAAATCCGGCTAAAATTGCCATCTTATAAATGCTTTTATCAAGATAAAAAATGCCCACGCACAAATATTGCCGCTGATAAAATTTTTATCAGGCAATAAAAATGACAGTTGGTAGGCAAAAACTTTTGCCTGTGGAGACGGGCCGTTACAGAAACGAGCTACTGGTGCTCCCCAGGGTAGGGTCTTAGGCCTGCTATTATTTATCCTCTTTGTTAATGATATTTCCTCCTGTATTTCTATGTGTTAGCTTCCTTCTATACGCAGATAACCTGAAGATGTATTATGAAATTAAAAGCCTAGAAAACTTTGTATAGTTGATGTGCTCAATTCCACCACTCACATAAACTTTATTGTTTCTAAATCGTTCGCTATGTTGTGGCCTCTCAAACTGTTGTACTCGCGCTTTTAGTTCGGTCGAGGTTGGAAGACGCGTTATTCGTTTCATACAGTTTATGTGAATAGATTGGAGTCTGATCAGAGGCCTTTTGTACGCTTTGCTTAGCGCTCCATGAAATTTGTAGACCCTATGCCGTCCTATCGTTGTTTATTGATAAATCCCAAGGCCACCACCTGTTTAAAAATTGAATTCAATTCAAATTACACTAGGGAAAATCTGAAGTTTTGAAATGACGCAAAAAAAACCCTAGATTATGGTCCTTTATACTGTTTTTCCAGATCAGATAATTTTTCC
>NW_023458559.1:78390259-78393446 GCF_013731165.1 Rhagoletis pomonella | reverse complement strand
TTAATAAATTACAATAAAAATTATTTAAATTGTGCTTGTGGAAATCTATGTGAATGTAGCTTCAATATTTGCATAATTTACTTACGCGTATGTTACTGACTACCAGGAAAACAAGATATACATACACTAAACTTTATACTGAAAGAAGTTAGCAATAGATTTTCTAATATACTCTTCATAACTAAGTACATACTCGCACTAAATTTCGAAAAATGTGGCAACCCTCCTACATGTAGTTAAAAAAAGCTTTTCAAATACCATTTAGATTGATACCCATATTGTAGTAATTCATGAAACTTATAAGGACGCTAAAATGAGAAAAAACACCGAGGCACGTAAACTTAATTTTGGGTCGTAGATAACGGATCTGTTACCGTTTTTCTAGATCAGGTGATGAAAAAAATCAAACTTTACAATGGAAAATGTTGCTCATACGCCATGTACGAGTATGTATGAGTACGGTCATGTACGATATGGCGTATGAGTAACATTATTTCCTGCTCCTATTTCATACAAACAAATTTAGCACATTTTCATTACACCATTCACTTGTTTTTTTATCCATCGATTTTCATCTTTAGCAGCTTGAATTTTTGGTAAACGAACGAATGAGAAAATACAAATTGTTTGATATATATATTTTTTTTTTCTTCTTCAACTTTTTTTTCATATATTGGAAAAATTATCTGATCTGGAAAGACAGTATAAAGGACCATAATCTACGGGTTTTTTTGCGTCATTTCAAAACTTCAGATTTTCCCTACAGTGTAATTTGAATTGAATTAAATTTTTAAACAGGTGGTGGTCTTGGGATTTATCAATAAACAACGAGAACGATAGGACGGCATAGGGTCTACAAATTTCATGGAGCGCTAAGCAAAGCGTATAAAAGGCCTCTGATCAGACTCCAATCTATTCACATAAACTGTATGAAACGAATAACGCGTCTTCCAACCTCGACCGAACTAAAAAAGCACGAGTACAACAGTTTGAGAGGTCACAACATAGCGAACGATTTAGAAACAATAAAATTTATGTGAGTGGTGGAATTGAGCTTGGAATCAAAATAAACACGCAAGACCTATGTACAGTACTGTTTACACATATCGCATAGGTTTCTTATAGTTCCTGAACCTCCATTTTTTATTAAAAAATGCATTATTTTCGGACTTGAGGCACTTATCTATTAACAGCTTGACTATTTTTAAAAATCAAACATGAGAAAAGGATTTATAGGCCATTAAAATTATGTATAACAATCTATTGGTAGACTGCGATTGTTGGGAGTTTGTGTCGCATACTTAAAATCATAAAAACCCAAATTTTCTTTATTTTTTTTTTAACTTCAACCATCACTTTTAAGATCATACTGTTACTCGGTAGGGTCGACAACTTACCTGAAAAGTTACATGTACATACATAAGCTAAAAACACACTGCTTGTTAAAAAGTTCTAGTCAGAAAAATAATAAGGTTGTATGTAAAGCAATCAATAAATAGGACTAGTGGAAATATGTGTAGATTTATTTGATGTTATTAAAAGTACGATCCCTGAGTTCACCGAAGTACAAACGATTTTTTTTTTGCTCGTCAAACAAATTTGAGCGTACGGATTTTTCACGCACCACTTTTTGTCTGTGTACGGATTTTAGATTCTAAACGTCTGGCAGCCCTGTTAACAGTAAGGTATATTTTGTCTTTACCTATGGAGTCAAACAGTTTTGAGACAGTGGTAAACTTAGAAAGCGGTCTATAAGTCTCAATACAATTTGCATTGCCACTTTTAAGGATAACCTTAATAAAAGTAAATTTCCAATCACCGAGGACAACTCCGGCAAGTTAGTTTATACACTCCCTGGTTATTCAATGGGTCTTCTTGATTTGTGGTGTTCCGTAGTATCCGTCCTACGTTGTTATTTGCTCTGAATGATGTGCGAAGGTTGTGTTTCTGGAACAGCTTTGCTAGTTTGTACGTTGACTTTCCAGTATAGGTTAATACCGCCCAATTTGTGTCATTGTTTCTTTCTTTGTTTGGCTTTCTGTTTTTGTGCAGACTACTGGTGTTTTTATTATTTATTTTGATCGTCAGATCTAAGTAATTTAGCTTTCCTTCCATTTCTTGTTCCATTGAACTTTATGTTGTTGTGCTGTTTGTTGAGGTATTCCAATATCTGTTCTTCATTTTTCTTTGTTATAAGACATATGATGTCATCAACGTATCTGGCATAGAACGTCGCTCCTAGATGTGACGTAAGATACTCCATGTACCCTTCTTCCAAATTCTGCATGAATACCTCCATAAGGATCGCCGATGTGGGGTCGCCCATGCCTAGCCCGTTTGTTTGCATGTATACGTTGTTATTAAATTTAAAGTAGTTTTGACGCAACGTCGTTCTGAGTGCGTTAGTTATCTCCACGGCGATTGCTCTGTTTCCTGTTTTTCTGTCAGTATTTTGAATAGGATATCTATTGTTTCCGTTATGGGTATCGATGGGTATAGATTTTTTATGTCGAATGATACCAGTTTAGTATCCATTGTGATAACTGAGTCTTTTAATTTTTCAATCAATTCCGTTGTACTAGATATTGTGTACTTATTGGGCAATCCAAGGTTATCCTTTAGTATAGTTTTTAAATATTTTGATAGTTTGTAGCTTGGGGCCGATTTGTGGTTTATGATTGGTCTCATAGGTGAGCTGATGGATTCATAGTTGTCAAAGTATGTATTTGGTTCGCCTTTATTATTTTTGTAGATTTCTTTATAGTCTCTTTTATTGCGGCTCGGTTATAACACCTTAGCGCGGTCGAAGGCCGCCTACGCAGAAAGAAGTTCTGCGCAAAAATACTTAGCTTCGTTTCCGGCACAGAAAGGAGAGTTCTTCTTAGTAAGGGTTACAATCCCTAAGAGCGGCCGAAGGCCGCCTACGCAGAAAGAAGTTCTGCGCAAAAATACTTCCGGTCCCCTTTTCCGGCAACACAGAAAGGAAAATTCTACATAGTAAGGGTTATAATCCATAGGCGCGGCCCAAGGGCGCCTACGCAGAAAGAAGTTCTGCGCAAAAATACATCTGCCCCTCCTTTCCCAGCAACACAGAAAGGAAAATTCTACTTGGTGAGGGTCATAATCCCTAAGCGCGGCCGAAGGCCGCCTACGCAGAATGAGGTTCTGCGCAAAAATACTTCTGGTC
>NW_023458559.1:78380559-78390249 GCF_013731165.1 Rhagoletis pomonella | reverse complement strand
TTCTGGTCCGCTTTTCCGGCAACACAGAAAGGAGAATTCTACTCAGTGAGGGTTATAATCCATAAGCGCGGCCGAAGGCCGCCTACGCAGAAAGAAGTTCGTTTTCATGTATGCACTATTTTTTTTTTTTTTGTCATATGCATTATTTCGGTTTTGAACCGAAACTGTGCATGTTCGGTTTTTGTCATATGCGTTATTTCGGTTTTCAAACGAAAGAGTGCATATGCATAATTTCGGTTTCTCTAATATGCATTATTGCGATTTTCAACCGAAACTGTGCATATATGCATTATTTCGGTTTTTTTCATATGCATTATTTCGTATGCACAGTTTCCATATGCACAATTTCAGGCTGCCTTTAAAATCATATAAAACTGAAAATGATAATATATGAAATTGGTTAAAATGTTTGTTGTTTGAGAAATGAGAATGTGTGTTTGAGTTTGTGTGTAAAATGTAAAATGCTTGAAAACGTTAAAAATGCTTTCAGCGGTTCTACCTTCCCATATTTTTACCATGGTTTTTGGTACTAACACTTCAAAATTTGGGCTTGTCGTGATGCAATCACAACCGCAGTGTTGCGCGAATTATTAAAGTATCACGTTCGGTGTGAATTTCTAGCTACGTTTTATCAGTTGGGAAGTTGCAACAGTATTGCAAAATTTTGATCAGTGCTGCAGTATTGCCGCCGTACCTCGAACGGGCCCTTTGTATTGAAGGTGTTTTTAATACATCCTACCGAAATCTGCTAAAAACGCAGTTTCGAAAAAAGTGTTGGTTAAGACCTTTGTGAATTACACCCTGCCAGCATTCTCTATTACAGAAGTTACTAATTCGACACGACATTTCTGCGAAAATCATCGCCGACGATGTCGCTATTTTATCAAATTCTTATCCGCTCTTAGACGATACGAAAGCGATACAGCAATTAGAAACTATTCCGATAGGAACGATAGTAACTTGTGCGATAAAGTCTGAAGTGTTAAAGGTTCTTTAGTTGGTTTAATTTTTGATAACCAACCACACGGCAACCACAGCCGCAGAGTTACTGACCCCATTTCCATCCTGCTTTCGGCTTAGATTACAAGCTCAAGCGCTCCCATATTTTATGAAATTCCAACTAAACATTTTAAAAAGCAGTTCCAAAACTTCATAGTAAAAAGGCATCAACATAATAAATCAAATAACGCATCTGTTTAAAATTAAACGTAATTCCATGAAAGAAGTTAGTTTCACTTTGATCCTTTTTTTGTATCATGCGTAATTATATTATTTGTTATTCGAATATGATGGCTTGCATGATAAAAACATTATAATGTGTATAAAATACACATTGCTTGCACGTTAATTGAAAATAAAATAAAAAGTATCATTTTACTCGAATGAACTTCCAAGATTTGCTTTGGAAACTTTCAAATTTCAAGGGGTAAAAATCGTCCGAGCACCTGTTAAGATAGAAAAGCGTCAGAAATGATTTTTGATTTTGTGAAATGAATTACTATCGCTTTGATAACTTCCCACAGTATAACTTCCAATAGTGACGAAGGAGCGACATCGTGGCGATAAGCGATAAAATTCTCTTTCATTTGCTGGCAGGGAAGTAACGATATGTACATATGTATTTGAATAACATTGTACCTATAAAGATAGGGTTTAAAAGGACGTTAATAAAAGATATTAGTAATAATATCAACATAAGTAATGTTGCACTATCACTGGTCAATAGTATAAACAGTGCACTCCAACTCTGGTACGCAGGAAGTATATAAAATAAATTCAATATTAAAATTAGATAATTCATAACCACATAAAGTATTTTTGTTTTTGTATATTTAATGTAAATGTAAACTTCAATAAATTCAATTCATTTTAATTTACAATTTTGCAAAATTCTATGCATATATTTTTGTATACATACATATACATATAAACCATTGTTATAATCAATACTTTTGAAATATGTGGTATAATTGAAAACAGCGCTAATTATCGTATTCACTAAATCATTTTGCGAACAAAAAATTCATTTCAGAACGAATATACATACATATGCACACATACATTATTGGAATAATACGAATACGATTGTGTGCATGTATTAATACATAGTTTATATTTTTCCAAGCTCATATGTGAAGTTTAGGCCGTCTTACCCAGTGGGATGGGATTCTGTTTCAAATGTAGGTATATAGACCGCATGCGTGAGATATCCTTGCCTGATTTGTTCACTTTTGGGTTGAAATCGCATAATTTTGCAATGCGCTCCCACTCGGTTCCCGGTTCCATGGGTCCACCATTTTCAAGCGCCGCTGCCTGCTTTTCAGCGTTGCGTGAGGCCGCTTTGGTTTTAGCGATAGATTCTTCTGTTTGACGCAACCAATCTTCCAATTCCTGCTTCGCCTGCAGACGCAACTCTTCTTTTTTACGTTCTTCTTCCCTATCTTTTTCTTCGAGACGTTGTTTTTGTTCCTCTCGCCATTTTCTTATTTTCTCAGGTTCAACGCGAGAAGGTGGTGGTCCCGATATACCGACTGGTTCATTTGATTCACCACCAATCATTTCAAAGCTACCGGTAGATGAACCAAGTCCGCCGCCAACCGCATTAGGTGCAAGTTCATCGCTGCCAAGTAGTCCATTGCCACCATCTGTGCTGGCCGGTGCACTGGGAGCAGTATTTGATGGAGGTACGATTTCCGATTCGAGGTCACCGAGAACGGATTGTTCACGTGCCAGAAACTCGGCTGCGGGATCAACTTCCTCTTTGGGGGCAAAATCATCGCCGAAATCCATTGTGCAAAGAATATTGGTAGCAATCACTGCGAAATTAAGAGAACTTAAATTGGGGCGTATTGCTTATTATTTACACGTCGACAGATTTGAGACTGCCTTGCTTTCAAATTCAGCGCAAATGCGTCACTCGTGAAATAATTTATAAGGGGATATTTACCTCAAAATTTCGTTCTTTTCAGATTTTTTATTTTTTTAACAAGTTGAGTCAGCACAATTCACACAAAAAATAAACTTGCAGCAATTTTTTCCCAATCAAACTGTAAAATTCGTTCTTCTTCTTTAACAAAGAACTGTCAATGAAAAATTTCTATTCCGAAACTGTGCGAACGGGACAACACCTGCCGATAAACCTGTAGAAATCGAACAATGCTTGGCAATGGCGGACGATAAGGAAATGGAATAGCAAATGGGGAAAAATGGCACACTCCCAACAAATTCCTTGTCCCTTGCTGAAGGATTGGTTTTAAAGGCAATATAACGATCCCAACCCAAGTCACCAAAAAACTAAGATATGGCTTACCTTAAAATAACTATTACGTTCACAAACTTTATCTAAAAAAAATTACACTCCCAAGGCGTCCAAGGCAATTAGTTGGTCAAGAAATAAAAAAGCGCGGCAAAACAATAGGATTTTGACAGCCTTATTGCAATTAACAGCTGATGTTGCATTAACAGGAAGACCCAGAATTTTAAGAACCTGCCTATTCATTTGATTATAACGAGTTTACATACACATTCTTTATTCAAATTGCAGCGTTTTTGCTGCATTTAAAATTCAACATTTAGCACTTTCGAACATATATTTTCGAAAAGCGTTCATGCTATCGCATTTACCAAATGTATTTACGCGAGTTCGAAATCGTATGCTTTTGACAAACAGTCGCGTTTCAGTCGCTTATTCAGATCCGTATCTACAAAGAACGTGAATCTATTACTACGTTTATACGCACGTATTATTTGCAAATAACAATTTGCAAAATGGTAAACTTTGCCGTATAAACGCTGAGTTAATTTTTTATTTGCAAATAACTAAGGGCCGGTTACTCAATGTCTGGCTAACACTAATCTGCGGTTAAACATAGTTATCGACGTTACCGACTCCCTCTTGTATGCATGGAGTCGAAAGGCTCTGTTATGCATACTTGGCATTGCTTGAGAGTTGTCACATAAGGAATCTGTTAAATGAGCTTCGCGTGTAAGCGGTTACCCAACGCACAGCATTACATACGTAAAAGTCTGTTGGTTTTTGATTTCTACGTAAAAATGGTATAGCAGTGCATGCAATGCCAAGTATGCATAACAGAGCCTGAAGACTTCGATAATGATGTTTAACCGCAGATTAGTGTTAACCAGACATTGAGTAACCGACCCTAAATCACGCAAATAAGTACTGATTAGTGGTACTATTTGCAAATAAGCGCAAGACGCCGCCATTATTAGGTTTACTTTCTTTTTCGATGGTCATCTTATTGCCTTTTTTTAATCAAGACGTTGCCATTTTTAACTTTATTTTCCTTTTCGATGGTCATATTATTGCCTTTTTAAACGGTTTTATTTAGCTCACCCCGTTTGTTTTATTCTTGGGTCAAATTTAGTAATTCAAATTTCACCCTCTTCCTGTCAACCGATTAATCTGAAATTTTGTATACACTTTGGATTTTGGTGACAATGGCCCGTAGTCATAGTCAAAATAAAGTCGACTTTAAAGTTAGTTGCAGCTTTTTTGACAGATATCCCATTGAAAATTATGTCAAAAAGCTGCAACTAACTTTAAAGTCGACTTTATTTTGACTATGACTACGGGCCAATACAATTATGTTTATTCATTATCATTATAAATTCAAGATGGCCGCCGCTACAAAATGGCGGATAATTTATGTTTTTTTTATGAATCCCATCAATATGGGTATCAAATGAAAGGGCTCAACAAGCAGAATACAATATACTATAAAAAATTGAAATCCAAGATGGCGGCCGCTACAAAATGGCGGATAACGTAGGTTTTATCAATCCCATCAACATGGGTATCAAATGAAAGGTCTCAACAAGTAGAATACAATTTACTATGCAAAATTGAAATCTAAGATGGCCGCCGCTACCAAATGGCTGATAACAATTTTTTATCAATCCCACCAATATGGGTATCAAATAAAAGGGCTTGACAAGAAGAATACAGTGCACTATACAACCTCAATATTTAAGATGGGCGCAGCCACTAAATGGCGTATAATAATAAGATTTAAATTTAGAAATTGAATCTGTAATTTAGGTATCTGATTAATCCAGCCTGAATCCACCACCCAAGTCAAGATTTTGTATCGTGTTGAGGACTGTGTGGCGTTAGGGTGGCTAAAAATGATACGTCGTTAGCGGTACACCACCCAAGTTAAGGTGAAAGGTTAAAACGCGCCGAGAACTGTATGGCATTAGGGTGGATAAAAATGATATGTCGTTAGCGTTTTCCCCTCAAGACTCAGGCGCATCTTGTTGTACATAGCCTTGCCCCTTTATTGGACCTCTGGGGGGGTCGACCGTTTAAATGTCCATTACTCGTGGGAACAAAATGGTAAAAAAATGAATTAAACAGAATGCGAAATAAAAACTAAAAACTAGAAAATAAAAATAGGTAAAAAAACTTTTTAAGTTAAACGGTTTTATGTTAAACATACATTGCAATGTTTAAGATAAATGTACTAAAAACCAAAAAATAATAAAATAGATACAGTCGTGGGAATTATAAACATATGCATAGACTAGACTAAAATAAAACCGGGGGGCACGTCAATTGTCTACAAATTATCGACTTAATGTGCGATAGAAGAATCGTTTAATTCGTCGTTAGGCAGTTGGCCCGAAATATATTACGAATATTTAAAAAAATCAAATTGTTGGAGTCCGGAAGTATTTTTGCGCAGAACTTCTTTCTGCGTTTAACTTAAAAAGTTTTTTTACCTATTTTTATTATAATCAGGCAATATTAAAAAAGAATTTTTCATCATCGAATAAACAGTGAGCTAGGTATTTGCAAATTATTTTTATTTCCGAATAGCTTACGTATAAACGTAGTATATAAGAAGAGAATTATAGCGCGTGTTAACATCAGGAGCGCGCCTTCTCTTTTGCCCAAATACATTTTTTGATTGGATGAAAAGAGAAGGCACGCTCCTGATGTTCACACTCGCTACAATTATAACGTGTTGTCTCTTCTTATAGATTCACGTTCTTTGGTATCTATCACGATCAATTCACACATAGAATATAATGTGCAAAAAACCCATGATGCAATAATGCAAGGTATTATCGGTTGACAGCTTCTCGCTCTAATTCCGCCATATTGACTGCCTTAGGTGAACAGTGTTACTTCTTTAACAATTCTTTGCCTAATAATATAGTTGAATATTTATTTATTTTTTCTCAGTATACACATTTTGTTTTCTTAAATAGGTATTTTATCTTGTATTATTCATTACGAATATACTATGAAAAAGCAAATTTTGTTTAGAAAAAAATATGAAATTGTATATTTTCCCCCCAAATAGGGATCAATTTCTTCCCGTTTTTCTTCTTACTCTACTTAGCTAAGGCACCTTGTATTATTGCATCATGCAAAAAACCCTACTGAAAAGGGAAAAAGAAATTCCAAACAAAAAATTCAATACAAAAACTTTAATTGTTTTAACCATAACCGAAAATTTGTTTGTGTATATATTCATTTGTCGGTGTTGTTAATTGAAATGTCCTCAATTAAATAGAAAAAAAAACAGAGTTGATCACAAAATGGGCCAGATTTCTATCAGTATCACATCGATCGGCGATCAATTCAATTCAATTCTGCTTGCATATAGAAGAGAGGGGGTGAGAAGAATGGGGACGAGTACACATGCGTCTGTACCGTCAAGTCGTTTTAACTTTCTTGCTTTGCTTTTGACAATTTCGTTATTTCTCATTTAAAGAACTAAAAACTTTAATTCAACACAATTGAAGCGTGTAAAAGCAAATAGAAAACACAATAGGGAATGAGCAAGAATTGCTTTCAGCGAAGCGCACATTAGCGCGATTCACACGTTGCGAATCCGCAGAGCTATAAATATGTTCATTCCTTATCTTTTTTGACTAGAATATGAAAAGTGTCAAAATGCCAGAGCGTAAACAAAATGCGCTCACTAACAGAGAATAACAGGAAAAGTAAAGGAACGCAACAAGGCGTATTCAATAAGATGGTATCGGCACGACAATAACAAAATGTACATGTATTTTGTTTTTGCTTTTGCGGCGAGGACTGTCAAAAATTTCATACGAAGGATGTGAAAGAGAACAGAAAACAATAAAAAATCAACTGCTCCAACCCAAGAATGATAGAATACAAGATTGCGCCGTCCTGGGCGTTGACATTTGTGTACCACAAGTAAACAAAGAATGGAGCGAAAAGAAGAACGCGTTGAAACTGCCAAAGCAGTTCACTTTACAGCGAAAAACGTGTTTTAATTTTGCTTAATGCGAAAATATTGCATTTTTCACCTAATCTATTAGAGAACAGTGAACATTTTAGCGCACTCCATTGCTTTGCAATTGAGGCTGCTTCAGCAAACGTTTAAGGGCCGGGTACTCAATGTCTGGTTAACACTAATCTCCGGTTAAACATCGTTATCGACGTTACCGACTCACTGTTGTATGCATGGAGTCGAAAACGTCGATAACGATGTTTAACCGCAGATTAGTGTTAACCAGACATTGAGTAACCGGCCCTAACTCGAACAAAATTTAAATATTTTAACGAAAGTCGGTGCCGAAGTTGCCTTTGGTATAATTTAGGTTAGTATTAAATTTTGGCGAAATCTGTTAATAACCACGACCACCTCCCATGTAGTAATCAACAATATTTTTGTTTTATTATTTTTTTTTACGAATTTCGCTGTTGAAATTTACATTTCAAATATATCGCATTTGTGGGTACTTTTGCACCAGTCATTGCCTATGGGTTAATGACAAAAGAATCCTATACATGCACAATATTTCATGTATTAATTTTTAAATAAGCATATTGTCAATGGCTGGATAACTGTATACTGTGGGTTCTACTTTGATATGTTCTTATCATGGTTATCACGACATCAGTGTTTTCCTGTAGAGACAGGGCCTTACCGAGCACCGAGTTACCTAGGACCAAGCTCGGTGTGAAGAGCCCTAATTTTTGTTATTGAACATAGCGAAAAAAAAAATGCAACGCTATGATACTGTTCGTTTTTACACATTTTGACGTTTTTCGTCATGGTTTGACTGGCAGATAATACACACTTTCGGACTAGCTAGCCTCGGCCGAATTCGGAGTGGGAATGTTTTTCTCAAAATGGCGCTCGGACTGTGTAACAACGAGTAGACAGAATAGGTGACGCGAAAAATTGAAAATTAACAACAAGAACTTGGTATTTTTGAGAAAATTATAGTTGAAAAGTGTGCATAAGGATTTATATAATATCGGTCAATTGGAGTTTAAACTGCAAACATCAAATAGCAGTGAAAATTTTAAGTTTTTACCAAAACGCAACTCAGCGAGTTGCAGGAGAACGCGACGAGTCACGCAAGGCGACAGCTTTGGGCAACGGCGCATAGAACGACCGGTCGAGCCGTTTTGCCGTGCAGCTACCACAGTCGTAATCCAGCTAGATACATAACGCAAGACAAAGTACACATTTGAGGTGCTCCATTGATTCGAATGCTGAGCGGGCGTTGGAGTAGTACGGGACAAGCAAATAAAATCCCTAAACTAGAAATTTTCGTACTGCGCGTACATTTCACCAATCGGAAGCATAGCAAGTGCGTGTAGTTGTTGTATTGTTGTGGGGAAGCGTTGAAATCCAATCGACATTGAAATATTAGATAAAGCATTATAATGCAGGTTTTACCAAGTACATATTTCAGGGGTTATACGATACATTAACACAATGTGCTTGCGATGTAAAAACTTTGTTTGAATTGTCTGATGAAGCAAATGTAGAGGTTTTTTTTTGGCGGTATACATACATGGATCATGTTTCCGTATGCAAATTTTATATTGTTTAGTTATAAAAGCTACCCCACAACATAATTATTTATTATTATGTGCTATTAAATTAATTTATCTGACGAATTTACTTTGTAGTCATCTATATATATACCGCATAAACGTTTCTTAAACAATATGGATCCCAATTCAAGTCCCTGGTCTTATGCTTATAATCGCATCGTGCCATCTGCCTCCAGTACTGGTTCTGCAGAAGATTTTCAACACCCGCACTTGGCGCCAGCACAGTCTTTGTTTCTACAAGCAGCACATTCAGGCATAGCTGCAAGCTTCAATGCCGCAGCTGCTGGCAGCGGCAGTTTTGTATCACCATCGCCTATCAGCGGATATAATCCGGTATTTCAACAAATCTACCATCATGCAGCAGCTGCTAGCGCACAACCAAAACCGGCACATTACGCTTCAAGTGCGGTCAATACGCCCGTACGTCAGATACAAATCCCATCAACGCTGGATAAACAATTGACGAATTTCCAAAATCAAGCCGCAGTTGCTGTTGTATCATCTGCTGCAGCAGCTGCTGCAAATAATGCAGCTTCTAATTATTATGGTGAAAATTCTTCGTCAAGCGGTGCATCGCCATCGCCCACAACTTCTGCTCTTACATCAACAACGCTCAGTTGGAATACGCCGATGATATCCAATACTTTTTTGGCTATGCAACAACAGCAGCAGCAACAACAGCAGCAACAGCACCAGCAGCAGCAGGCACAGCAGCAACAATTGAATTTAGTTGCGGATAAGGTGGTGAGTAGTATGTTGGACAGTTTGGCCTTAAGTCCGTATAGAAGATTTAACAATTTGGGCGATATCAGCTTTTAAAATTTGCGTATATTTTT
>NW_023458559.1:78351806-78380459 GCF_013731165.1 Rhagoletis pomonella | reverse complement strand
AACATTTTCCGGTAGAAAAGAAAACGGCATTAGTTAATTGCTTTATACATTTAGCTCACCTTTTTCTTGCGAAACAAATCAATTAGCGTCACAATATCCTTTTTAATTAGTGGAAATTTTATATGTGGTCCATCATAATTTTTATCCGAACGATATTCGCCATCCTCATTGAAATCTGACTCATCGAAATAAACATCTGAAGCTGTAGTTCGTGCAACATTTTATTTGTCACAAGCATATGTTTGTATTGTAAGCGTTACACATACAAGGTAAATGGAACGAGTTGAGGGAATGAAGAGGATATGCGAAAGACAATATGAGAGAGAGAGACAGAGGTGAAGAATTAGCGATACAAATAGAGTAATACGAGTACATACAATGAGAAATGAGCATATACATACGCACGTACAAACTAATATACAGGGTGTGTCAAAAGTATGCGTATTATTTTTTTTATTAATATGGCCGTGGATGCCATTTGGAGCCGAAAATTCACTTTTAACTTCGTTTTACTGCGTGCAACTTTAAAATGCAGCCAAAAATCATCAAGAATTGGAAGTCAAAATAAAAAATCAGAAGTTTCAAATCCAAATTGCATCCTCTTTGCATCTTTGCAGAATTTACGTAAAATCTACTTTATATTTGATAGCAAATACAAAGAATAAATTCTTACAAGTGTGTAAGTGTGTGTATAAATATATATTTATACTTATTTACATATGTAGATATGTATATGAATATTTCTAACATGACAGGATCATTTTATCTGCTTCTCGATGATTATACTTCTAATTACACTTCTCATTCGCGTAGATAGGGAATGAAAACATTCTTACATAAGTAAAAAAAGTGCACAATATAAATAAGTATACCATTTAAACAACATATTCGTAATTACCTAATGATATCTCTGAGTCCTTTTGTATTGATGGGCGATGGGAAGCAGCAGCTTCGGGAATGTGTGTAAGTAACGCATTGAAGAAGTTGTATAGCTGCAAAGAAAAGTAAATAATTTTTTTACGTGTTTCAACTAACCATATTATAAAGTCCTAGGCAGAAATGTGTAAATTATTATTAAATCTTATATTTGGGAATTCATCTAAAATGTGCACTATGTGCCGTTTCCTTGTTTTTTGAAAATGCCACAAGCACATTTTTTCGTGTAACGAGATATTTATGGGTTTGCGACTTTATTCATGTATAAATAATAGAGCACACTTTAATCAATGCGGGTGATGTTTCCTACTCTCTAAAAAGTATATTACGTAATAATTGCAATAATAATAACTATTAGGGCTTATAAACAAAAAAATCAATTTTTTAGCTCCAAATGGACTTACAGCCTTTTTAGCTACACTCTGTTGTTCGTTTAAAAGGGACCTCGCAGAGGCACTAAAAGCACTGGGACACTCACACCCTTGCATTTTAAACCAATTTCACCTTCTTCCGACCGATATGCTCAAATATGCGCAGCACCGCCAACAAAAAAAAAAAAATTCCAAAACTCAACGCTATTTGACAGCCACTTGAAACGTGCATTTTTTATACTGAAAATTATTCGGCTACAAAACGGCATATCCGAAATTTTTCTAAAAATATTACAAACTTATTCATTTATATTTATAATGAATATTAAATAATCTAGAGAAAAACTCTAAATATTAATATTAAAAGGGTGAAATATTATTAGTTGAGAGGTACACGACCAAGCAGAGTCTTCCAGGACTTTCGAGCTGCTTGCAGCACGTTAATCATGCAGATGGTGCAACAAAAACAATGTGGAGCAGGTGACAGTTTCTCATCTTCTCTCTGACTGCTCTGCACTGTCCATGAGGGAACTACGCACCTGGAGTTGCCTTTTTTTGACGATATACATATGTAAGTGGAGTGGCGGATTCAAATCTAAAATCCCTGTAGGGATTCGTCAGAGACACTAAATCACTGATGGGCACTGTTTTACCCGTGGGCAAAGCTGTCTTAAGCTTTCTACACTATTAGTGGCACCACACCTACCTACTTACCTACTTTTTCGGGTATTTTCATTCTAAAGGTAGATAATAATGCCAAAATGGATATGAAGAAAAAGCTTGGAAACATTTTTAAGAATATTCTTTGAAATCATGAGCGCTATACAAGTAGTGCATACGGTCTCTCTATAATATTTTTAAAAGGTTTCATATTAATAGTCCACAGCTTAAACAAAAACTGAGAAAGGGGTAGTCATGTTTAAAAATTGCTGCAGGAAATTCTTTGTATGTATAGTATATAAAAATTAAATTTGACTAGAGATGTAAAAACTGAAGGTCAAGGGCAAGGCAACTGTCATGCAAGCACAATTCACGACAACTCGAACGACATTGAAAATGGCATAACAAATTTTTTTTACATAATGATATCTTACAAGTACGTTAGCAATCTTGAGGCGGATAAAGTGTAAATTATAGCTCAAAAGTTGTATGTACAGCGTACAAACATATATTTTTTTATTTGCTGGGTCTGTGAGTTTTAAAGGTTCACATTTAAGTACATACAAACGAAAAAAAGTGGTAAATATGTGAAAACGAGTTGCTATTGCTAATAGTCCACACTTGAAAACTCCCTTGCAGTTTTTGGTGGTCACTATAAAATAAATTGCTAGTTCGTGATTTCACCACTTTTATGACAGTAATTTTCTCTAGTAAATCATGAACGAAAACCAGAATTAAATGACACATACCCCAACACACAATGATATTAAAACTAAATTGAATATTTGAAACATGAAATTAAATTAGAAATGAACTGCTGGTGAAGGCACGAACACAAGCGCACAAAACAACGCCATTAAGTTCACTTGACCGCAAGCAATGGGGAGAGAGAAGCGTTAGAGTGGTCGCGCGCTTTTCGATGTCCAACCGCAAAGAAAATTGCAAAAAAAGGAGAAAGCAAAATAAATGAAAGTTACTAAAACAAAAAAAAGCGAATTTGTTTTGGAAGCATAGCGCCAGACACGGGGGACTCCAACTGCATGCACGTATACAAAAGTATGTACGTTGCCGCAGCGCCGACCACATTTAATTATGCACTGATGGCACAGCGCGCCAATGGCTTGTAAGGGTAGAATGCAGTTTATTCGAAGTATGGCGAGCTGAACGCACACTGCTGTGAAGTGAGCGCTGGGCTGCCCCGAAGCAAAGGTCTGCTCACTGGCTTAAATATGATACATTAGACTGCATCACTCCCCATACAAAAAAAAATAAACATCGGTACTATTTTTACATTAGAATTATAAAATCTATTATATTTTAAGACGTCCACCAAAATATTTCGGAAAATTGTTAAGATTTAGGTGAGCTGGACCGATTTGAAAATACCTCCAAAAATGGAGTTTTTTATGAATACAACTAGTTTCTTAAAGATTTTTTTTTTGAAAAATCCCTTTAAATGAAAAAACGGTTAAGGCTTAAAAAATTTGCATAAAAGTATTAAAAAATAAAAAAAAAAAGTTTAACGGAATCGTAATGCTGAGATTTTTTATGCTGTTTTTTTAACTTTTTTCAAAGATTGCTATAAGAATAATTTGAGTAGCTGAACCTAAACTCTTGCGGTTTAGACTTAAGAGGTGTCATTGGAAAGGTGTTTTCTCACCCTTTTTATTTCTTTGCTAATAAAGTCATTCAAATGATGAAAGAGAAAGGTAGGATGAACGAACATCATTCAAAGTTGAATTAAGATGTGTGGGTATTTGAAAATAAATGGGGAAACACGAATGAATTTTTCTTGTACACAAAATAAAAACAGTGTAAAAATACCTTTCTACTGAGATCCCATAAGTCTAAATCAAAAATAGTTTTGGCCCAGTTATTCAAGTTTTTCGTAAATCAATCTTTGAAAAAAGTAAAAAAACAGCATCAAAAATCTCATTCTTACGATTCCGTTGAAAAGATTTTTAAATATTTTTATGCAGATTTTTTAAGCTTAATCTAATTTGTCATCTGAGGGGACTTTTTTCAAAAACTTCTTTAAGAAACCATTTTTATTCATAAAAAAATCCATTTTTTAAATCTTAATATTTTTCCGAAATATTTTGCTATACGTCTTAAAATATAATAGATTTTGTAATCCCGGTGGAAAAACCGCAACTTTTTTTGGTGATGCAGTCTAATATACATAAATGTACATAGTAATATGTATGAAATTATTTATGGGGTATGAAATTGTTTATGGGGTAGCCCACTGGCGAATATGCCAGTTCTATTCTATTTATTTATTTTCCTTGTGAGTTCGCGTGTAATTTTTAATGCATACTCTTTTTCTCTTTGTGGCAATGCAGACAATTGTAAAGGTCAAACGTGATGTGATGGCCAGCTGTGTGAGTGAGTTGTTTGTGAAAAAAATAGCAAAGTAGACAAAAGGAAGTGGAATATAATTTATGTGAAGCTATTAAAGCGGAAAATTATAGTATTTGCGAAATATTTATTTATTTGAGGGATTTATACAAAAGTTGTGAACGAGTAAATATATAAAGCATGAATGCAGTGTAATATGTATTCAAAAATATGTATAACAAAATCTAACAGACAAACAATCAGTATTTCAGAAATGCTTTGGCAGGCCATAATGTGGACTTGGCATTAATATATTTGAGATATGTATGCATTGTACCAACGAAATATGCAATAAAGTGTAGAGCAATTTGTTGTGAATATTTGAAACGAGAATACGAAATACCTCTAATAATAATTGCAAGCACTCTAGCAAGCATTTCAATAAAATAGGTCACTATGATTGAGGGGATATGAGGGGAAAATTTTACTGAAAGGCGCCCAGAAAATTTAAAAAAAAAAAAAATGTATAAGTTCGGGCGAAACCGAATTTTATCAGTGTTTTCGTATTTCTGAAATTTACCGTTATACGGAAAGGAGGTGTAAACTTTAGTCCGATTTGAATAATTTCCAACGAATTGCTTTCCAGTACCAAGGTCATTAAGTACACCGAGTTTGGTAAAATTGATAAATCGATCACAGAGATACAGATTTGTGGTCATAAGTGGGCGGCGCCAGGGCCATTACCTAAAAATCAATAATAATCTAATAATTTTCTGCTAAGTGATTATTGTAATAATCGACTTTGAGTTAATTAGCTTCATTAATCATTGATTTTTCGCAGTTTTCATGTTTCTGTAAATTACCGTTGATTGGGAGGCGGGCGTGGTTATTTGCCGACTTCAAAGATTTTCAAAAGATTTCTTGGCTGTACCATAAGCAAGGCTCTTCTAAAGTGAACGACAGTCAAAAGCGCTCCCCATTTGCATAAGCTTCTGCGCATGCAACCATTCTCCTGTACTCTTTCTCAAAAAGCAAGGCCCAAATTCGTGAAGTCGCTACCAGACAGCTGATACATAGAATTTTGGTAAAGATACTCTTCTAACGACTAACAAACAATTTCCCAATCTGTGGTGAACTATGGGTGTACTTCCGACATTAGAGCAAAAAAAACGTAGTTGAGAAACTTTCGAAAGAGGTAAAACGCAGTTACACGTACAACTGCCATGCCATGTTGAAGACTAGATGTTGGTTATGGTAGAGTTTAACACTATGAAATAGAACAACGCTTCTCTTTGAAACGACCCGCCCTCCGCACACATAAGATGGACCCTGCACGACTGGAGTCGTAGATTCTACATTCAAGGACAACTTCGTACTAATTTCCACCCATCGGCATAGAGTAGAGTCACTCTAGTGCAGCACCGCTCCGTATGTTACAAACTATAAACACCTGTATACCTTCACCCCAACGACGCTAACACTATAAGCACTCTGCACTTCGGTAGGTGTAGAAAAAATTATTTTATACCTCTAGTCCTCTAGTAATTTTTAGCAAAAAGAAAAAAAAACGACTTTAAAAAAAAAATATATACAGTGACGAGCAAAACTGTAACATGGTGTAACACTTTTTACTTCAGCCATCGCTATCTTTCCAAGTTCTAACGACTTTCATACTTTTGCTGTATATTCTTGTTGGTACATCCCTACTCCCTCTCTCATAACGATTTGAAGTCAATACAACAACCATAAAAAAACCAGCAGACAAAAATGTAAATTAAGGCAGATGTTACAGTTTTGCACTCACTCTCAGTTTTGCATTTGACAGTTATCTTTTGCTTATTTGGAAGACAGATGACTTTTTTCTATATTGTAATTTATTGAAGAAGTGATCGCCAGTAAATAGCATACTTAATCAGGAACCATAAATGTAAATAATAGATTTACTGCGAAAAGGCGGAACCGCACGAAAAGTGGCAAAAAATTTTGGAATTTGCTACTTGAAAATGTTAAGACTTAGAAAAAATATAGCCTAAAGTGTTCCCAAAGACAAAGGAAGTCTGTTAAAAAATATTACGGTACGATATCTTGTGAACTTAGCAGCAAGTAGCGATGCAGCCACTATTAAAGAAGCGCTTAAGGTATTAAAGTTTAATGCAAATCAATAGACACCGAGGCGAAGAATTGCCAAATTGAGCGCAAAGGCATCATAAAAGGAAAAAAGCAATTTTGATAATACATGTGCGAGCGTGGCAGCATTTCGCTGCATCGCACGAACACCGACCCGTTGCCTATTGGGATATGTTAGGCCGTTCAGAATGCAATAAAAAACATATTTTTAAGTTTCAATTGAAGGTTATTTGGTCTGTTACAAGACTAAATTAATCGCTTTCAATCAGATGGCCGGGCATGGTATTGGATCAAAGACCCAAATTAAGCCTAAGCGCATCATGTACGGCAAACTGTGAATCACAGTGGTAGGATCTTAATTGTTTGGGGTTGTATTTCAAAAATATTGTTGGTTCGTTAGTACGCATTATGCGTAAGGAACGGTATATGTTCTTATTTCAACAAAATTTGCAAGATGTAGTCGGAAAATGAGAGTTTCTGCTGAAAAATCACCCAAAACATACTGCATATGTTCGCAAAGACTAGATACAAAAGCCAAAATTTACTAATTTGAAATAACCTCCACAATCCGCGGACATGAATCTCATCGAGAATTTGCGAAATCAACTAAAAGCACAGCTTAATAGAATCAAAGTCCGAAAAATCGAGTACATGAGCTGTGAAAGCAAACTAAGGATATACCTCCAGATTTTTTACAAAGATACAAATAAGGTATGCCAAATCGCATCCAGGAACTGAAACAAGCAAAAGAGTACTGAACATTGTGTTAGTAGTTCTTTTTTTTCGTGAAAATTGTTAAACTGTTCTTAAAAATATATGAGTGCAAAACTGTAACATCTGCCTTAATTTACATTTTTGTCGGCTGGTTTTTTTATTGTTGTTGTATTGACTTCAAATCATTATGAGAGAGGGAGTAGGGATGTAACAACAAGAATATACAGCAAAATTATGAAAGTCGTTAGAACTTGGAAAGATAGCGATGGCTGAAGTAAAAAGTGTTACACCATGTTACAGTTTTGCCCGTCACTGTATATATATATAAATATATATAAAAATTATTTTATACCTCTAGTCCGTTTATGGAAATGTGTGTGTGTAATATTTAGCAAAAAAAAATCGACTTAAAAAATATATATATACGTAGATTTCATGATCTAAACCAGATTAGTATGGGACCACCTCTGAGACACTACCTTTCCGAATATAATTATCGAAATCGGTTGACGTGGTCCAAAGTTATGCGGTAACATACATAAAAAAAAAAATATATATTCCGACGAACTGATAATTTCCTCCTTTTTTGGAAGTCGGTTAAAAAAGAGAATTGCTAACAAAAGCGGAATATTTTTAAGAACAGCCATTCAAATAAAATGCTAAACACGAGCAATTAGACAAAGCAACAAAGTGGAAACCTGCAAAGAAAGCAACAGTGCATTGAGGAAAATTACATACACGTGCAAGCGTGTATTTGTGTACCCACAAACTCACATATGTACATATGTATGCTTCGCTATATTTAAGACAGCAAAATGAGACCAACACGTTTGCGGAAAATTCTGCGGTTTTTCTTAGTTTCATCATCTGTTTATTTTTGTACATTTTGCAACACCGCTGTTAAATTTAATTTATTGACATTTGAAGCATTAAAAGTGCTTGGCACTTTATCAGGGACTCTGGCTACTAGGTGTCTCGTAAAAACAAAAAAATATGTTTTAATGACCCAACGCTAGTTATGTTTTCTTATACGCATATACATACATACACATACATAAATATAAAATGATTGAGCTTACCTCAACTTGATCATTTTCTCCAGCGTATTCCAGACTTGTAAATATATTCCATGTATAGCGACGACGAACTTCCATGCGCGCTCTATAGCGCCGATACCAACGCTGGATCAGCAAAGCTGCCCGCAAGGCTGTAAAATATGGTAATGAAAAAGTAGAAGTTCATAAAAGCAAACAATTTTTGTAAGCATTCAATTAAAAAAAGTTTAAGTAAAGTAATTTCATTTCGATTTCGAAAGATGTGTTAAAATAAAAATTATCTTTATATTGTATGCATTCGCTCATTATTTACATATTTATATATAGCTGGCTAAATTGCAGCATCAGTATGGTATGGTTTCAGGAGAAAAATCTGAAAAGACTAACCAAACATTTAGCAATACTAGTAGTAGCCCCTTACATTCAGGTGGATGCAATACATACATATATATTTAAAATAAAGATTACGTTTTCGTTTAGCACCCACCCACCCAATGTGTTAGTGTTTTACTGAGCTTCTACACAAAGGAAAGGACCTACAGTTATACGCCGACTCCGAATAGCAATTTTTATGAGGAGCTGTTTTTCATGGCAGAAATACACTCGGAGGTTTGCCATTGCCTGCCGAGGGGCGACCACTGTTAAGGAAAAACCTTTTTTTTGCGATGTTGCTGTAACCAGGGCTTTAACCCAGGTCCTGCGGAGTGGTAGTGCGCACTGCTAAGCACTAAACTACAGCAGCCGCGAGTTACAAGTGGCTACAAACTACCGTTGATTTTTGAGAGTTTTTTGTCGCATATGCTTCCATATAAGAGCAAACACAATTTATTTTTATATGGAAGAAAACCGCAACGCCTTCGGCAAAAAATTCTAAAAAGTCATGGGTAATGTTTAGCCATTTGAAACTTCCACATTACTGGAACTTTAGTGGGCTATAATACTGTAAACTCAAAAAAATTGTAACACTTCTGCGAAAAAAGTTTGAAATTTCGATGAACATTTTTTGAATATTTTTTTTAGTTTTCTATAAAATTTTAAAGTTGGGTTTATATGCGTTTTGTTAGAGAATGAACTGCATTCTTAAAAATAAATAAATAAACATGATAGGCAAACAATATCAAAATGAAATGGTGATGCTATTGATATCACCAATAAGTACTATATATAGAAAAGTAATTTCTTCTTTTTCCCAAGTTGGCGATTTTAAGCGTCCTATTTCAATTTGAAGTTGGTGATCGCAGAGCACATTTAAAACAATTAAAAGTAATTCAATAATAATAATAATAATAATAATAATAGATTTGCGCTTACACATATGTTATTATTTGGCCGAGCTTCCCCTCCGACTTGTGGCGTGCGCCTTGATATTGTCACACAAAGCGGAGGGACCTACAGTTTTACGCCGACTCCGAACGGCGATTGTATTTTTATGAGAAGCTGTTTTTCATGGCAGAAGTACACTCGGAGGTTTGCCATTGCCTGCCGACGGACGACCGCTGTTAAGAAAAAACCTTTTTTCTATATTTTTTGCGATGTTGCTTTGGCTAGAGTTTGAACCCGGGTGCTGCGGAGTGGAAGCGCGCACTGCTTACCACTACACCACAGCGGCCGACAAAAAAGTAATTTAAAGGCAAATATTTATACCATCAAAAGCCCTCTCGAAGGGCTTTAGGGTCCGAGGAATCTGAACTTGCAATTGATTTTTGCCAAAATGCAAACAATGTTTCTTGACAATGATCCCTTATGTTTTTGTTTTCAGCAATGCGCATACAGCGGTCGTTTTGGCAAAAATAAGTTGCAAATTCAGATGTCTCGTACACAAAACCACTCCGAAAGGCCTTTTGATAGTATAAATATTTGCATTTAAATTATTTTCATTGCTTTAGAAGCTGCTCTGCGACCACCAATTTCAGTTGAAAAAAAAAACTAAAATCGCCAACCTAGGAAAACTGAGAAATAACTTTTCTATATACAGTCCAGACTCTCAGAAAAACTTGGTTTCATCAATTCGCCAGCCGACTGCCGAACAGTGTAAGGAAAAACCAACGTGGCGTATGAGTAACATTGGAATATTCATTTAGGACACCTCCAACCATTAGAAACATAAAAAGTTTTGCGAAAACGCTTTTAGAAATCAGTTAGTAATAATTTCTACTATCTTAAATATTTCTAAAAAAAAACTGTGCCACATACGATATGCTGAGCTTTTTTCTTAAACTTCATAGCGTTAAGACTAACACAACCAAAATGTATGTTGTATGTGAGCTGCAAGAGATCACTTGCTTTTTCATGTCTCTTAGGAACGAATATTTTGAAAGAATTCAGAAAACCGTGTTTTTTTATTAGCGTACTTTTATATAGATTTTAAAGTTTTGCGTAGAATTTGTGAATGTTTTTTGTGCATATTCCAATTAATACCAGTTTTTAAGAAATAGGAAAATAATGTCACTTTATCAAGGGTGAGTGCTTTTACTGTAATTCTGATAACCGGAAATTTTTCATGCAGATAACCTCCAAAAACTCGACCCCGGATGGATGCGTTTATTCTGGCTTGGCTTGCAAAAGTTATTAACTATTAACTATTTTTGTTGTGAGTAAGTGGAATAATTGAATTGAAAATAGAAAAACTCATCAGGAAGTTAACGCTAAGTAATGACATTTCCTAGAGATATCAATTAGGACTTGGACGCTGGCAATATTAAAATATGCCTCATAATAACTGAACGCACTTAAGCGGAAATATACTTGCAGTTGCGCCATTCAGCCAAATAGAACGAAAGTATTAAAAGCGGGGTTTTATTATGGACAAAAATACATTAGAATTATGCATTTTAATAAAAATTCAAGTGAGAACTATTCAGAGAAATTAAAAAAAAAGTTAAAGTAGCTTTTAAAAGTTAGGACTGGTCTGCAAAATACTAAACAAAAAATTTTTTTTTTATGTAAGCTAAAAGGAGCTAAAGTATTTTTCATTGCACGAAAAAAATTTAGAGGTCACACACAGGTTAAAGAGGCCAACTAGATTTTTTTGAAATCTAAATTATAAAGGACAAAGAACGAACAAACATGACGCTCAACAACGAAAGTTACTTAAAAGTGTCTGAAAAAATTACAAAATAATAAATTCAGCTTTCACCAAACTCAAAGTTCCCAACAAATAAAAAGTACTTGCAGTTGACAAGTGCAAGGAACAAAGCAGCTAACACAAAGCAAGCTGGCAACTAGTCGCTTTGGTGCGGAGAAGTGAATTGGCCGAAACAAAAACTATGTGAAAACCTAAACAAAGTTTACGCCAAAAAAAAAATTAAAACGCTCAAGCAAGCAAGCGTCATCAGCTACACCTCCATACATACTTCTGTATACATATATATTTCCAGAAAATGCGCACATCAAGCTTGTCAAATACCGCTCACTAACAACGACAGCTGAACATAAAGCACTCGCTTGCTTGTACTCGTTCATAGTGCAACACTGCAGGACTTACATATTTATTGCATGTCCTTGCACAACCGAAGCAAACGTAACTGCTTGATTAGCATGAAAAGCGCAAACTAAGCGTGATTAGCAAACTTTTTCACCCTCTAAGCACCGCGCACTTTTTGCATCTCCCGTGTTTGCAACGATAAATTGTGCGCGAATATTCAATTTAATTTATATGTTGCACTCGCCGTTAGCAGTGGCATAGGATAGGATAGGACTTCAGTAGCAATCACACCCGCCCACTCACCGCGCCATTTAGCGAAATGAGAATCACCTTTTTCTTGAATTTTATTTTATTTTTTGTAACAAATACTTTTAGCAAGGTGCTGTCACATTGTTGCATAGTTATAAATACTTAGGTGTGCCGCTAGTTTTTCGCACTGCTGCCGCCGCGAGTAGTTAGAAAATTAATTATAGACAAATTCCTTTTGTAGTTTTGCAATTATATTCCGATATTCCGATCATCCATCTGTTTTTGGTGGGAGTGCTGTGCGTAATTGAATTTTTGTGTTAAATTAATGGAATTCGCTTTTAGTTTGTTTTACTACCCTGCGACAACGCCTTTTCGATTTTTTCTTAGACAGCTCTTTTACTAAGAGAGTTGACTCTAAAATAAACTGGATTACACAAGTAAGGGTAAGGAAAAAATATTTTAACTTAAGCGAAAATAGCGTCACACCAGAAGTCCTCAGTAAAATCTATGGAGAAAATATTGAGCGATCGGAGAATGAAAGTTTGAGAGCTGGATGACACTCTGGGTTGGAAAACCAAATTTTCAAATAAAAAAACATATGAATAAATGCAGGAAATTGCACCTAAAAAATTAAAACTTGATTTTATGTACACAAATGCTAATCAAATATGAATCGATTACACTGTAGGCACGCTGAAATGGCACAAAAAATGCGGAGACACGTAAACTTAATTTTGAGTCATTTTATTAGATCATGTCATTTTCTAAAGATATTTTCATTTAAATTTTGTATTGTGATTGAAAAGAAATTCAAACAAACAAATGTTGCTCATACGCTTTCGAATAAATTTTCAATTTTCGAGTAACGTTGAAAATCAAATGCGGTTTACGTAGCTGCTCATATCCGTAAATCAAATATGGCAATCCGAGAACGGAATCTTTCAATTCGATTTCGAACTATGTAGGGGGTACGTAAAATAAGTTTTCGGACAAAAATACTTTCGAATCGAATTACAAGTAAACGCCCTGCTCATATTTCATAAAAAAAAATTATTACGTATGTTAATTTGACCATTCACAACTTTTTTTATTTATTCCTTGGTTCGATTCATTATTAATTTGATGTTTTTGTAAAGGACATGCAAAAATGTACAAAAACTTTTTTTTTATTATTTTTGCCCTGTTAAAATTTGAATTTTTTTTTTTTTCATAAAATATGAAACAGAATACAGATTCGTAATCGACGACTCAAAGTTAAGTTTAAGTGTTTCGTCGTTTTTTGTATAATTTTAAACTTGAGGTTTCCCTACAGTGTTATTTGCGAAATCCCACAAGTCAAAATTTTGGTAAAATCGGGATATTTTATGAAAGAGATCACACAAGTTCAGCTTCATATGTACATATATTTTTAGCCGGTTGAATTTGGCATTTACTTGAGATACCCCATAAATCTGGGACATATGCGCTCTCTCAAATATGTACATGCAATGGCAACACTGTTATCAATCTGTTACTTTGGTCGAAATTCGTATGTTATTTATCTCAGCGTTTGCCCTGAAAATGGACAACGAATATATTTAAAATTTTTGCAGTAATTGTCGAAGCAGAAACCTAGTTCTCTGGCATGGCCTCGACAGTTCTGAGCTCATCTAATAGAACTGACGGTACCTTAAATTCATATTCTGACTTTGAGTTCTTGATCCCGTTATCCTATCCTCTTTGGTATTCGAAATAATCCCCGGTCTTTGTATCAAAATAGCTGCCTAGTCTTCAAATCTCCACAGATTCCGATCATACTTTCGTTACTACTATTACTACTAAGTTATGCTGCGTTAGTTTCCTCAGCAGGGGATCAAATATAAAAGTTAACATTTTGATTCGTCGTTACTGTCGAAAATTCTTGTATGATGAATATCGAAATAACGCGGTAGCCACCCTTAGCGGCTGGAAAATCCAATTTTCACGGGGCTTTAAGAAGTGAAGTTGGCTGTAGAAAACGGCGGAACTGCCATTTTGATATTTCACACACACTCCCATCAAAATGTTGAACCGGAAACTGTTTTAATTTTTAACCGAATTCAAAAAAAGGAGGAGGTTATCAATTCGTCGGAATATGTATATATTTTTCATGTATATTACCGCATAACTTTGAACCACGTTAACCGATTTCAGTCATTGAATCAAGAAGAAATTAACGGTACTCCAAAATATTTATATAAGAATTGAAGTCGGTTTTGTTTTTTGCTTAAAAATTACTTGTTAATTTTCAATGAAAAGAAGGTGAATTTTTTACTCCGAAATTTCCTGTTTCAACTAAAACATATCGTGGTTCTTCGCGCCTGTCTGGTTATCAGGTTATATGGTTAAGTGATTACATCTGTTTACAACAATAAAACACACAATAGAGAAATAATTCTTAACCAGATAACCTGATAACCAGTGTAATTTGAACAGCCACATTCCACTGTGAATATGTAAACCGATATTTTTGACCAGAAAAATGTTAGTGAAATTTTAACGGTTATTTTTCACCGAAGAAATAAAAGTCCGATATTAACTTGTATATTTGACCGAAAAAATAAAAGTCAAGTTCTAACTTTTATTTTTGACCGAATACAAAATATCAGTAAAAAAATAACTGTTAATTTTTGGTTTAATTCATATACATACATATATAGAATTAACATTCCTTGGCTAACAAGCATCACATTGAATGTTGAAAAGACAAATACTTTCCGTCTGACTTTTTGAATTTAAATTTCTAAGATAAAAATTATTTTCGATCCCATAGTCAAAACACACCAATGAGATGAATTCTCTTTGTCGCCTGAATATCACTTTCATAGCAGGAAGCAATTCGGCTGCAAACTGTAAACTGCCGAACAGTCACTTGCTGGAAGCAGATCCACCCACCAGGCTCCCTACGAACTCACATACGAAATCCAAAAATAAATCGCACAACCACTGGACCCAACATTGTACAGACAGGCCTTAGTCAATATTTACCAAGAGACAACCATCACTTTTACCAACTCTCGCCCCGTGAATGCGTTATCGTGGTTCAACCGGCTGCCATCGCCGAAGAAGAGCTTCAGCTGCAACGGGAAACGTAACGCGTATCTCTGGCGCAATTAAAGTCTGGATACTGTAACAGGTTAAACTCTTACTTATACAGCCTCTACCCGAAAATATCCAAAATAGCTCGTCTTAAAGTTGCTTTAACACGATCTAATGAGATAAAATGAAGTTTATCCTTTAATGTTGTTGATGTGAAATTAAATTTTGTTGCACCGTGAGGTTACATAGCTCAGTGCAACTTGTGCACCGAAGCTTTATCTGCAGGTCGTTATGGTCATCCTACATAAATAAAACTTTATATACAGGTAATTTAGGTTGAAAGGAAAATATCTAAAAGATATGCATATCGAATTTCTGAGCACAAAAATTCACTACTTGTGTTCTCGGATGCCTTCATGCACATATTCGGCTTAGCTTTATTACGTAAAATAAATGTATAATATATTTACTTATAAGTGTATAATATATGTACTTATTTTTGCATAAGATAACTGCAACTTTTTTTTTATTAATATTTACTTGTAGCAGAATCGGCATGTTTCTGTTTCCCAGACAAGCAGCCCATTACGTTGAAACTGAGCTTTAGTTTTGGCAGCAATTTGCATTGGGCATCCATGAATGTAATTAAATCAGCACAAGCAGATGCCACAGAGATGCAGCAGCAGCTGAAACACTTTGGCCAAACACAGCCAACAACAATCAAAATAATAGCACTTCACACACAAAATCCCACAAGAGGCACAAAAATAACAACGAAGATGTTGTGGTTTGATATGTATGCATGTATTTATAAGCAATTTGCACAAATTTATGCAGTTGAACTGATTTTAATATGTATGCACGAAGAGCAATCACATAAGGATTAATCACATCATACAATCACAGTGATGTTATGTTGTTGAGTAAATTCAAATATTTATTTCAAATATTTGCACGTTATAACACGTATTATTATCTTCACTTTCATATGCTTTCGACGTTAAAGACGCAATGACAATGGACTCGCTTCAACAAGGCTGGAACTAATCTATTTCCGAATTCACAGGCAGATTACTTCTTTTTGGCTTTTAATTCAAAATCATTAAACTCACAGTATATATGTATGTATTTTAAAAAATTTTATAAAAAAATTTTTTTCTCCAAACAATTTTTAAATTTTGCCACACAATCAAATTTTCTTTTGTTTTATTTAGGATTTTTTACATTCCCTTGTTGACGCAAACATGTCAATTTATTTTGAAATTTTTATTTTTTTTAGTTAATTTTTTCTTTCTTTTTTCATCAGCTAGCATGCACAAATAAATCCACTTATGTATATTTATTCCCTTTTATTAACACCTCAAAATGATTATCTCACTTTGCTCGTAAACACAACTTAGCGTTGCAAATTACCGCACTTAAGCCGTTGAAAAGCGCTATTCAACTGTTCAATTCTTATTCGTTATTTTGCTTAACAAGTGTTTATTTGTCTTTCAACAATTTCAGACTGACAAGTGTTCCCATGTCGTGCAGTGTTGTAAAACGCTCGAAAGTATTCAAGTATATATGTATGTGTGGAGCTTCCCACCCACCCGCATACATACATATAAACATACATACATATTACACATATCAACCGCAAATGAGTGTGTTTAGTTTAGTTGCTATTGTTATTTTGTTTACGTTTCGAAAAGTTTGAAAGTCATTATTGTCTATGCAAAGTACAACAAAAACAAGTAATATTCGAATGCCTTTTAATGAGGAAAATAGAGCCTGCTCGGAATGTGGGTATGCTTTTGATTTTACGTCTTAAGTAACAGGCTTGTTGGAAATGGAAATGAAACACAAATACATTTTGGAAGCCTACATTTTGCGGGCTACTTATATTTGTATGTATCTGTTTTTCCGGAAATAGGCTTATCTTGAGACTTGGGAAATCTTATCTCCAACTTGAGTTCTTAAATTAAGATTCCACCGATGGCTAATGGAAATAGTCCGTATTTTAAATATATTTTATTGGTATTTTAAATATCTTTTTTAATTATCCAAGCAGAGCCGAAATAATGTCATAATACAATTATCTTCTTCCACTTCTTTAAGCGTTAAAATATCGAGGTTAGTTATGTAAAAGCGCTAAAACAGGAGACGCTATGATCCATCGTTTTCTTGCTTTTGCTTTTTGTGTTTCAAAATGAATTCTCGATGGTGATTCCAAAAATCATAGGCTGGGTTCACATCCTGATCTGTTTTACTACTACTTTTGCTTTCTACTTGTATGCGCTCTTTTAGTCTTAGCCCTATCACAACCGAGTGGTCTACTGGGCCAAGATGTGTTTGAAAAATATTTGTACTTCATAACATTTTTTAACCTGTGGCAACACAGATACAGGCCTATACCCACCAAATACTTGTACATGCGAAGTATAAAAATGCTCAGTACATAGTAGAGGTACTCGAGTATATGTATACTTTTAAGTAATGGTATCGGCAAATTACTAGGTCTCCAAGACCACCCGTCCAACCCCTTTTTTTATTCATATTACTTTACTACTGTAGCATTTTTCAGACAGAACTAAACGCCATAATGGGGGTCACTCGGTGGCTCATAGCTTCCGCTATTCCGGAGCGGCTTATAACTACATATTCTGACAGCCAAGAAGACATTCCTGGCAACTGCATAGCCGACGAGTTAAATTCTGGCCAAGACGTGGACATACCTCCAACCTCCTGAAAACACACATTGAGGTGGTACCCACCTGTCAGCCAAAAGTTTATGAAAAGCAATCTGAAGATCTCACTCGGCTTTACCGCTCCTTTCTAGGATTTGCAGATGGAGTAATCACCGGACACTATTGTAGGGACACGCACAAAAAGCGGTTGAGGTATCCAATCAGTCGCAGTTGCAGAGGCGAGAAAGGAGTGGAGAGCATCGAGCACTATCTCTGCCACTATCCCGTTCTGGCAAGCAATTTTTTAACAAATACTTCAAAGATTGTTTAGCCAACTGCAACTGAATGAAAGTTCCTGATTTAGTGGTCCATACAAAGCTAACTCGGTGTTCGGTTTCTAAGGGAAGTAATATATTGCTTCCGCTAGTGGTATCATAAAGCACGTTTTCAGCCTAAACGGGCCTCCTCTTTTTTAGTCGGTTTGCATTGCATTATTTTCCAACGTTTTTCAAGCGTAAAGCGATTTACTTCATTCCGCGGAGATATGATATTGACTTTCTGTCAAGATTTCTAGCAGGAAAGTGCTGTCACTCTCATATGTATGTACATATTTAGGTATCAGCGGTAATGCGTTTGTTCGAATTTTGCTGGGTTAAGTTATTTGAATAGTTTTAACTTTTTTGAAAACATTTTTACAATATTCTGGTGTTTGTTACCATGCAAAAAAAAAATGTGTGTACGAATTATTTACCTCCATAATTTTCATAATTTTTCAGCTAGCCAAGTCTTTGAAAAAATAAATGTACGTGGGCGTGTAAGCAACTTAGTGCCTCCCCTAATACGTCACATTAACGGTTCCTCACTCACTCACCCACGACTAAGAAAGCAACGCGGCTAATATGTACATATACAGTGACGAACAAAAGTATTGGCACAGTGAATTTTTCGCAATATTTGCAAAGTTTTTTATTCCAATTTATTTTCGATAATATTTTATAAAAATATAATAATAAAATCTCTAAACTTTGTGCAAAACTCAGGAAAATTCATCAAATTGGCACACTAATTTGCAGCTTTTTATTCAGATTTTTTAGAAAAATTCGAAGTATGCAGTTTTATAGCCCATTTAAATTTAGTACAACAAAATGCAAGTTTAAGACTGCTAGAAAATCGCGTTGGCAATTTTTTTAGTGCAAAGTGTTGCTCATTTTCTCCATACAAAAAATAATTATCGAATATACTTTGTATGGAAGACCTTGCGTGAAAAAAGTTGCCAACGCGATTTTCTAGCGACTTCAAACTTGCACTTTGTTATACTAAATTTGAATGGGCTATAAGACTGCATACTTAGAATTTTTCTAAAAAATCTGAATAAAAAGTTTAGAGATTTTATTTTTATGTTTTCTAGTGTAGAATGAACAATATTTTTATAAAAAAATATCGAAAATAAGTTAGAATAAAAAACTTTGCATATACATATTGCAAAAAATTCACTGCGCCAATACTTTTGTTCGGCACTGTACCTAATGCGCATATACCATTCAACAGCTGAAAAGTTGAAAAACAGACTACGTTTATGACCACAATTGTCATATGTACATATGTATTGTCATTGTGCCATACTTAACCTGGCAGTGACCCCTTTTCGTACAACTCATTTCATTTCATTCGCTTGTACATGCATTTTATTTATTTATAGTTTTCAGTTTATTCGCCTATGCACTTTCCTGTCCATTCATCTTTTCTTGCATTTCCTATTAGGCCTTGCCGCTTGTATGCCATGTCACCCATTACATTGGTAATTCCAACAATGACGATTAGTACATAACTAATGGGTTGCTCGAAAACAATGACAATGACAATTCCTTGACGGAGCTAGGAAATACACAAAAAATATCTATTCTCGGTCAGAGCTGATGAAAAATGACAACGCAACTCGATAGTAAGAGTAAGTGAATGTGTGCCTATAAGTTAATAAACAGATAATGAAACGTAATTTACTGCCTGACTAACAATAACATGCCTCCCATGCCATTTCCTCCGTTCGGACCTAAGAGCGGTTTATGTGAAGCGGCCGTTAAACGTTTCAAAATCCATTATGTTAAAGTTTTAAATACTACCTGCACAGAGTAGAAGCAGTTCTCAACATTAGACCGCTATCCCCAATGTGTAAGCATGGACAGGATCTACAAGCTTCTACCCCAGGAGAAAGTATGCGCGTTTCTCGGCTCCTCTCACCTCCAGAACCCAGTGACATAGATCTCTATCTACGCAAATGTTCAAAGTTCTCCATCACTCATTCAGCACTCGACGAAGGAACGAATAACTCAGAGCACAAGTCACAGTAGTCCAAAAAACTTAGTTGGAGGTAAACGGCCGAATGGGGAGCCGGCCGAGTCACCAAACTCTATCTGAATCCCAATATGAACATCCGACTTATTAATCGCTTACGCATATGTTAGTGTTTGGCCTTTGCCATTGCCTGCCGAGGGGTGACCGCTGTTAAGAAAAAACCTTTTTTCTATATTTTTTGCGATGCTGCTTTGACCAGCGCGCACTGCTAACCCCTACACCACAGCGGCCGCCAAAATCTCAAAATACAATACATAATAATTATCAGTAAAACAGTCGATTTCACATTCGGAAATGCATTATTTTTCCCACGGCGATGTCCTAGGAAAAGTGTGGCATTCAATTTGGTATTAGCAGTAATGCAGGAATGAATGCGAATTGATATGAATTTTTTGCGACTTTTTGAATACATTATAATGCTGATTACATATTAAACAGCAATAGAATCTAGAACCCATAAGAAATACATTACATTATTTATTACGCATGTAATGCATTACTACTTCTCCTACTGTGAAGTTATGCTACTCATTGTCCTTTAACTTCCTATATGATCTAATACGTTAATCACATTTTTCGTCAATTAGGTGAAAACACATTGTCAAGTGAGACTAAAAAACGTTCTACAGATTAATTTAAATCAAAATAGACCTTCCGTTGAGTACATGCGCTGCTAAACCAACTAGCTGTCCGTTTTTGGCCTATAATAAAATTGGTAAAGGAAGGCATAAAGAAGGTAAAGTAAATAATCCAACATGTAATTTCTATAATTTGCGCAGCAGCGTTTGATGTCGCGACTGTGTGTGTACTACATACATACCTCGATAGATGAAGAAATAACTTTTTGGAGAAACGTTTCAAAAAATGTTGGTGTCGTAGTGAAGCGACTGTATTCATGAGGACTCTATTTTTAGCAAAGAACTGAAAGTTTGATGATCCTCATAACGCAAATAATTCAGCCTCATTGTGTACGTCGTAAATTAGACTTAAATCGACTCGACGCTCGAAAAACAACTTGCATTCGACACGACACAACACGATTGTATTAATTCGATCCTTTTTTATCCAGTCATATTGCACGATTTGGGAACGAAGGATCCACAAGTACCAGTTACTTCTGAAAGACCTTTTGCGATGAGTTAATTTTCTGCAACGCCAATTTTTCGTGTAAGTTCGAGTTGTGCTGAGATGGGGCACCTATGAATCGGCAGCTGAGATAGCGCGTTGTTCACCCAAATTCTGTAGTAGGGAATTCTTGAAAAGTTTTCTGAGATATTGCATTTTCGAACTGTCTGCCGAGATAAGTCGATCTTCCACTCAGCTATCTATATACACTTGTGGTTTTAACCAAATAAGTATTGTGACGCATATAAAAAGGAGACAAGTTAACTTTATCGTTCATTATGGATTAATAAAGAGTAACTAGTGGCATACTATTATCGTTAAATATCAGTGCAAGCTAAGAAATCGCTAACGTAAATATATCCTCCATTTTTGCAAATTTAATTTTCTAATTACAACGACCGGCGAAGCATGCTTTTAACTGTAAAATGACACTGAAGATCTTTTCCTATACCCCCAATATATGTATCAATTTCACTGGGGATATTAAAAGTTTATATTTCAAAAGTGTTTGCACACCGTTCCAAGAAATTCACAATATCAATTTGTCAAAGAAAGTAACGGAAAGTACCTAAGTAAACTTTGAAAGCAGCACAAGGTGCAAGGAAAATTCAATTGTCTACAAAAAAAAACTTGATTTAAGTGAGTAAAGCAACTACAGTTTGGGTTGCAGAAAGATAAATAGAAGAAAATTAAGTTGGTGGTGGTAAGGGTTTATATGTATGTATGTATGTGTACTCTACATCTGTGGGTAGCAAAGACAATGTCAACAACTATTCGTTCAAGCAATTTTATGATATTTGCCACGTTTCGCTGACCACAAGGTGTGAAAGTTTATATTAATGGTAAATGTAAGAAAATATTTACAATGAGAAACCTAAGTCCATTACAAATAAATAATAAAGACAAGTGCATAAGTAAAGGAAAGTTACGTTGGAAAAATGATTGAAGAGTAATGGCAAATTGCAACGTTTTATGCTTTTACACCTTTTTTATACGATAGTTTGAGTTTAGAGGACGTACGTACTAGAGAGCATAAGCGCAACCGTGTGACCACTAGTGATGTGCGTCTCCAACGGCAAAGGGGCGTGGTTGGTCCAGTTCCGGTTCTAAAAAATGTGGTTACGGAAAAAAGCCTTTTCAAAGTGGCTCAAAGAAAGATTATAAAAAGTGTTTACAAAAAACTCAATTACTTCTTAACCAACAATTATTGCCGCGAATGGCTTCGTAAAGCAGAGATTTGTAACTTGCTTTTTCCGCGGCCGATTTTCGGTTCTGTAGGAACCATTTTCGGCTCTTTCGGAATGGTTTTTTAGTTTTTTGGGTTTATTTTATGTTTTTTTTTTTTGCCTGAGACCATTTTTCGGTTCTTGTAAACCGATTTTCGAGTCTCTTGGAATCGTTCTTCGGTTCCTCTGAAGCCGTTGTTCGGGTCTTTTGGCGTGGAGTTTCGGTTCTTTCGGAACCGTTTTTAGGGTCTTTTCTAATCGAGTTTCAGTTCTTCCTGAAGCCTTTTTCGGTTCTTCAGGAACCTTTTCTCGATTATGTTGGAATCGAGTGTCGGTTCTTTTATACCGTTTTTTGAGTCACTTGGAATCGTTCCTCGGTTCTTCTTACACCGTTTTTCGGTTCTTTTGGAATCAAGTCATTTTTTAAAAAATAAAATAAAATAAAAATAGAAATAAAAATTTGCGCCAGCTGCGATTCGAACCGGGGTTCACAGTTTTGTTAAGCGAATACTCTCTCTCTGTGCCGACGCCGTACATAAAATTTCATTGAGTAAGTGCGTACCTATCATTAAATCGTTAATAGTACCCGTTAGAGATGAGTCGGGGACTAATTGATCTCCATTAATACCCGTACGCGACTAGTTGCGACTAATTAATGCCCAATTGTACCCGCTTGAGATTAATTTCAGAATACTCTTTTTAGAGATTAGTCTCACAATTTTTTGTAGGGATACTAATCTGTTGGCAACTACATACATCAGTGGGCATTCCCCGCTGACACTGCTTTTTCAACGTTTATTAGCGCATGTAATTATTTCGATTGTTGTGTCCAGCCAGCCTACAACTTACTTAACTTATGCATTATTTACACAGCAAAAATTCCTGCTGCTTTATTATGATTTATACATTGACTGAAGGGATATGTGAACCTACACAAACATACACATGTGTATAGTAAAAGTAAGGGGATTTAATTTCCCAGCTAAATTAAGTAATCGTGACCTGATATTTGAAGAGAACCCGAGAAAAAGAAAAGAAAGGTAAAGCATAATTGCACTTGAATTTTGGCATTTCCAGTGGTGAATGACGCAAGTTAAGTGGCTTGCTGTAAACGTCAAACCACTGGAATAAATATTTAGGCACTAGTTGTATAATGTTCAAAAAGCTATGTAGGAATTATTTCGTTTATATATACATGAGTCGGTTAATTGCCAAAGGGAATAAGTCAGCTTTTTTCCGATATGGCAAATTTTATGCAGTTCAACAGTGCTCCTCTCCGGCTTCGTTCTGGGGCTCCAACTACTTTACACGTCTTTCTCATAACAAAGACTTTAGCCTGGAAAATGCTCGCCAAATCTTATAGTCGAAGAGGCTTTTCGTTACTCTCCTTGATTAAGAGATCAATCGATATGCTGTGATATTTTGAGTTCTCTCTAGTTCTAGAGCTTGATGTACCGAAATATGTAAATTCCTTCTTTGGGTTTATATTTCAGCATTATTGAGAGTGAACTGTTTTTAAATTACTTTTCCGCAATCAATAATAAAATCTACACACCATCATCTCTACGCGTCGACAACATCAGCTAGTTAATGCAATATAATAATAATGAAGGTATTATATTTCATTGCCCAAATTTTCTCCGCTTTATTGGTTTTCCTAGCGAAAATTTTGGACATTCAACGGATCTTTGGCTTACAAGACCAGTTATATTAAATGCCTAATGAATTTGTAATTAAAATTGGCTTCAAATTTCAGTGAAATGGGGTCAATATCAGAGTAAAAATCTCCAAAAGCAAACAAGTACCCAATAAACCAAATTACTCGAAAACTTGAAATATTACAATAAGCTTACAGAGCACTGGCGTGCCATTCGCAAGATGCAAGATTCGAATCCGCGGGCAGCGGAATTCTTTTTGTCTTCTTTTTAATTCAATTATTTTCTATTTTTTAGTTTAATTTTTTTTAGTTTTGTAGATTTTATTGTTTCAAAAAAAAATATGTATATACTTTTTTAATTTATATTTTTAAAGCTGGTTTTATGACTTTTTGATCAACTTTTTTATTTTATTTAATGTTCTCTTAGGTTTTAGGTTTTAGTGTTTGAAAAAGATAAATTTGTTTTAATACTTTCATTTAGTTTTTATAAAATTATTTTTTGCTTCTTGTTTTAGCTTAATGTTTCTTTTATTTTTAGATATTATTAAAAAAATTGTTGTTTTTTGTAATGTTAGTTTCTTCTCATTTTTAGGTTTTATTACTTTAAAAAGAAAAATATATATTCTAATTTTTATAAGCTTGTTTTATGAATTGTGTTTTTTTTTAATTTATTTATTTTCGTTATTTAATTTTATTTACTTTAAATTCGTAGGTTTAATTGCTTGAAAAAGATCAATCAATATTTTTTAGTTTCACCTAATCTTTAAAAACTTGTTTTTGTCTTTTTTAATTTTGTGTGTGTTTTTTTAATTCAATTTTTATTGTTATAAAAAGAAACCAATTTTTTTATATCATTTAATTTTTTTAACCCTACTTTATTATTTTGTTTTATTGCTAAGAGATAATATTCTCCTCGTTAGCAGATATTTTCTATTAGTCCTTCGTAAGATAAAAAAGAGCTTTCAAGATATTTTCTAGAAGTGAGAATTGTCTTACGAAATCCGAAAGACAGTTGCCAGAATTTCCCTGTAAATTAGCTATAACCATAACAGTGGTTTCTCGATGATAAATTGCCAATTAGTATTTTCATAAGGTTAGTATTATGAGATTGATAAAAGGTTGATATTTGCTGTTGATATAAACTTATGCTCAAGAACTACTGCAGTTCGTTGTCAGATGGTTGATTGGGTAAAATGCCAAGCAAGGAGACACAAGCAAGTTGAGCCACGTACAAAATAAAAGCATGCATTCAGGCGGTTAAAGGGAAAGTGAGCGAGCGTAATTTTATTGAATCAAGAAGTACATATGTACAAAGAGTATTTGATTGAATTAAGACGACGTAAATTGTGTTTAAATATATATAAACTTAAAAAAGCGCTTTGCGGAAATTGAGTCCGCAGGTCAAATTTTTAAATTGTTGTGTACGAAAGCGTGTATTTAAGAATTTTCAAATTATTAATTAAAACAAATTTCAATACTTCATTATTAAAGATACATTTAAATAAAAACTCAAACGCGAGTAGGAATAACACAACGTCGTAGCAGAAAAAAAATTAACTAGGAATAAAAAAATTTAACTATGAAAAAGAATTAAAAGCAGGATAAAATGGAGCTATTTTGTAATTACGTAAGTCGCTAAATATTCTATTCGTTCAACTTTTTGACAAGTGAATAAAACACAAAGTCAGGTTTATAAATTTGTTGAACATACATATTTACTTTTATATTTTTATACCTAAGAAGTTTTAATTAAATTAAATACACCACTTAAGCACAACACTAATTGAATGATTTAAAAAAAAATAACAATTTCCATTAAAATTCACATGGGAAAAATAAAAAAGCATGAAACCGCAGACAAAGTCAAAAAGGTTGGACAGTCGTAAAGAGCGCGACAAATTTGTTTATGGTCCAGACAGGAGCTAACATAAAGCACTTAAAAGCAAATGACAAAACACAATGGAATATCGAAGTACCGAAACGAAAAAAAAATGTGTTTTTGCACGTGCACTAACTTGAGTTGGGGAATTTGCTATTTCACGTGAACTGGGAATAATTTAAAACGTAAATAACCCATGAGTGCTTAAAGGTGCTTCTCGCATAAGTGGGTAAAGCGAGGAAGTTAGTAATATATTTGTAAATATACATTCACATAAAAATTACGAAAAGGACATGTTTAAAAAGATTAGATCGGTAAATGCGAAATACCAAAAAAAAACTTTTGGACCGGTCATACATTTTTTTACCAGTACTTCAGTCTTTCTACGTTACATATTTGAAAATTTAGTTCGAACAATACAGTCAACTTAGTTTTTATTTATTGTTTCGCATTTCTTAATGAATTTTAATCAATTTGATTCTACTTTCAGTTGCTTAACGCAGAATAGGCTATCAAAGAAAATTCCATCGATCGATGGGTGAGACTTTCAAAAATCGTTACCAAAAAAAAATCTATTCATAAACCGATGATTTATCTATTTCTTAATCTACTTATTATACCTACAACAATTTAACGACGGTTAAGAGGCTTCGGATGAAGGAAAAGGGCTATGCCTTCATTTCGGGGAGAGTTGCGGACAGCTTAGAAGCTCTGGCCGTCAGATTACGGATATCGACTTTGGCCATAGTTTTCGAGTTCACTTCCCCGATAGAAGCGGTTGGGAATATATCACCATGTTAAGCAATGAAGGAGCTTCGATTATTCAAAATGGATTTGATCTGGTTTTAGATCTTGATTTGACATCTACCCTTAGTAACTTTCATTTAGGACAGTTTACTGATTTATAGAATACTTCTTCTTATTATTAAATCGTCTGCGGTATTCGCCATCGCCAACGCGCAAAGGCCCGTAAGTCTTTCTCAGATCCTTTCTGTCGAAAACTCCAAGAGCCGTTTCATCAGATGTGTGCCTCCGCGCCATATGTACAAAAAGGCCAAAAAGCGAAAAATAAAGGGTGATGCAGATCTGTCGGAGCAATTATTTGTGATGTGTTAATATGTTTTTCAGACAATTGGCACTACAGGCTTTGGCAAATTGACTCATGTGGCGATACTCAGTTCAACAAGACGTAAAATTTATACAAACGGTGATGCCAATTTTTCAAAAAAAAAAAACCTTGGTTCACCTAAACGGATATGTTAACAAGCAGAACTGCACCCACTGCAAGAAAAAACTATGCACTGAGAAAGAGTCACTGTTTAGCATTGTTTTAGGGCTGGCTGATCCATCGTATCGAAAATGATGCCGGTAACGCTGTATAGTGAACAAACATTATCGTTATATGATAACAAACTTTTTATGGCCTGAATTAGACGAAATGGACTTGGACAATATGTGGTGTCAACAGGGCGGTGCCACTTGCCTCAAAGCACATGAAACAATTGCCCTTTTGCGAACATCTGCGGTCTTATTGAATCACCCTTACATTTTAGGACACTCTGATGTACATAGTAGTTGCATGTGGCGCCAGTTAATTTTGGACATATTGTCGCTTGGAAAGACATAAAGTGCTGATTAAATTTTTACGTAAGTAAAAAATCCGTTTTAATACATGTGTGGGGGGGGGGGGTGTGACTTTGGCTTACTTGCGTATAAATATGTATGTACAAACTTTTATGCTTGCATAGATACAAATGTATGTACATATACATGTGTTTCGAAATGCGGCATTGGCCATTGTAAATGCATGCAAACATAATGGTCTCCTCTCTCACTGAGTTATTCAGGTGCCAATCCCATTTGCCAGCATTTTTAAGAGTCCAGTTTCTTGCAATATTTAGCAATGCGGATCCAAAAGTTACAGAAATACATCAGTTATTGCCTTTCTATCGGAAAATACTACTATGTGAGAGGTAGGCTTGAATAAATCGGATTAATCCAATTCAATTTTCAATGCCAAACTATCTTCGACCGAAATCAACCAAACGAATTTCAGCCAAGTTTATGTGGTCGAAATAAGTGCTTCTTATTTTTAACCGACTTCAATTCCTCGGAAACAATTTTTTTTTTAATTTTTTTATATACATATGTTACCGCATAACTTTGGACCACGTTGACCTATTTCTATGATTCTTTTTTTAAAGGAAAGGTGTTACCACACAGGTGGTCCCAGACTAATTTTGTCTAAATCCGATTATTATCATGATATCATGAAAAAATTAAAGATAAACTAAAATTTTTATATGTCAAAAAGAAGTCGATCTAGTTTGCGTAATCTGCTGAGAATTTTTTTTGGTATGTATCTGACAAACGCATGTCGTTTAAGTAAGATACACGCTCTGCCAGTATATACTAACAATACTATATATACACCCATGGCCAAAATAATAGAAACATCTTGTTTTAACCAGTTTTGGCTATATATTTCTTTCGTCTCTTCAATATTTATTATTATTTTATATATATAATAAACAAAAGAAATATAGTCAAAGCTGGTAAAAATAAGTCGTTTCTATTATTTTACCCATGGGTGTTTGTATGTATGTACATATCGTCGCTCCCAACGAAGAGTAGCACATCTCAAATTACCGTGGAAGACTAGCACGTTTCACTATTCGCGTCGAAGACTAGCACATTTCATTATTCGCGTCGAAAAGTAGCACATTTCAGATTCTCGCGTGGAAGACTAGCACATTTCACTAATCGCGTGGAAGACTAGCACATTTCAGATTTTTGCGTGGAAGACTAGCAC
>NW_023458559.1:78331563-78351706 GCF_013731165.1 Rhagoletis pomonella | reverse complement strand
CTACTTTATTTTTTATGAATAAGGCCATTAGTTTTCTCAAAAACATCATTTTTAATTTTCTTGAAAATTTCTTTGTGGTTATATACATACATATGTATGCACTTATATACATTTTTAGGCCAAAACGAAAAATAAAGGGTGATGCAGATGCTGTAGGAGCAATTATTTGTGATGTGTTTTTCAGACAATTGGCACTACTGGATGTGAGTCATGGGGCAATACTCAGCATACAAACGTTGATGCCAATTTTAAAAAAAAATCTTGGTTCACCTAAACGGATACGTTAACAAACAGAACTGCACCCACTGCAAGAAAAAACTATGCACTGAGAAATAGTCACTGTTTAGCATTGTTTTAGGGCCGGCTGATCCATCGTATCGAAAATGATGCCGGTAACGCTGTATAGTGAACAAACATTATCGTTACATGATAACAAACTTTTTATGGCCTGAATTAGAAGAAATGGACTTGGACAAAATGTGGTGGCAACAGGGCGGTGTCACTTGCCTCAAAGCACATGAAACAATTGTCCTTCTGCGTACATCTGCGGTCTTATTGAATCACCCTTATATGTTAGGACACTCTGATGTGTATAGTGTATATGCATGTGGCGCCAGTTAATTTCGGACATATTGTCGCATGGAAAGACATAAAGTGCTGATTAAATTTTTACGTACAAACTTATATGCTTGCATAGATACAAATGTATGTACATATACATGTGTTTCGAAATGGGGCATTGGCCATTGCATGTAAATACATGCAAACATAGTGGTCTCTTCTCTTACTGAGTTATTCAGGTGCCAATCCCATTTGCCAGCATTTTTAAGAGTCCAGTTATTGCCTTTCTATCGGAAAATACTACTATGTGAGAGGTAGGCTTGAATAAATCGGATTAATTCAGTTCAATTTTCAATGCCAAACTACCTTAGACCGAAATCAACCAAACGAATTGTGCTTCTTATTTTTAACCGACTTCAATTCCTCGGAAAATTTTTTTTTTTCATTTTCTTTATACACATATGTTACCGCATAACTTTGGACCACGTTAACCGATTTCTATGATTCTTTTTTTAAAGGAAAGGTGTTACCTCACAGGTGGTCCCAAACTAATTTTGTCTAAATCCGATTACTGCATAATGAAGAAATTAACGACAAACTAAAATTTTATATGAAAATTAAAGTCGGTCTAGTTTGCGTAAAATGCCGAATTTTTTTTTTTTTTGGTATGTATCTGACAAAAGCATTTTGTTTAAGTAAAATACACGCTCTGCCGGTATATACTAACTATACTATATACACACCCATGGCCAAAATAATAGAAACGTCTTGTTTTAACCAGTTTTGGCTATATATTTCTTTCATCTCTTCAATATTTATTGTTATTTTATATAATAAACAAAAGAAATATAGTCAAAGCTGGTAAAAATAAATCGTTTCTATTATTTTATCCATGGGTGTTTGTATGTATATACATATAAGCTCCATTTCTCCCAAACAGAGACCATTTTATTTCCAACAAATGTTCAAAGCGCAAAGCTCAGTGGATTCGTGATTATATGATGCGACTAATGCTGTGCAATCTTTTTTGATTCGAATGTGTAATTTGTCACTTAATTCGCAAAAATTTGGATACAACTGTATCTACTTGTGGAAGTTTCGTACGAATGTCGTAATTCAGTTTACTTGCAATTAACTAAATTGAAATACTTACTTGTGTGTATCACATTTCCCAACAATAATAACCACTTAGAGGAATTAAGAGTGCTTAGTAAACTCGGCTAATAGCACTTAGTGGCGTTGATATTGTGCAAATGAAGTTGAAAGCAATTGATTTGTTCATAAAACTAAGTACAATACGTATACATAAGTTTATCTATTATAAGTGCACATACAACAATGATATTGCAAATTATCATTTATGTATTTGGTCCATTATGCTTTTGCTAAATGTTTGGATGAGCTTCTCCTCCAATTTGTGGCGTGCGTCCTGCTGTTATCCCACAAATTACAATATTACGCCGCCTCCGAACGGCAAATGGTTTTTATGAGAAGCTTTTTCGACTGCTGTTAGTAAAAACTTTTTTCTTATTTAAATGTTGCTGGGGACAGAAAGATAGAACCCAGGCCCTACGAAGTAGTAGTATGCACATTTTCGTTGTTTGTGTTTCCGACAAAGTAGGAGTATGATGTATTGTGAAACGATTTTCCGTCATCCCTTTTCAAGGGTTCCACCGGTTTTTTTTAATATCTCTAAACGGTTTTTTTTTTAAATTGATTTTTCGAATGTCGAATAAAATGGATTTTTATCAAAAACCCCGTTTTCTTTTTCAGTTCATACAGAACTTGACCTCTCAATAAAAGTTTTGAGTTTTTCGAAGTTGTCAAGGCTTTTTCCAGTTTAAGTGAAACCCCTAAATAGTTTTAAAATTATATCCTAGATTATTTTGTTTGCCGAGGGTCGAGCGCTATTTGAAAAAACTTTTTTGATGTTGCAGGCACCAAAAATTGCGTCATTTACCTCCCAAGGAGTGGCAGTCGGCACCTCTAAGCACTCGGCTACGGCGGCGAGAGCGCTACTCAAATCCGAAGAAAGTCAGAAAAAATGCAATAAAGTATTAAAAAAGTTAAAATAAGACCAGTCGTGAATTTTACACTGATTTTTATTTGTTTTACTTTTGATCTAAACAGATACTTTGCACTTATTTTGTTTTGCTCATTTCTTAACTGTTAATAGTTTTATTGCAATTTTTGGTCACCACTTCATACCAGCATAAGCATTTCCACTGTATGAAACCTATGTACCCGCTGTTTTTTTTTTTTGTTTCAAAATCAGGAACCGATTTTTTTTCAATAATAATCGAATAATCGCACAGCCTACATCGAACTGTGCGTCAGGAAGCACAGAGAAATGGGGCCTTCAGCTTTTAATCAGTCTATCGTGAAGCTCCGTTAGAGCACCCGCAGATTGGATGCTGAAAACCGAGCCGTCGATCGTAAAGCTTATTCTTATCGGCGCTGCTCAAGAATTGTAATGGAAAAAAGGGATTCGTAAGACGAAGAATATTTTGCATCAGTATTTTTTTTATAGAATTCATGCAATAAATGTAAAACGAAATGAATTTGGTGACTGATCCCAAAGAGCAGGGCGAAAAAAAATTATTAACCAAAACATGAATATCCATAATTTAGCTTAAAATAACTAGTAATGAAATGTTATGAAAAGCGACCGAATAATATATGCTGTTGCAGCGCGAGTCAGGGCTGAAAAACAGCTATGCACTAGCCATACTTGCATTGATGAACTTTATCGGCTCCGATTAGTTTCCACTCTACCGGATCTGTACGATTTTGTATGAAATTCTATGCACCAAGCTTTAAAGCATGTTTCTCAGAATCACCATCTTTCCGTTCGACTTGGCTTTCAGTGTCCATTCTACGGGTGCTCTTAGGCGACATTACCACATCTGGGTAAAGAAAGAAACAAAAAATTGCGGAAGGTAACAGACAGGCTAAGTGCCTCATACCGAAAATATCAGCAAGGGAAACCGAAGTAAAAATTTGTACGGCCTTTTTTACTGGTCACTTCAAGGTAATGAAGTCGGGCCGTCAGTCAGTCGAAAACCCTTGCAGAACTCTCTTTCTAGGACCATCTTTCATAAAAGTAAATGACTTAAATGGTAGTCTGCTAAGCGACTCCGTGAGGTTCCTCAATGAAACGTGGATCAAAGTCGACGTTTAACCAAATCCAATCCAATCCATATTAGTTGAATTGGAAAACGGTCAAACAACTAAAATCAGTTTTTAATTGCTCTTCTGCCTAAATCAAACACTTCTCACACATTTACAAGAATAAAGAATCATTTAGGTATTTATCCATTTGTAAGCGATGCACTTTAATTTAAAAGAAATTCTTTCACATCCTGCTGCGATCCCCAATAAAGTGAAAAGCTGAATTTATCAAATTTCTCAAAGTCCCTACATAAGCGCCATAAATCACGACAATCCAACTACGTTTGAATCCTTTCAGATTTACCCAAAAGGATTTACATTGCGAAGATGTCAAAAAGGCGCCATAAAATAGAGACTAAAACAACTTGTAAGCGAATAGCTGTGTATGACTGCTAAGCGTGAAAAAATTCAAAATAAAAGGATTGGTATCATATTTTTTCCAGAACGCTCACAACGGAACATGACATGACAATAGATCAGCGCTACCACCATAAACACGCACAAGCACACAGAGATGTGCAGAAGAATTTATTGTATGTACATTAGTGCGGTCCAAAAATATAAAGGGTGATTTTTTTGAGGTTAGGATTTTCATGCATTAGTATTTGACAGATCACGTGGGATTTCAGACATGGTGTCAAAGAGAAAGATGCTCAGTATGCTTTGAAATTTCATCATGAATAGACTTACTAACGAGCAACGCTTGCAAATCATTGAATTTTATTACCAAAATCAGTGTTCGGTTCGAAATGTGTTTCGCGCTTTACGTCCGATTTATGGTCTACATAATCGACCAAGTGAGCAAACAATTAATGCGATTGTGACCAAGTTTCGCACTCAGTTTACTTTATTGGACATTAAACCAACCACACGAATGCGTACCGTGCGTACAGAAGAGAATATTGCGTCTGTTTCTGAGAGTGTTGCTGAAGACCGTGAAATGTCGATTCGTCGCCGTTCGCAGCAATTGGGTTTGTGTTATTCGACCACATGGAAGATTTTACGCAAAGATCTTGGTGTAAAACCGTAAAAAAGTTGCCCAAAATTGGACTTTCCGAATGGACCACCTAAGACGCAGCCGCGGTCAACATTTAAATGAAATTATCTTCAAAAAGTAAATGTCATGGACCAATCTAACGTTTCAAATAAAGAACCGATGAGATTTTGCAAATTTTATGCGTTTTTTTTAAAAAAAAAGTTATCAAGCTCTTAAAAAATCACCCGTTATGTGAAAAAGTAAAGTCGGACTTTTTATTCTCTCACCCCCTAGGATTGTTCCTTACCGAAAAATATACCCCTATTTTTTTATTTTGAAATCAGAAGACATTTAGAGGTCGCTCAAAGCGCTCAAAGTTTTCCATGTATTTTATATGGGAAAAAATCCAATTTTTCGTAGAAATGGTATGAAACTCTTGAAAGTTAATATTTTTTGATGGGTATACTCTTTTTTCTCTTCATGGGTTTCCCAATAATAATACCCAGTTATTTATTTAACTATTTTTTCGTAGTAACTATATATAAAAAATCTTTGGTATTAAAAAATGGTTAGATAAACAATTTTGTATTGTTATTGGAAGTCTCCTGAAGACAACCACAGTTTTCCGTTCGAAAAATATTGATTTTCAAGAATTCCATACCATTTCTATGAAAAGTTGTTTTTTTCCATACAAAATACATGGAAAACTTTGAGCGCTTTGAGTGATTTTTTGATTTCAAAATAAAAGCTAGGGGTATATTTTTTCAATATAGAACAATCCTAGGGGGTGAGAGCATTCCGACTTTACCCATTTTGGACCACCCTAATGTACATGGTATGCGTTTGGATTAGTATTGTTATTAAAGTTGCGCATAACACACTATATACACTGTATAGAATATCGTATATGTATTACTAAAGCTTCTACTGTCACTTTGCATCAATGTCACCGACAAGCAATGGCAGTTAGTAAAGGAAATGGATAGTAACTCAGCGGGGGAAAGACAGGGGAAGAAGTACTACATAGGGTGGATATTGGAACTGCACGCAAAGGGCGAAATAGTAAAAACGAAGCTGATTGTGAGTGAAAAGGCAAGCCAAGCAAATACATATGTACAGCTGGGGCAGCGTAGAACAAAGGAGCATGAAAACAGGACGGACGAGCTGCTAACAATGAATTAGCAATCGGAGAGAGCTGCAGGAACACAACTGATCAATGGAAAAGAGGGGATACATAGCAACAAATAAAACAAAGCAAAATAACAACTAATATAAAAGAAGAGTTTTGTTTTGCTAAAGGTGCTGAAGGTAATCTAGAGTGAGGGTGTAAATAGGGGACGTCGAGGTCACGCGACGGCTGCTGCAAACAATGCTGCACTGCTGCACTAATTGTTGACGAGGCGAGATGAAGAAGTGATTGGCATGCAAATGAAATGTGAAATGATGGACAGTTAGCGATGATAAACAATGGCTGTTGATAAACAACATAAAACAGCAACAACTCTGCTTTGGTTTGGAGTAAACCAAAAATATGAAAATATTGGTCACAAAAACGGACAACCAAATTGTTTTTTTGGACGTTTTAGTCAACTGAAGCATGTCAAAATTACTGCCTTTGATGATGAATGCAAATTTTCCAACGTTGATGTTTCGTTATATATTATCTGCAACTGGGTATGATTTTAATCTACCTATGTACATTAGACTGTGTCAAATAAGAGGACTATTTTTGCGGTCCAATTTGAAAAGGTCACAAAAAAAATACGTTTTAAGTTAACGCTCGCAAAAATAAGAATTTGCAATTTCCGCTAGTTAAAAAAAAAATAATCAAATATCCTTATCCTTATCCTTACATAGTAAAAAGCAAAGTCGAGATTTTTTCTCCACACAAATCTCGAAAACTACTGAATGGATTTGCATAAGGTTTCTCCTAGTAACATCTGTGTCGATGGGGTATTATCTTTAGTAATTGGAACTTTTATAGCGTTGCCACCTGCCTAAAAAAAACTTTAAGATCCGCACCGTTCTTTGGATTGGCAAATGAAAGCGCTAGGCCTGTAGATGTTCAATAATGTATTCCTTTTTGAATAGGGTTACTAGCTTTTTAAAAATTATAAGATATTCCCTGTTCGTTGCACTAAAAAATGAGGCATCAAGTAAAAAGGCATGTTCTGGAGATTGTCAGTAAGCCTTAATATTTTTTATAGGGTTACCTCCTATTTAAAAACTACTAACTTACATATAAATTAAAATGTGATGGCATTTTTTGTTAATGGCTTCAGACTTGCACAGGTCATTCTATTTACGAAAATGAGTAGTCAAATGCAAGGGCTTGTCCTTCAGATGTGCAATAATATATTATTTTTTGAGCAGGGTTGCCACTTGTTTAAAAGTTGTAAGGTCCGCAAAGTTCATTGGATTAAAAAATAGGTCCCAAGGGAAAAGATATGTTGGATGTGCAGTGAGCCTTTATTTTATTGAGTAGGGTTGCCACTTATTAAAAAATTAGTGCCTTATATATAATACGCAAAGGCCAAATGAAATGGCTTTGTCACTAAAATGTGTAAAAAATTTTATTTTTTCGAAGAAGGTTGCCACCTGTGCGAAAAATGTTCGTTTCTTCTAAAAGTGAGGAGTACATATGTACCCTTTAGCCCATTCAACTTTAGTACAATAAAACGCAAGTTTGTAGTAGCTAGGACTTACCGTTGATTTTTGGCAATTTTGTTGTACTAAAGTGGAGTAGGCTTTATAGTAATTATTGGTTTATAAAAATACTAGCTTTCCTTGAAAATTCTAACTTTTGCAAGCGCTGACTGAAAAATTAAGGTAGAGGGCAGACATTTTGGTACCACTTTTTTTTTTTGTGTCCGACAACAAAATTTTCATATTCCACCGAAAACAAATAGTTACTTGATTTGGAACAGTCTAATGTACATACTTAATTTGTGTTCATCACTTTTAATATTTTGATGTCTATGTGTCTTGTATTTTTTTTTGCATTACTCATTTTTTTGAACTCTTTATCCTCCTACATTTATTCAAAATTTTTTGGTTGCCAACTAAGCCACTTTTAATATACAAACTCAATATTGCAAACAAAGAAGATAGTACGAGTATTTACATGTAAAAAATTATGATTTCTGCTACACAATAAACATTGTTGTCTAACAAATTTGACTGAATGCCAAGAAATAAAAACGAAATAAATTTACAAAGCTATAAATTTGCACAGTTTTTGGCTAGTATACAGCAGATTCGGTCATTGGACGACAAGTATTAGATGATACGAATCATGAGTGTCTATGGAAGATGAAAAATGACAGCAGTCCAGCAGTGAAATGAAAAATTCGAGCCATAAAATGCAAATAGCATAAAATATTGAGAACAGGGATAAGTATGGTCATTTGGACGGTGGCATTGCTTGATAATAAAAACAAAAATTGTGAAGAAGAGGAACTGGAGTGTGGAGTGTGATGAATAAGATTTGTTGCCATTATCACTCAATGCTTCGCCATATTCTTGGCATCAAGCAGCTCAATGCCGAATACATTCGAGTTGCTTGCGCAAAATTCATGGTTCTGTTTTTTTTTTGGAGCTTATCACTTTGCGGCGGCGAGGGGACTTAAGTGGTATCAATGTTACCAAGGTGAGCTTATCACTCATGCGGTTTATCATATTAGTCCACGACTAATAAAAACTAGTCCACTGTGGTGCCAACGCCAGCTGATTGTAAGAAGAGTGTGTATCTACGCGTTCTTGTGATGGGGATGTACGATGAACCATTTCCGGACTCTCGAAATCTCTGACAACACAATAACAGAAAACCTCATGGAGAAGACAGAAGTGCAACGGGTCCTTAAATCCCTGCAGTCTGGTACGATAGTGGTAAGTTTTTTATTGGGGGCGCTAGCAAAAGTATGTACCTCAGTAGCGAAATTGTCGTAAAATCTTGGAATGGAATAATAATAAAAGCCAGCCATTATACAGATACACGACAACCACTGAAGCTTAGTGTGAGAATCTCTAATTTTATTGAAAGCGCTCTTCTCGTTTAAATATGAAATATCGTTTGTTATTCAAAGATTTAAATTTTTTTAGTATCGTTTAAGAATTTTTCTTCTTTTGCTCTCCAGTATAACGATTTCTTCAGTAATAGTAATATTTTACCGCTTGCATATTTACCAAGTGTTTCAGTGAGCTTCTTCACCAATTTGTATATGCCGTCTTTGAATGAAAAATAGATTCAGTTAGAAGCTCTTCAAAGCAGAAATACACAAAGGGGATTGCCATTGCCTGCCCAGAGGTGACCGCTGTTAAGAAATATCCCTTTTCTAAAATTTTTTCGTATGTTGCTTTGATCGGCTACAGCGGCCAATACTTCTTCATGATTACTTCAAACTTTTATCATCAGGGGAAATGATTGAACATAAAAGCAGAATGCAGCCGCATATTATTTGTTTGAAATGATATGTCTGTACATGAGGCTGGTCCAAAAATATAAATTTTTGAATTTCTTGCTTGTTAAATTACTTTAAATTCGTTAAAAAAATTGATTTTGATCAAAATACTTATCTTCAGAAATCGTGTAGCAATAGAAATATATGATGCAAATTTAACTCTATAATTTTCAAAACTATTTTTTCACAACGTGTGTGATGTGGTTATGAACACAAAAAAAATTTTATAAGTAATTAGTAAAATCTTAAAGTCAAATACGCAAAATTACTTTTTGAAGCTTTCTGGAGGGTAATATTTTTATTTGTTCAAAATATATTTATTTTTATTCCCATTTGAAATATATTGCACACCACAAAGCCGCGGTGGAACGCTTAACTGTTCGCCGATTTCAAAATAAAAAAAAAAACCGGTCTCCATATTTTTCAGTTTCGGGGGGTTGCTGCAAAAAAAATTGGGCCACCCTAATGTTCATACGTGCTATGTAAGTGTATGTCCTGATATCAGCGCGTCATCAATCGTGTACACCAATTTATCAAATTTTCGATAGTTACTTGTCTACATTTATACACATAAAATGTACTACCACAACGATTTCATCCTTTATTACAATAATTCTGATATTTCCACTCGTCGTGTTCCCCACTCCGCGTATTCATGTAACCAAATTTACTCGCTTCTGCTGTTCAACGAAGAGTGAATTGAAATCAAAACAAGGCGATGGTGTATGTACATATGTATGTATGTTTGTGTTATATTGTGTAGTAAATCAACTCTCTTCTCCTTCCATCACTAAAGATTTAAATGTATGTGCGCAAACAGTAGTTCATTTTCAGTGATCCACTTACATATAGTATTCAGGCTTGCTACGCTGTCCTTGTAGTTGTACATAAAAAATATGTACTACTTTTTTGCACATTCACAGAATCATGGCATTTTTCTTTGCATGTAATTGATGTATGTTTATGTCGTGAACTCTTTCTAAAGCAAGTCGCAGGAGAACTCTGAAAAGTATTATATACATACAGATGTATGTATGTATGGGCACTGAAGGACAATAGAAATTGTAAAAGTAAAATAGACATAAGCGACATACATATGTATGCTTTGACAAAACGATGGTTGATCAAACGTCCTTGAAGTTAGTATGTAGGAAATTTGCACTTTTTTTTTAATTTTTCCTATTGACAAGTTCATTTCCTTACTACAATTCAGTTATAAAATGGTTTTTGTTTTACATTCATTGACGACTGTGATATGTTTTTATAGCGCAACCGGCTCCTTCGGCTGGCAAATATTTCAGTTATGCAGAAAATGTGAAAAAAAACTTTCATTTGTTTGATTTGATCAAAAACGAGCAAATATTTACTTAACCGGCATGCTGCGCGATGCTTCAAAAGCATCATTGCGCTGCCCAGTGCAATGTTGTAGTAAATGAAAAGATGAAAAGTTGTATAGAGGAAATAGTCTTAGGTGAAGTTAAAAAGCATCTGGAGAGCAGAACCTTGCTCATACATCGACGCGGAATACGCCTGTTAAAGCTCCGTAATCTTCTTCTACTTAGTGCCGAATCGTGGCATGAAAGGCGTTTCACATTTTCTTCACTGCCAAAAATGAACCTGCAGCTACGGCAGGGGCCCGGTGCGTTCAAACCTAGCCATTTGGGTAGTGGCCCGTTAGAGTCCTTAAAAGGAGGAAATTGTTTTCTGCTTGTACTAGTTTTGGAGTTGAACTGAGGAGAGTTTCGATGCATTATTTTGAGGTGAGATGAGTTGAGGTGGAGTTGACTGGATTAGGGTGAGTTGAGTATAATTGAGTTGAGTTAAGGTGAGCTAAAGTGAGGTGAGATTAGATAAAGTAAGTTAAGCTAAAGTCAATCTTTGTCTCTATTCTTTTATTGTCCCGTTTTCTTAATCTTTATCTTAATCCTCATTTTTGTCCCTATCTTCATCTTCATATTTATTTTTGTCTTTATCCTTGTCTTTATTCTTTACTTTAGAGGCGAGTTGAGGTGATATCATTTCTTTTATCTAAATATAATTTGAAGGGAGGGGAGTTAAGGTGTATTGATGTAAGGAGTGTTGAGTTAAGTCGAGATGAGAGGTGCTGTGAGTTATGTTAACGTAAAGTGAGGTGAATAACGTAACATAACATGACATAGCATATCTTCAGTTTTATTTTTCTCCTTTTCACTTTATCTTTTTCTCTTTATCTTCATTTCTATGCCTTTCTCTATCTCTACTCTTCTGCCTATTCTTCTCTCTACCCTTGCCTCTACCTCTACCTCTATCCCTTCCTTAACCTTTATCTTTAAACTGGTTTTCTATCCCTTTATTTATCCTAATCTTTATCCCTGCCTTCATCTTTATATTTATTATTTTGTCCTTATATTTAAATTTACCTTTATCTTTTTTTTTATTTTTAGTTTTGCGGTTATCCTTGTCTTTGTCTACACATTCAACTTTACTTTCACCTTTATAATAATCTTAATCTAAACCTCATTACTAAAGCGGTTCTTGCACGTTTCTTTAATCCAGCATCAATTTCAAAGCATACATTTAGGAGGCATTTCCATCCCTTACCGTGTAAATGTTTTGGCATTTTCATAAGTGTCATTTTTAAACTGACCTTTTCGCTTTGTATTAAATTAACTGAAAATTTAATAATTCCAACTTTTCATCAATTTTTTATGGTGAGAATAAAACTAAGGTGCTTTATTGTCCACAAGAATAGATCTGGGTTCGATTCTTCAATAAAAATAAAATTTAAGCGAGATGTAGCTACTGTCTCGATATAAACATTTCTTTATTTTTCAGAACGCACAAAAGTTTCCAACATACCGCATTTTTAGGTTTGGTTGAAAACTTGCCAAGTTTGCAAATTTTTACTATGTTCAACAATCACATACCAAAAGTGTGTTCCGCTACTGAGGCCTTCGCACAGCATGGGAAAAAGTATGAGTGACATTTGTTAAGCTGTATCCACTTTCGGTATAAATGCTTTCACAATTTCGGCGACTGTATATGTACGTACATATATGTGTATGTGTATAATACATACATATGTACATATAAAAAGATAACGACGCATTACCAATTCAAAGGTCACGGTAAAGTCTAGAAAGCGAAAAGAGACGCTGGCTGGCGAGGAAAGGTAAACAATATCCCAAGCGTATAATACATCCATGTACATATGTATACATACATATGTATACATACATATGTATACATATCTTGTAGTTAGTAAGATTATATGAAGGTTTCCTGGCATTGTAACCAATCACAGCTGCCGCAGACAGACAATTGAATGATGGTCTAGACGTATTTGTGCTGGCTGGCTTTCTGTTTTTATTTTAGTTTTTTTCTTTTTATAACTCAGCACTTGAAATGTATTGCCTGCTACGTATATTTATGCATAATAATACGCGCAAGTCAGCTTTCATACATACATACATACACATGTATACGCAAATGTATATCCGTGCATGGGATCCTTGGGTTTTACATAACAAAACTTTTTGTGCGCCATCTTGGGCGAAAAAGGGTTTACTTGTGTACATTTCTCAATTCGCAGATCAACAAAACTTTTACATTGAGCACTGTGACAGCATAAGTATTTATTGTTTATTATTAATTTGGGATTAGCGCAGTAAGCCGTATAATTTATACGCCTTGTGAAGTGGTAAAAAAAAATATTAACCATTTCTTTTGACGCTGCCGACCCAAAATATTTCTTGTGGTTTAAATATGACTTTAATTGAAGTGTTAGGCGAATATATTCGCCCACACCAAAAATTCAAAATAATTTGTACACGTCGGAGCGTTCATACAACTATTTACATATGTATATACATATTATTTACATTTTTACATCATTTAGCCCTTGGATGCGCAACCTTCCCCAGGGACTCACACTTAGAAAGGAGTTTCGTTACATCAACTAAATATATTTCTCTCAACACAAGATTAGTTAAATAACTATTTATAACCGAATCCTGTGTTGAGAGAAGTATATTTAGCTGGTGTAACTAAACTCTTTTTTTCATTACAAATTTTATATTTTTCATAAAAATATTGGAGCTGAAATCATTTATGGCGTCAACGCCCTACATGGTCTCCGAGGAGCTTCTAAAGGCTTTAAAGTTATTTGTTTTAGTTCTATGGCTATTTTTAAGAAATTTTAAACAAAGTAAATAAGTAATTACTCAGGCATTTGGTGCTAATTTCGGATCTTAAGTACACACAGACACCTTCACTGCTTAAAAATTGTAACTGGAAACAGTGGCGTGTGTAAAAATACGCAAAGACAGTTTGAGGTACTTTGCCTTCTTTTCGTTTACCGCTAGACCAAAACTTCTGCCTCCTTCCCTAAGCTGCAAAATATAGCGGTCACGTCCGACAGTGCGATTCAGATTCAAGAAGTCGCATGAAAGTGACTCGTCTTGTCCAAAACCTCCTTTTGCCTCGAATGCCGCGGAGAGGTCCATCTCAATTTTTATGGAGCTGAAAGTTAAGCTCTGCATATGCATATTAATTTTTTATGGGTCCAAGATTTAGATATGGCCTGGCAAAGGCAGCAGCTCCTCTTTGCACTGTCATAACCGCATTTTGAATCGGCAAAAGGGCCTACAAATATAATTGTTTGTCTTCATCCATTAGCATTACAAAAGGATGCCAAATAATTAACGGAAATATTGCGTAACAAAGTAAAAATATATACATACATACATATGTACATGTATACATACATATCTACATATGTATTCGTGTGTATGTAAATATGTACTCCTTTTAGTCAGACATTAGCTGGATGTGCACAGAATTAGTAAATTGATAAATAAATAATATCTCAGTCAATATATTCATTTTCATTTGCAAATGACAACTCTGACAGTTCAACAGTTCACTGAATTGGCAATTTACGCAGAGAGGACGCTATAAATTCAAATAGATGTCGCTCGTTTGCTGGAAAAATGTCATATGTATTATATTTTAAAGTTAAGTGTTCTAGAAAAATGGCTTAAATGTTTTAAGTCAAATACTTTCTAATAAGCAAACATAAATATAGCAAAAAATATAATCGGAAAATCTATATATAAAAATAAAACAAAATTTTTTTCTTCAATTATCTCCAAAAGTCATGACATGAGAGTGTTAGGATATACATATGCACATACATAGTTACTACAGTGCAAAGTGGAAAAGAGTAAACTTGCCTAAAAGCCACAAGTAACCACATTTCACATTTCCCAGATATCATGATGTCAGAATTTTTTTACAAAATATATTAAAAGCGTTGAAAAAAAATTTCTGCGTACTTAACTGAAAAAAAAATTTCTATGATTATGAAGTTCTTCCGTTAAACAAGCGCAATGATTCCACATTCTACATACATACACAAATACATATATACAGATAAACACAGCTCTTACAACTCTGCAAATACTCGTATACTTGCTTCTGGATTTGACAACGCTCCACTTAGCAATTTGTATAATGGCTCTTACATAATCATTCATTTTTTTTAGTTTGGTATCCTCATTTACTGATTTGGAACAATTCACCTAAGTTAACTGTCAAGCACACATACATATTTATTTACATACATACACGCATACGTATGCATCGTTGGCTTGATATTAACAGATATGTACCCTGCTTGTTAATGAGACTCAAACGAATTTGTGTTTTTGTTGCACAAAATTTGGATCCTTCAATTTGGGTCTGAACCTAATGAAAATTAGTCGGGTTCATTCGTTTATTAACTCACTCACGCATACTTATCGTTGCACGCCTACGATATAGCTATTTTAGTAATTTACATCTATGTACACACATCGTTTTGCATATATTTTTCACTCCTTCCTATTCACCTTCAGGCCTTTAGTCATTACTAATCTTAATATTGTCATTATTATGTAATTTATTAATTTTATTTTGTCTATCTACATACATGCATACATATAGATCTATATGTATTATTCGTACTTCTTCCTTTCCTGGGTTGAATGTGGGCGTTTTTGTTGTTGACAGATTAAAACTTTATCGATCGCCCTTCCCTTGTGCTTTTAACATAATTTCTTTTGTGAAATACTGCTGTCAATCGCATCATGTAATCTGTCCTGTTGTAATAGTGAGAAGCAGTCATTAACATAAAGATATAGAGTGAAGCAAACAAAGACATTTTAGCAAACAAAAAATTGTCGGACCTACTTTGTATTGGAGAAAATGCGGAGCACCGTCAACAAACAAAAAGTTGCCAAAAATCAACCGTAACACCTAGCTAGTTCAAATTTGCACTTTATTGTACTAAAATTTAATGGGCTCCGAAATTGCTTACCAAACTTTTTTCTAAAGATGCTGATTAAAAAGTTTGAAATTTTTCTGAATTTTGACAAAGTCTGAAATTGGGATTTAGAACTATGGTGTTTGTTAAGAAATCAGCTATACTTTCATAAAAGAGTAATAAACAGTTTTTATTTGGTTCACTGTAGTTCGTAGATATTTTATTTTGGAATAAACAAAAGCATCATAAAAAATTAGATTGGTAAAAGAAAATGTATTGCTAATGTAGAGCTGGAAATATATTTCTTCAAACAACTTTAAAAGGGTACCAAAAATATTTCATAGCCGAAAGGGGATTTTTTTAGTTTAACTCCTATTTAGTGGCCAGTACAAAATCTCGTATAAATTTGTTTGTGATGACAATAAACCATTCACCTCCAAGAGATAGCCACAACCCCCAGCGATTTAGGCCCAGTCCAATAAAGCGCACCAGTCGTTTCTCTTTTGTGCCAACTTATCTTTTCATCGTACAGGAAGTAGTCTTCTGTTGCCAGCTACGTGATCTGTACCGCTGTCGCTATAAAGCTTATCGTCCCATACGGCCGGGTCGACATTACTGTGGATTGGGCAGGGCACTAAAATTCCAGTCATCGGGCAACATACTAACTCCTCGCTACCGTAATTGCATAACTCCTGCAGCTTAGTTTTTCTTCTTCATATACAGGCGATGGAACATCGCTTCCGTCGTCGTCGTCGTCTTCTTGTTCTCCACTACCTTCAGTGCTGTTACGGCTGGAGTCCAGTGCATTTTTCAAATGGCGATGATGTCAGCCTTCGTCTTGCTGATGGCGTCGTTCAGTCGAGAAAAGGCAACTTATTAACTAAGGATCCAGACATTATAGATGCAGGTCTTCGTCCAAGGCTTAATTTTACTTTTCAATGGGATCTGCTTTTCTTTTTGTTTTTACGTGGCGGCTCTCAAGCGGAGCATCCTGGAACTATTCTTGTTAATTTAATGTTTTGTGTATGTGGATAAGTATATGAAAGACTAATAATATAACCCCTCATACACGAATTTTTCATACATATAAGACACTATAAATTCTTCTGACATAAATTTGCGCCTGTAAATGTAGCCACCAACATAAGTACATTTGTACATCTATGAGCTTTCTTAGTGCCAAAGGCTCAATAAATTTTGCACACATGTGCTCTAACAAGCACATTGCAATAAATAGTTGAGTATGAGTTTACAAATATACAAACATGTATATGTTAACATGTGCATGATCAACACATTTCTTGCTAGCTTACTTTTCACTCCTTATGCAATTTACCTGTATGTAGATACGATTTACAATACGACAATTTATTATGATTGAAATTTATTTAGTCTAAAATTTATGCCATAAAGAAAGTACCTATTCAGTGTACTGCAGGGCGTATGAGCAACATTCGCTTAGACACTTAAAATGCATGAAATGCCGTTTTGTCACATAAAAGAGCTGAATTTCTATGTAAATATGTAGTATGTATGTGTATTACTTGTGAAAATTTCACTTCAGATCTAGCCAAAAAATTTAATATGCATGGTAAACATCTCTGGTATGAAAGGAATAGAATTTTATTTTTATATTAGCATTGTAATGCCCATTAGAGAGCTGAGAGTGACTTTTGAAATGTTTGAAATGTCAGCTTTTCAGCTCTTCAATGAAAGCTTAATAACTAAGAAGATCCATTGTTACCCATCCAGTGGTGTGATTATATAAAGATTTCACTAAAAGTAAATTTCTTTATATTTAGATCATTTTAGTATCCGTTTTGATATAAATCGAAACATTTTGAATGAATTGTATATTTGTTCTTGTCTGATTTCAATGAAATTTTTAGGAACGTATTTACGTATGTATATATTTCCAACAAAACCTGGGCCATTTCCATACAAAAATCAAGGTTTTTAACCGTTTCCGGTCATTTTTGGATGTTTTTAGTATGAAAGCTTTACAAGATATTTGTCGGATGGCAAAAATAATGTCAAGTTCGGATTTCTTTGACCAAAAAACCATCCAAATCATTCAAAAATTGTAAAATTTTGCTCAAAAACGAGCCCCGCCTAAAAACTTGAACTTGATATTACTCGATTAAATGACCTAACCTAGAAAAATTATTACCACCAACAAATTCAGCGTACCCGAATTTACGTTACTGGATTGATCGTAGGTCAACGTCAATGAAATTTTGACCGATGTTTTTGCATACATACGCCATATGGCAAAATATATCAGGTTAGGATTTTTTTAAGATCAGACGGCCGGTACAAACATACAGCTTTACAAGTTGGTCAGCTTTAAGTGAATTTTTGCGTAAATAACGACATAAATTCAGCTTTTTTTAACTCAAGCACAACTGAAACTTCACTCCAAGCAGATATGAAATCAAAAGCAAATTAAAAAAAAAAAAAAAACATATACTCATAAATGATTACATGATACAAAAAAGAAGGTAGTTTCATTAAATGACATTCTTTGCTATTGTTAACCATTTGACTTTTAATAAAATTATGACATTTCATTCAATTCATGCTACCTGATCACGAGCAGTAATATTTTTTTTTTAAGCAGAAGATTTCATCAGTCCACTCAAAGATGTCGAATATGATGAACCTGAAAATTAATGCATTGGTTTCAGAACGGATGAAGAAAGCGATCAAAGTTATACATACTTATGCTAATTGCTTGTCTGCGCAAGCCGAATTCAAGTTTTTCGCATACATTGGAAATTCTAAATTCGAAATTTGTTGAAGTTAATGGTGATACACTAATCACAAAGCCTAATTTTTTGCAAAATCTGATGAGAAATTTATAAGTAAATTTTCACGAATTTCATCACGAATCACGAATTTCATGTGAACAAATATTCCCAAAATTATAAAGCAAAACAAAAATAATTTTTCCCAATTTGTTTTTGTTTTGCATATTAAGTTATGAGAATAATTTATTCACATGGAATTTGCGATTACAACAAGATTTATTTGGAAAGAGCATTCTTTCGAATTCGATTTTGAAATTGCAAGATTGCATTCAAAATAAGAAAATGAAAAAATAATAGGATAATGCTCTCGTGATTTTTGTTATAAAATAAAATAAAACAATTCCAATGAAGTCTCCTTTAAAAGTTTACATTTGATGTATGTTTAATAAAAAAAAGGTGCGAACCACGTAATTAAAAAAAATTCCCAAGCACTGATTATGATTTTTGATTTGAAATATTATTAAATTGGTATAAATGTGGGAAAGAAAATACCCTGATTTATTATTTTAATATTATCAAAGTGGCAAGGCCGTTGAGAATACTCGCAATTTATGAAACTTCAACAAAAAATTATTATCCGTCAAAAGTTGTTTATTGAAACTACCTTGTTTTTACCTCCCTTTTTATTAACTCGGGATGTAACTAAGTAATATTGATGCGCCTAAAAGATGCAGCGATTTCTATTCTCAAGTTACATACCTGATCACAGTACGAATGGAAATTATAATAGCGAGGTTTTAGTTTTTTAAACTATAATTTTATTGTATCACTCTCTGAATGTATTGCACTTCATTATTATTCACAATTGAACACCACCCAGTTAACAATTTTAACATTTCTTCCGCAACTACTATCATATACTATCGTGCATTTGTACTTTAATAAAATACTAAATGGAAGTTGTGGCACTTGTCTGCTGTTTGCAAAAGCATTAAAGAGCTCAGATAGTGAAATAATCCAAATACTTATACATCTTTAAGCATAAGTACGTACTTAAACTAACAGCCACTTGCTGCCTGTAAATAAATACAACGACTTTACCCTACAGCCACCGCATAAAGTACTTCAAGATACGCGCCGCCAGACAAACAGCAAAAGAACACTCGGGGCAGCGAGTTAAAGTCAATAAAAAAATAATAGTGGTGGAAAAGGCACACAAGTGGCAAGAAGACTCACACAAGTATTTGGGGTTTAAATACACAATCAAATAGATAAAGACAAGCCTAAAAGAGATTGTAAAAAATGCGAAAATATATGGCTAGAAAACATAAAGTTTTGATCTATCGGTTGTGTCAGAGGGACCATTTTTTTTATTATTGACTTCTGAATTGATTTTTACAGCTGAATCGCGCAGTGGAGTTTTCGATTTTTATAAAAACCAACTTAGAACTTTAGTCCAGTGGTTAGAAGTGCGTACTGCTACTCCGAAAAACTTGGCTTTGATCCTTTGGAGAATATTTTTTGTAACAGCAGTCGGACCTCGGTAGGCCATGGCCAACTTTCGAGTGGATTTCTGCCTTAAAAGAGCTTCTCATAAAACGATTTGCCATTCTGGTGTGTCGTTAAATCGGAGCAAATTTAGTAGAAGCTTGGCAAAACACTTAGTAAAAGTTCAAGCGCCGTATGTGTATATAACGGGTGATTTTTTTGAGGTTAGGATTTTCATGCATTAGTATTTGACAGATCACGTGGGATTTCAGACATGGTGTCAAAGAGAAAGATGCTCAGTATGCTTTGACATTTCATCATGAATAGACTTACTAACGAGCAACGCTTGCAAATCATTGAATTTTATTACCAAAATCAGTGTTCGGTTCGAAATGTGTTGAATGTGTGAAAAGTTGGCAGAAAATCCGCTTTTTTATCGACAAATTTTGTTCAG
>NW_023458559.1:78326549-78331163 GCF_013731165.1 Rhagoletis pomonella | reverse complement strand
AAAAAAAAAGGTATCAAGCTCTTAAAAAATCACCCGTTATATATATATATATTTATAACTTAAAACCACAATACCAGTCGCTTTAATTGAATTTTCAATGAGAGCTTGTAGTTTACGTTGATATCAATCTTCCTCACTGGCTGCCCAATAACAATACGACTCATGGTTCATTCCCGAATGATGAATACTTATTTTTCCTTAAATCGCTGACTAACATTTCAAAAGCACTTGCATAAAAGTTTTATTTCGCGAAGAGATTAAAAGTTCGTAATTGAGTTGTGCGTAATTTCGGTAAATTGTTTAAAAAAGTAACAAGCAAATAAGGCACACAAGGCAGAAATATGGGAAAAAACATCCAGAGAAAGCGGAAATACAAAGAGAAAATCTTAATAATTGCTTTAGAAATGCTCAAATTTTTTATATACACATGTATGTCTGGTAAACGGATTTAAAAATACTAACGGTTTTCAAAACATTTAAAGCGCATCGATAGAAATTGTTGAACCATAAAAAAGGTTTGAAGCACTTCCGCGGCTTCTTTGCAATTATGAATATCAAGCCAATGAAAGAAACCCTTGAAGACTTTTTGGAAGAAAATTTAATCGATTCATTTTCTTCGAAAATTTGGAAATGACCGCAGTGAAGCAACCAAACATTTTAGCTGCCTAAAAGCGGCGCAACTCTCTAACCCAAAAACAGATAAACTTCCGCAGCTTTTACTTTCTCTTTCTTCTTTCCCCTTCGCTTTACTGCTGCTAAACTTCTTTCAATTTCAGCATTATTTTGTTACATCTTTTAGCTTAATATTCTATAGAATTTTTTTATTTACGTTATCATTTCTCCGCTCACTTTACATTTATGTAGGTCGGTACATTACTTCTGCATACAAATTGCGTCTAATGGAAAATCATTTTCTTTCCCATAAAAAGTAATAAAATTTATAATCAATAGATGAAAAGGGAAAGGCTTAGCTACATGGGTAAAAGCATCTACTGACTTTTAAAAATGTCATCCCTCGTTTGATTGACACCAACGAAAAATGATATTCGCACTCATAAATCTATGCCAAATGACCATGTGTATTTTGAGAAATAAGCTGGCAAATCATAAAAATGAAATACACCTTTTCCAACAATATTTTAGAAAACCTCAGATTTATTTCAGAAAATCGGAAATATTCAATTCCATTTTAGCTGCATATGAAATTTCATTGACTAAGTGCGTAGATATCATTCAATTGTTAATTAAACCCCTTGGAGATGAGTTGCGGACTAATTAATCCCCTATTATACCGGCAAGGGATGAGTCGAGACTAATTGTATCTCCAATAATACCCGAATGACACTGGTTGCGACTAATTAATGCCCAACTGTACCCGATGGAAATTAATCTCGGAATACTCTCTTTAGATATTACTCGGAAAATTTTTTGCAGGGTCGGAGCCATTAGTACATCAGGTGCACTGAGCACGTAAACGGGGCGCGGGTCATTTGAAAAAGATCATTGCTGAGTTGGTCCGGTGGCTTTTAGAAAAGTGTATCAGAATGGGCAACATTTGGCCTTTTATGAAACACATTTGATTTTTTCTGAAGTACACTTGTGTTTTTCTGGTACACTGAAGAAGGTAGTGGGATAATTATATTTGGACTGAGGTTAATATACTCGAAGAAAAACGTATTGCCTAGCCACCTACATTTTTAAGGAGCTGAATTTGCAACTAACTAAAAAAGGTGTAACGTAGGAGAAGCCGAAGTATTAATAATGATACGAGGTGTTGTGGTGTTGATGAAAAAATATTTAAAAACACATTTACATATATGTGTTGCCGTAGCTGAGTGTGCAAAGATGTTTGCCACAATTTGTTGATATCCAGAGAGGATCTGGGTTAAAATTCCATTGCAGGCAACATGCAAATTAAATATATATATTTTTTTTTCATAACGACCACGGCCATTTTAATATGCGCGTAGTTGAATTAAATATTTGTCAATATACAGTACATTCGTTGACGTTTATAGTAAGATCAACTACGTTTCTGATTGATTTGCATATTTTTCCCCCTCACTGCATACAAAATACATGGAAAACTTTGAGCGCTTTGAGCGAGCTCTAAATATCTAACGATTTCAAAATTTAAAATTAGGGTATATTTTTCGGTATAGAACAATCCTAGGGGGGAGAGCATTAAAATTTCGACTTTACCTTTTCATATCGTTTTGGACCACCCTAGTTTACGTTCATACGACATTAAGTTAAACACTCCATTTCTTTAATATATAGACGTGACTTTCAAGTGATTCACACACTTCAAACTTACTAATTCTAAAGAAATTAATTGACAGAAGCTACGTGCCTTCAATTTCTATGCAATTAAACAACTTTAGAAGCATTTTGTGCTTGTCGTCTGCAAAGTTTGGTGAGCACACACGTGGAACAAAATTTTTTTAGGCAGGCACACAAATGAATGGTGTGGCAGTAACTGGAATGTTTTTAAGTTACTAGTTACCAAACAATTAGTCTTACAGCCAATTTCACGAAAGCAATTTAAGTGAAAAATTATAATTTTTTTTTTGCATTTTATATGGAAATTATCATCTTAATTTGTATTAACTTTACAAAAGAAGTACGCCACTTTCACCATAAAATGGAAAATTTTCGTGGTAAAATGATTTTGTAAAGAATCTTAAATCAGTTCAGTTGTGTCATAAGGCATAAATCAACCACTTCTATATGCAGCTCAATTAATCAGGTACTTCTTCAAATATATATGTATGTGATTTGTATCGGTTGAAAGCAGGTAATAAGTAATGGCTTTAAAACTCACCTAGAACTTAGTCAATTTATCTGAATGCATAAATATAGTATGTATGTATGTAAACAAATTTCCAGAGACAGCCGGCTATACACATGTCGTAACGTATTAAGTAAGTATGTGGGAACAGTTTATCACATGCCTGTTGTACTGAGCGCGCTATTTACAAACAAATATAGAGGTATTTACCCATAACCTTACCTACCCGTATCTAAGTACATACATAATTATGCAATACGAGTTGTCGTCGTTATAGCACGCATGAAGAGCTGTCGATATATTACGAAAGTTTTCTGACAAATGACAATTTACTGTCAACTGGTTACAGTTATTACGATAATTTATATCATTATTTGTACTGCCACGTAAATTGGTAATTGCATGAGGTAGTTGAAATTATTGTTTTATAGGAAAATAGGTGTTTTGATCCTTAATTGTTTATATTATGTTGTAAATTGATATGTGAAAATAGTTTGAAAATTAAATAAATATATTTGGAAACATGATAGATATATTTAATATTTGATACTTAATTTAATTTAATTACTTAATTTTTACCAAGAACAAAACACTGTTATCTGACCACACTGAAATTACAAGTAATTTTTAAAACATACCTTATTCGTAACGGTTTCAATATACAGATTTATTCAAATTCTATCAGGTAGCTAACAATACTATTCATGGATCGAATCGCAACTAAATAATCTATACAAAATTGAATTGGTAGGGCTCTATTAATCGAACTAAAGCCGGCATCTGTATTCTCTAAATACTGAATAGAATAGTATTGTGTATAAAATTAATTCCGAGAAGTCCCGAAACCCCGCACAGTTCAAAAAAATTCTGAATACTCCTGATAAAACGGAAAAGACGGAAAAAATACCGGAAAAGCCCCGAAAAATGCTAGATGCTCTCAAAAAATAGCCGCTAAATATCAAGATCTTTATTTTTATATCGTTGCAAAATCGAACACGAATAATCGTTAACTTTAGATTTTTAATTTTTCGGTGAAATTTAATCGTTATTTTGAAATTTTATTTTTTCGATAGTAAATAATCGATTTTTGGATTTGAATTATTTTCGATAATTTGTGACCGATTTAAATATTGCATGATCTAAAAACTTACATCCGAAAATAATGGCCTTAATATGACCACACAAAAGTAAATAACGATTGTTCTTAGCCGAAAATGTAAAAATTATCAACCATCTAGGAAAACCATGAAACACACCCAAGCGCTCCTGAAGAAACCCAAAAAATATATTAAAAAAATCCCGTCAAATACCGAAAAAATCCTAAAGGGCTCCGAAAAGTATGGTGGAAAAGTGTTGCCTGTAAGTATACTTTCTGCCTCGTTTCTGTTCAAGCTGTAAGTGATAAAAAGAATTGCGTCTAGACCATTGGTTTTAAAACTGCGGGTCACGATCCCCTGGTGGGTCGCGGCCCCCTTTCTCGGGGTTCACGAGCTGAATTAAATAATCTGCATTCATTGTTTTAGCTACTTATGAATGGATTTAATATACAGTAATTGCCGTTATCTTCCTGTACCTCTTTGGTAACATAGCGGTATAGTTCCTTTTGTTTAATTTTGCAATCCTTCAATCATGCTACGGAATACAATCGCTCACCAATTAATCGGATGAATCAAATTGCAGTTGTTGTAGAGAAGTTGACCATGTTTCAATTTTTTTAAATAAATTCTTTTATTTTTAATATTTTTATTGAGCTTTGTACCACGATTGTTTATTAGGAAAAATTGAAAAAGCAACAAAGTCTAAGCGGTAGAAGTTATAGCACT
>NW_023458559.1:78311323-78326539 GCF_013731165.1 Rhagoletis pomonella | reverse complement strand
ATAGTTTCAGGCAGGCTCTTCCTAAACTATGTATTTGTCAATGTTATCTTCTTTTAGTTTATCTTTGGCCGATATCATGTAATCGCCTCTCCGTTGCAAACACTCTTTGAGATGTTCAACTGACTAAAAATGTCTGAATATTGAATTCCGATCTCAATTCAATAACACATTTTCCTTGGACAACCACCTCACCTCTTTGTGTTAAAGAAGAATTTAACGGGGCGCCCATATTTTCACACCTCGTACGAAACATCCTTTTTTATAAAGCTACGGGGTCGCGGCTTCTAAAAGTTTGAAAACCACTGGTCTAGACAATAGGTCGCTCTATTGTTCAGGTGAAACCAAGTGCGCTTGTGCAGCACTTTAGTACCAACCAACCAACCAATCACCTCTAAACTAACTATGTAAATGCAAAAAGCACCGATCTGTCGTAATTTTTTCAACTACGTCACATTCTTTTTTTTTCGTTTCCATCCCTTAATACGCACAGCTAATTTCATTTATTTTTTTTTTTAAACAACTGGGTCGGACATGGCGTATGCGCAACATTCATGCAATACTAGCCGCATGACGCGTCATGACGTGACGTACTTATGCAACGTACGGTGGCGAGAAAGAAAATAGGGAAAAGACATTTCAGCACGGTTTGGCTACTTTTCCTTGTGTAAAAATTTTTTACTAATTTTTTACGAAATTAAAAAAAAGAAAGGTAAATCGAAATTTCAAACTTTACATTTTAACAAATGTTGATCACAATTTTAAACTTTTTAATCGGATTTTTTAGAATTAAGTTTTGTAGCCCATTATGTTTATGATGTAGTAGTGCAAGTCTGAACTAACTAGGATTTACCATTGATGTTTGGCAATTTTTTTCTTCCATACAAAATATGTTCGACAATTTTTTTGTATGGAGAAAATGACCAACAACTTCGACGAAAAAAAATTTGCGAAAAATCAAGGGTAAGACCTAGCTGCTTAATATATATATATAAAAAGCGCAAAATTTTGATGAAGCTTTTTCGAATTTTTATAATTTCTGTACAAAGTCTGAAATTTTGACTTACATGGTTTTCTTTTGATAAAAAATAATAAAAATTAAATAATAGAAAGGGAATGCTAAAATGTCTCTTCCCAATTTATATTTTCGCCACTGTATATAATGCACAGTTGTTTCCTTCTTTATTTAGACTTGCCATGTGCTCATAAATCTTATTTTTGCCGCTGCTTTTGACATGTCCAAAAAGTCAGCAGGTGTACTACAGTAAATATTCATATGAAACATATATATTTATTAGTTATAAATATTAAATACCCGCATTTTAACTGCCTATTTTTAGTGACGTATACCAGCGTATCACCATCATAGTAATGTCCCTTGCCTACACTGCCCGCCTAATTTGTCATTAATATTATTATTGTTATAATAAGTACTCGTACAAACACAGCGTTTATAATAAATTCGCTTCACGCGTCACTTGAGCTTTATGTATTTAGGCAGCTTGCTAAATTTAGTAACCTCAGTAGTATTTATACGAAAATAGGTTTTATTAAACAAATAAGTATTTACTTTGCTCCGCACCGGACTTGAAGAATTCCATATCAACCCAACCATAAACTTTGATTGCTTAGGCGTACTGTTAACTCAATTTAATCAACTGGCATTTTTATGCGCCCAATCAAGGTATTCGCCTTCCATGCAGCTATCACGTCATTCCTTTCACTCATTTCAATTAAATATTTTAAAATGTGTAAACATACATACATATGTATATGTACTGTATTTACTGGTATATGCATGCGCAAATATTCTTAACAACTATGACTCACTTCGTTCGGTCTTTGACATGCTCATCGAGCGTTCCGTTTTTCGCCAATGCCGGTACCACGTTTTCGATTGGAAGAACTGCAATAGACTGGAAGTGGTACTGCGGCCGCTGCCGTTGCTTTCCTGCAACTGTTGCTGTTGCTGCTGCTGCTGCTGTAATTTGCTTGTTGTTGTGGTTGTCGTTTTTGCGGTCGATGTGGTTTTCGTATAGACGGTCATGGTCTCCATGCGTTTGGCCACACGTTCAATTTCTGATGACCGACACGATGAGGTATCCTCTAGCGAGGAGCTACGTCGTTTCGCACCACCACCCAAACACACACAGCTACGCAGCATTGTGTGTTGCGAGTGTGTGTGGTTGTGTGTGTACGGGTAGGCGGTGTGTAGGAGTGCGTGTGCGTATATTTTGTTTGCTTAGTTTTTAATTTTATTTATTTTCTTATTTGTTGGTTGGGGGGGAGCATTGAAGATATTCTTTTTATTTGGTTTTTAATGGAAGACGACGTTGTCGTTGCTCGCGTTTTTCTTTCAATTCACTTGTTTAGTAATTTTCATTGGCTTTTTTGTTACAACTTTGTTGGTTTCCCCAAGAAATACTTTACACTGCAATGTCATTCTTTAGTGCTTTGAGTGACATTTTGGGGTGGTGTGATGTGCGTTAAGTGCAAAGCTGAAGGGCAGGTTGTGCTTACCTCAGTACCCAGTCGCGGCCATTTAAGCAGACGTAGACGTGCTGTCGCGTCACTTGTTCGCGGGATAATGCTTTTCACTTACATTTTTATTCAATCTGCTTATAAATTTCTTTTTAATAAATTTTACTTTCCCTTTTGTTTGGAAACACTCTGTACCTTAGTAGGTTTTTCACTCCAATTGAACTCATTTCCGCAGTTTGATTTGCGTTTGTTAAATTTTTTTTTATTTTCTACTTTTCATTAAGTTTATTTTTTCAAATGCATTTATCTGATGCTTTCTAATTCTACATTATAATAAGTGTATACAAACTTTCTAAGTGCAAAACAATGAGGAAATTTCAATTTTCGATTTCAACTACTTTGATATACTATACTTAGCAACAAAATAGTCAGATGCTTTGCGATAAACCCATTTATGAAAAACAAAATACCTACCAAATAGACATGCAAAGGTAAAGGAATACTCGATGGAACCCTACTCGAGTATTTTACGGGTATTTTTTGCCACAGCGGTAGCACGTGCGATGCTAGAATGGCAACTAGCTTAGATTAGGAATCAGCGCTGAGTGCTTAAACTCCGCAGTACCTCTCACATTCGCGATTGATTTTTGATCATGGTTTCAGATAGTTTGCAACGTCTGGATCCCGGGGCACTCGTTTCCTCCATGTTAATAGGGTTGCTGGACAACAGGCAACAATGGCATGCAGGAGAGCTGTCGACTTCAGAATCAGAGGGTATTAAATTTCGAGCCGAGCAGCTGGGCCAATAGTTAAGCGGTGAACAATTAAATACACTTTCCTAGCTGTAAAGGTCAGTAATATAGTAATGACCCTAATTCGTCGAAAAGTTAGTTAGCTTAGGTCAAGCCAGAGTAGGCCAACAGCGTTAAGGAGGAAATAAACTTTTATCAGCTTACCTGGTGGACAATACGTTGAATGAATATGGCTCATTCCGATTCTTACATGGCCTATTTTTGCATTCTAAAGCGACACAGAGGAAAGCCAACTATCAGGCGACACGGCATACTCCGCTGTGATGAATGAGGCAGGATGCGCATCTTACAAACCAAACAACATCACAGTTTAGCCGCTCAAAATGCATTTCTGCTCCATACTAGCGGCAGATATTGTTCACATTCAAGAGCTACGACCAAACTAAAAATTTTTTTCTCTTGCATGGGATCACAATTACGGTCAGGCTCGACATAAACAGGAGTCATCTCAGGTTGGGGTGAGTTACTTTTTGACTTGTTTATTAGTACTGAGCTCGACTTTTATCATAAAATCTCAACGGAAGAAAAAATGGGGAGGCGGTCCGGATTGGATCAAATTTGACCTTTGTCTGCTTATGGGCGCTTCTTATAGGCAGCTAAATCAAGTTTGCCGAAGTAAGAAGCCTACAGGCAGAAGAAATTGGTGAAAAGGGCAAATCGAAGGTCTGAAAAATGTGTACAGGCCAGAAGCGGAGGCCAACAGAACCTGTAGGACGTTAAGAGAGCACATTAAGGAAAGCAAAAATAATCGTGTGATGAAGCAACATGAAATCTGCGACGGCGAGAAGTAAACGCAGGGAGTGCCGAATAGTCCCAGGTTGAATGTAGAGAACTGATGGCGCCGCTTGGATGGAGACGAGGGTGGAAATCCTGCAAAGTAGGAAATAAATCGCATATCAAGCCGAAGTAGATCAGTCCTATTCTTTTAGCTTCCTTCCAATATTACAGTCTAACAGCATTCCTAGGTAACGAGGGTCTTTTAATAACATCATGCCTTCATCTGTGCCCTCATCTGTGTGTTGCTGTAAGACTACGAAACCTACTTATCCAGCTGTGAAGCAATTTTGGATAGTATTTGCCAATCTGAGGTTAATCACATAATTCGTTCCTACGCTGATCGATCTAATTGGCTGAAGGAACAACTAGAACTAGAAAATTCGTACCGCATACCATGCCACTGCAGTGCCTTCGGAGGCACACTTCCGGTTATAAGAGAAGCTGTCGAATGTTTAAGAGCGAAAGGAAATTGCGCTCTAAATTATTTTTTTCAAAAGCCAGTGCAAAATGGAAACACTTAGATACCTGCTAAACAATCAAATTAATGGGTATGAAATGGAACTTGAAAATAGTGCGAGACTCTTGTCAGGTCACATCATTTTAGGGAGGCAATAAGATTGGCTGCCTCAAATTGTACTCCGCCGAAGGCTTTTGCTCTGCCAACGTCCTGCACAATAAGGACACTTACGTTATTGGCTGCTGGAACCTTTAAGGACCTGCGCAATATATTTAGCGGGGATAAAGATTAGAAGATTAGAGTCAAATTAACTATGACTTTGCTTTGAATACCCCTTTCACAGTATCAAAATATTCTCAATTTAATTTGTCCTGGAAATAATGGTGTAAAATTTTATGAGTTTTTAATTTCAGTGAGTCATTTTAATTATGGATATATTTTTATTTAATTGATTTATATTGCTTCAATAAAATTTAATTCATTTTAACTGCAAATAGGTATGTGCATACATTGTATTCTTTCTTGTGCATACGTGTATGTTTTTTTTTTCAATTATCTCCACTCAGTTATCATTTAAGTGTGCCACATTTGACAGCATTCGCGTCTTGTCATTCAATGGCGAACCATCACTTTGCATTTAGTAGTCGTTCGGTAACGCCAACAAGCCAACCGCATATTTACGAACTCTCGTACTTTTTCACCTAATGTGCTTTGGACAAAAGCCATTGTTTTTAATCAACGCATCAGCAATGAATTGCATACATCACATTCTTTTTATATCGGAACTGCATAAACTTCTATAGAGCCGCATATGCATACATACATACATACATACGTACTATGTACTTATGCATCACACATTTCACCGGTGTAAGCCCAAGTAAAAAATGACATTACCTATAAGCCGCATAATATTACAAAAGGTATATTTTATTAATATTTTTTTTTATTTGACAGCAAATATTTTTGGCTAAAATTTCGCATACTATGGTATTTAACTCTTCGGCATATCAATGTTAACGTGAAAATCCCCCTTTTTTGATATCTGAAAAAAATAAATAAAAGAAAAACAATGTTATTTAAACGTAGTATATATACATACAGATATGAATAAAAATATACATATCGATGAAGAGTGTTATGCACTACAGAAAATACACTCTATAGGAATAAATATATTGGGGTAATAACTCTTGCCCTGCTTATTTCTCCGAACCACTTTTTATGCCTTATTGACTACCTTTTTTGTTACTTATAAAATCACATATTCGTAAACAAAATGATTTCTTCACAAAAAATAACGAAAGCAGTTCGATTGCATTTCATTAACCCAAAAGAAATTTCAGTAGGATCCGAAGGAAGTAAAGATTTGGAACTCCATTCTCCTCCATAAAGCTTAGTTTCCAGCTCTCAAGAAGAATAACAAGAAAAAGATTTCTTTATTTCCGTTGCTTTTAAAAGTACTTTGACGTTGCTTGAAATTTCCCGAAGAAATAAATATGGTCATTTGTTTCTTGAGAACTGAAAACTGTTTAAAAAAATTTTGAAAGAAGAAAATTTTGTTTAATTCCTTGAGCATTTTTATATGAATTATTTGTTTCTGTTCAGAGCTGCATACTATTCTCAGACCCATGATAAATACATATAAGAGGCATTCCACACTATTTCAATTGGTCAAAAACTACTTTTGCTCGATTTTCGGATATGTTGCAGAGGAGGTTCTAAAGTATTTGTAAACGCAAAAAAAACAACATTTTTCAAAAGTTATACAACAACCAAAATATTAGGTGTCTCGCCGTAAGCCATTGTTTATCACATCATAACTCCATAAATATTGGTTGTATCAAAAAAATCCATTCGTATTTTTTTTATTGACATAGAGCCAGAGATTTATAAAAAAAAAATAATTTTTTTTTAGGTCCAATTTTCCATACGTTTGTTAATGAATAATTTAGAAAGTTGCTCAAAAAAAACCATGTTTTTAAAAATCTGCAAAAATTATATATGAGATATGCAAAGATTTAACTAACAAACTTTTCAGGGGTGCCTCAGCATAGAGCCTGAGATATTAATTGTTTCGTAAGACAGTGACTGATGGAAACATTTTAAAAACAAAAATTAGTAGAAGTCCAGGTAATATTTATATTCGTATACTTTATATATACTATATACTTTACTTTGCATAATCCTCTTACTTTGCGAAAAATCGCGAATTTAATATTAACATAATCATTTCTTTGATTGGGCATATCTTCTGAACGGGCAAAGGTAGCTTAATCATTTTGGTTTAAATAAAGCGGAAAACTCCATCTTTTTAGCACAAACTATTATTGTCAGTAAAAAACTAATAATTGATTTTTTTTTCATACAACCAATATTTATCGAGCTATGATGTGATAAACCATGGCTTTCGCCGAGACATCTATACTTTGGAAGTTATACAACTTTTACAAATTTAATTTGTTTGCCTCTTAAATGTGCTCGCTAAATTCGTGCGCCATTGGGCTTTTGAATGTTTGCTGGCATTTCAAGTACGCAAATGACAATTTATGATTTGAAAGATTTATTCATTCAAAATTGGGAAAACTAAAAACTGTATATAGGCAAAAATTAGGGTTGTGAAAATACCGGGTTCCTCTGCAAGCAGGCCAATGTCAAATTTATTCAGTTCCCCAAAATACCCTATATGTAGGAAAAATTAAGCAGGGTTTGTTTGGAAGTGGATTTGCCAAAGTGTCCATAAGGGTGCTCGGCACATAATTTGCCACATAACTTGACCAGATGTAAGCAGTGCCTTTAAGGTAAAATATCCTTAAATGTAGGCCAAAATCCTCACCTTAACGTGTTTACATTTATTTATTTGCGTACACTCAAATTTTGTTGTTTAGACCATGATAAAAACATAACAAGGTAAAACCATTGAGAGGCAGTCTGACGTTTGCCAACAATATAATTTTAAAATCAAAACTCAAACTCACACACACATTCTCATTTTCAATCTCAAACAAAAACAATTGTTTATAAATTATTATTATTTTTTTTTTCAATTTTATATGATTTTAAAATGTTGGCAAACGTCAGAACAAAATCATGGCCAACGAATTGAGAGAATGAATTTACCTTGTAATGTTTTTATCATGGTTTAGACAGAAATAAATTTCTTTAGCTTGAGTGAAAAACAAAATAAACAGATGAAATGAGAGCGAGAGAATTTTTTTTAAATGCTAGCAAACGTCGAAAGTGCTCAGCGGTTATACCTTATAAATATTTTTATCAGCTTTTAAAACTTGGCAAATTTAAATATGAAATTTTCGGTTCGGAGTAAGCGACTGGAAAAAAATATAACTGTAAGTATGGCACATATGTATAGATGTGCCCCTTCCCGAAATCGTGTCTATGTCACTTGCCGGCAGTGTTGAGGTAAACGGCAAGGAAATGTTCTAAGTTACGCTGCGCCTCCTTGGTCATCGGGAACTAGTAGGATGTAGTGGACCACTTCAGACTTGTCAGAGCAAAGACTCCGACCTTTTGAAGGTGACCAACACGACTAAAATCCCTCTACATTTCGTCTGACTTCGTGCGAAAAAAGGACACGGCATTCATAAACTTTAATAATTGAAATGTTTCATTTAAATTTTTTAAAAAGGTTTATGATTTCACATACTGATTTTTTTCAAAAATTATATACGCAATGTTCATTCTTTATTTTAAGCGTTTATGCCTCTCTTGGTAAAAATCGTTGACAAATTTCTGCAAGCTTGCAGTGTGCTATTTTAATTCCTGCTGGCATCAAACTGACTGCCTTCGGCACAATTAAAGTTACTCGACTTTTTTATAATTCATTAGTAAACTACAGTAATTTACAACGGCATACCCACTTCCTTTGCAAGGTATGCTCTGACGTATTTTTAAGCGTCCCACTCAATTAATTACTTAATTAGTTATTGACATGCCGACAGCAAAGCGCGCAACCAGTAATTAGCGCACACCAGGGAAATTATCACGAAAGCCAAGCACTTTCCTATGCACAATGAAAATTTTAAATGGAACACGAAAGCATAAATGATATGTAAAAAATAGTGAAAATTAAAAACAACTACAGCAGTGCCTAACAATAAAATCTTTGAATCAATAATATGCTTAAGTTTCACATACAATTGTTAAAATCGAACTTTGTATGTATGTACATGCCTACCCCATGAATATATACGTATGTATATGCTCACATTCTGAGTTTTTATGTATGCCATTAGCCTAGAAAGCATTTCGAACATTTTGGGCGCACCATTTTGGTAACAGTTCCCAAGTTAAATAGAGCATAACAGCAAAAGTAAAGAAGAAAAATCAATACAAATGCAAACAAACCCGAAGAGGCTAAAACCAGCGAAATCGCCCCAAAAGTTTTAAGTAAATTTGGGGTGCTGCTTTTGTAAACATTGTGTGGGTCGAAAGTATGCAGGAGAGTGCGTGTATGCAGAATGTAAGGCGTGGAAGTGGGGCGCTAGTTTTCGAAGTGAAATCTTCAATGCGAAAACTTTCAACACTTTCACAGGTGTCAGTAGCTTTAACTGTTTCTGTGCTTGGGGTGTTGGCAAAGTTGTAGTAAAAATAAAGTTGAAAAATCTAGTTTTAGCGGAAAAAGAAACAGATTACGTACTATTATTTAGTTGGTCAGAATGCAAGTAGTATATGTACACAGTTGGCAGCTGATAAGCTACAATGTGAAAAAATGCGACAAATACAGCAAGCATGAAATATTTAACGCTCGTCAGTTCACGTCAAAGGAAAAGATGTCCTAAAGACGTGCAAGAGCTAATATATGTAAATTCAGGAATACGTAAGAAAGTATATACAGTTTGCCCCAAAAGTGTTCAGTCAGTCATGTAGATATTGTGCCAAAATCACCGTTGAAATTTACCACATAAAAAATAAAACTTTAAATTTTTTTATGAATCCATAACTTTTATTAAATTTTTACTTCTTGGCAACTTATTACCACTTTAGACAATACTTCAGTTAAATTAGTCCGCTATGTTCGAGATATCGCCGGGTGAGATTAAGGTTAGGTCATCGGGTCCGCCCTTATTCAACGTTGAAAGGTGTGCCTTACACCTAGGCCGTCATGAGTCCGCATATTGCATCCGCATTTGGGCTCCATGTTTTGCGATACAGCCAGCCCTTTCATTGTTTCAAATCCTTCATGTGCTGGGACCCACCATAGCGTCGCGCTATTGTGGACTCCTAGGCGGTTCAAAATAGTTTTACAACGATTCACAAGCCTTAGTATCATTCTACATGAGTCTAAGATCTTCAATGCTGCCTCACCCTACGACATAATGTTTTTCTGGCCCCGTTAGTCCTTCTACGAAGACACTCACGGTCACAGACTTCCTCCTGGAATATGGTTGGGTATGAGCCCATTTGCAGACTTTCCTCGAACCTGCGTCCAATTACTATACTATACTTGGGACCCTTCATCTATCACAGATTTTTAGCATTATGAATAAAAGCTAAGCAATTGCTTTTTCTTAAAATTTCAGACCTTATGCTTGGCTTGTTAAAGAATACTTTCGGTAGGATGTTATATGTAAGCTTGATATTGAGACCATCCAGGAATGGCTTGAGAATCTACAAGTGGCCCGTAGATCCCTACTTTTCATGCTGATTACATGAGCAAATTTCATTTCAATTTTGATCAGAATAGAGAGAGAATGAATGCCTGTAATCACATATCATAGGTCCCGGAACAGGTGTGGAGGTTTATAAGCACGGCTCTAAATTGCAATGCGCATATGGCCTACAGTCTCGCAGGAGCTGTTTAGTCATATTTTCAAACAGAAGATCCATCACTATTTAAAAAAAGCTGATCACATCCAAGCTCGTCAAGAAGTTTTATAGCATAATGTTGAGTACCACGCTGAGCTCGAGGGAAACGAGATCACCGATTAATTGGCTTTTGCGTCTGTTTTTGTGGGAGACTTACAATAACCGCGTGGGTAAACTCAGAACGCAGTAAGTACTTGGGAGCGAATAGTCCAGGCAAAGGAACTTAAATCGTACGAGTAGAGCCAACATGAGGTTATTTATTTAGACGGCCAGGCGGCAATAAGAGCCCTATCCAATAGAACGATCACTTCCAGGCTCATCAATGAACTCAGAATGCAGTAAGTACTGGGGAGAGGTAGTGGGCCTTAGATAGGCCAGACTTTTTGGTTATCCTTTTGCTAGCAAAGGTATAAATCTCTTGTACCAACAACAAGTTGCTTATTGGTTACCAAACCGGCCATACTCACCTGTGCTGCACCTGCATTAGCCAGACTAAAAATGCAATATTTCAATAATTCCACAGTTAATGCCCTTCATGTTAGGAATCGTCTACTAAGAAACTTTTCGCTTTTAGTAGTGATGCTGCTAAAATTTTTGGCCGTCAGGCCTAGGTCCCATTAAAAGGATTAAAAAGGTAGTCTAGATCGCGGTGACCCCTAGAATTTACTTACATTACATTACAACATGAAGTTGCTCACCGGGTATCTACTATCTGCGCTCTAAAATGCGCCGAATAGACCTGGCCACGCAAACGGAATGCTGTTTTTGACTTGAAGATGAAGAGATGTCGAAGCACATTGTTGGCTAAAGTTTGTCGTTGGCTTAAACATTTGAAATCATTAGAAATTCTTATACTAAGTTACTTTTAGCATTTATTAGGGAATGAAATACATATGTAGGACCAAAAAGGTACAAAATATCCTCTAGGACCTAGAGTCTAGGTCGCAGTGTTCTTGGTCCTTTTACACCCAATTAAAGATACTAGAATTAGGTAGAAAGATTACCTATCACCGCAGAAATAAAATTCTTGATTTCGTGCACAATTTTGTGGGTCATGCTTGTATTCATTCACCTTTTCACTCGCTTAGTTGCGTTGGCGGTGTGATTTTCACTTTTCCATCTTCCGGCTACCTTTTCAGCCGCTAAACGGAAATTAGATTAATATCGCTCGCCCGCGCCATACCACTCCACCAACACAACCAAAATTTATTGTTGACTGTGTTGTAGTTGTTTGTGCTGCTTGTTTCAGAACATAGCAAAATAATACGTGGAGCTAGTTTAGTTTGAGTTTTGATTGAATGCTTTTCTACTTTCTAGCGGTTTCTGTATGTGGCGGCAATATTTTGGCATTTGCATATTAACTTCATTTATTTCTTCATGATTCTTTTATTTCTTCTTGGCGCGATTCGTCTTCTACACTAATATGCCTATAGTTTTTGTAGGTGAATACGGCCATAAATGCTTTCGCCTTGCTTGCATAGCATCGATAAAATGAGGCAAAAATAATTGAAACGGAAAATGAAAAATGTACGCCCCACAAACAAATTGCTGTTTATGCGTGTGAAATGTTGCCGTCACAATACGAAATGAGGGCAATAAAATGCTTCTGTCGCCTAAATGCAGCCAATAGGCAATTTGAGTTGCCGCTTTGCAACTTTATATCCCATTTAACTTTTTTGTTAAAGTGTTAAACAAAAAAAAACAAACTTTCGAATAAATAATACATATTTGTAATTTCTGAAGGCGGATCATAGATTAAGACACTTTTGCCGGTAAGAATTGTGCAAGCCTTGGAAAGGTATACATTTTTAAAGGAATTTATGGCAAGGAAAAAGGGATCCTTTTCCTGTTGATAACATCACCCGTGCTGTTTGTCAAATATATATGTATGCCTATAGCTAGCAGTTACGACTACCAAGATATTTTTCACAGACGATTAAATTTCTGAAATGCAAAAATAGTTCAACAGATTCATGTAGAGGTTTTGGAGAAGTTTTAGTGTTATGTATTTAATTAGTCCTTAATTTTGTGGGGTCAGAAATCAGTAATTGTTTCCAGTGAGAGAAAAGTGGCTGCTAACCATCTCAAAAACGGTGTTTCTCAACACAAAATTAAAAGAACGGTAAGGCTGCTGACTCACTGCAACAAATTTTAGGTCTACTCCTTACTTTTTTATCAATAAGTATAATACTGTAAAAAAGTGGGAGCAGTAGAAAATTCTGCTTTTCAAAAATTGTTCGGTGGAGAATTCTGGAAAAAATGCAAGAAATTTCTTTGCAATTAAAATTATTTCGGGTCAAAATTCCAAAATTCTGTAAGAAAAAAATTATGTAGAATTAAAACTCTGGATTCAAAATTATTTTGGCCCAAAATTGCGTAGTTTTTAGTACTGAGAATAAATTAATCTAGTCTGTTTTTAACTAAAAAGGAATGCACAAAAGAAGTAAATATGCAATTAAATATTTAACAATCAATTTTTATTAAGTCTGTTCTTATTCTTTTATTCTTTTTTTAATTTTTCTATTTCCTTATACAGCTTTTATATTATGGGGTATTTTGGCTATTTTGAATCTTCATGAGTTGAGCTTTTTCATAAGCCAACTCGCCTTTCAAATAATTGATGAGTTTATAGAACCCTGAAAATTACTGTAGAAAACTCGTGGTTCTGTAAACGTGTTGTTTGAGGTGCCATTTACCATTTTTAAGCAATCGTCCCTCGGATGGCAATAGTAAACCTCCAAGTGAGTTTTGCCATACAAAATAAGCTTCTTTTAAACAAAACAAATGCTAGAAGCGACGTTAAACTGTAGGTTCCTTGATTACCCTGACAACATCATGTTCCGAATTCTTAACAAGAACCACTTCGAAATCTGCACAGCTGTACATAGTGTATGCATTTTAACCAATAAATTCGCCGAGTTTTCTGAGTCGTAAACATGTAACCACAACGTATTGCATATGTGTATCTACATATGTATGAAGTATATGGGGACTCATAATTACTAATAACAATAGCAATCAAAACAGTCAGTCACGTGTCAATGCACTTATCCTATAGGAGGCAGCAAACTCACCAGTTAAGTAGCCCCAAAAAGCCACTGATACACCAACATTCATTGTCATCAGGTCAACGATGGTCGTCAGTTGCAGCTATGACTAAAGCAAAACCAAACCAGCTAATGGCTTTATCATCCATTACCATAGTAACGTTCAATTAAGTAAATAAGTGGTAATGCGACTAGTGCGGCTGCATTTGAACGATAGCTGGATGCATCAGCTCAAGCAGAAGGTTATTATCCGAGCTTTTCTGCGCTTCATTGTTGCACTTGTGCTGGTACATCGATGCATTATGCCCTATTCGTTGTTGTGGTCAACGTTGGTGCGTTAATTGTCAACTGACAAAGACAACCAGCTGCAAAATGCCAAAGTCAGCATTAACAATGGCTCAACAGCAGCCAGTATCTACGCACATTGACCCTCTAAAGCAATTGTACATACATAGTTAGATATAACAAAGATGTGCTGGCGTTTGAATATAGCCGATGCCACATGGAAGTCGTTAGAGCTAAGCTACGAGTGTATAGCAAGCAGTAAGCATTTAAGTAATGAGGCTCTTCATTTTTGTCATCATTTAATTATGAACTTTAGGTGGAAGTTAATGCCTTTATGGAGTGCTAAAAAGTGAAGAAGTATGGCGCATAAGTTTCCATATTTAAAATATATGAACGTAATAGAATGAGGAAATAGTATTTAATGCCACACCCTTAAATATAAAGACTGAGTCGGACGATTGGGCATAAGCCCAAAAATTTGGTGTAGACTGATAGCCCAGTCATTCTGTCTTCAAAATAATGGCCTTTGACAACAACATGATAAAAAGTTTTTATACATATTTCCCAATTACATTAATATGCACGTACACAAAAATTTTCCAAATGATATTTTAAGTAAAACTACGTTTTTTTTGATCACTTTATCTTTACTTGCAAGATTAAACAATAATTGTTCGGTAAACAATGAATTTTTTTTACGAGGTATAAAAACCACTGTCCTTAAAATAGAGAGTAAAGCTCGTTGTCGGAGACAGTAAGACTCAGAGAGAGTAAAGCTGTTATCATGGCCATTGTTGGAGGCCTAGAATACACAATTGCTCAGAACCTATGTGCAAGTTCAGAAAACTTTTCAAGAACACCCTATTTCAGAATTCGGTTCAAAAACGCCCTATCTCAAATATTTTCAATACATTTTCAGTGAAGGTATCGATATGTATGTTTCTTCATTAGTAGCACTGGAAGTAATACGATTACTTACACAAAAATGCAACCTTTGAAAGGTTCCCACAAAACTTTACGGCTACAAAGCATTGCTGGCACTTTTTTGTGGTATCACTAGCTTTATAAAAATATATCCAGACTTTAAATGTTGGCGGTGTCATTGCTTAAAGCAATGATTTTTCATAAAAACGAAGTAATTACTTTCCATAGAAGAAATATTGTCTTCAAGATATGGCTCTCGCTCAAATCGATTGGACACAAGCACTTTTCTTCCGATACCAAGTAGGTATCGAAACAATGATTCCAGTAAAAAAAAGTAGTTGGTATCGAAACAAAATTATCGAGTATATACTCGTATTTACTTGTCGGGCTAGCGAGAAATAAAAATTACTCTCTCAAGTTGGCTCAAATCGACGTCCATAAACCTAGCTGACCCAAGTCGCCAAAAATCAATGAAAATTAGCTAGGAATTAGGTGTCTTTTAGGTGTTAATTAGGGCCTCCAAAATTAATTTAGGTGTTCCTTTGGTTTCCGAGAAATTCGCAAAACCTAGCTGACCCATCGTTAAATTTAGGTTTTAAATTTTCCAGAT